>NW_020954564.1:8353348-8503887 GCF_900497805.2 Vombatus ursinus | reverse complement strand
TTCCTTCCTTCCTTCCTTCCTTCCTTCCTTCCTTCCTTCCTTCCTTCTTCTTTCCCCTTTTGCCCTTTCCTCCCTTCCTTTTCCCTTTCTTTCCTTTCCTTTCCTTCCTCCCCTCCCTCCCTCCCTCTCTCCCTTCCTTCAATTTTTTTTTTAACCTTCAGCACCTACCATAGAATCTGGACCTGTGATTTCATTGGTGTAGTTAATTAACTCCCAGTAAGGAATCTACCTCTCCCAACGCATATCTGCAACTGTCCTCCAATTTACAGTTTTGTGCTTCCATCCAAAGCATGTCTTCTAGTCTCCTTTCATCTTTGATTACAAAGCAGTCATGCTTGGGGCTCTACCTCAGAAGGTACCCCTTGAGGAGACAAGGCAAACCTTTCTGCTGCCCTTTCGGGCTGGCCAATCAGCTCTCAGAACACAGGCAGGAGGAGAGCCTCCTGGCTGACAAAGCCAGGCAGCCACCTCCAGGAGAGGAAAACAGAAAGGGGGAGAGATGACAACATGAAGAGAAAGTGAAGTTATTTTTATAAAAATTAAGTAAATAAAAACTGCCTTCTCGCCTGAGGCATGTTTGGTGTGTCGGCTGTTCAGCTGAAGGTCTTTCAGCGCCCCACTTAGCTGTTGTGAGTGGAACAAAAATGAAAACAAACAAAGAGAAAAGAGAGCCCAGAAACATCCACAGAGGCAGCTGCTGCAGACGCAGTTGAGGGCTGTCACTGGGAAAAGTGGAACAAATGAGGAGGAGGGAGAGCATGATGTTTGAGGAAAATTGGATTCGATGTAGGAAAGAACTTTGGTGATCATCTAGTCCAAACAATCCATTTTAGAAGCGAGGGAACTGAGGGCTCAGGAGAGGTTAAGTGACTTGTCCATGGACACACAGGTAAGAGCCAGGATTTAACTCGAATTCTTTGACTTCACATTCAATACACTTAGCATTCAATCATATATTCATTTGGCAGTTTACTTCCTTAGTTCAATCCAACAACCATTCTTTAAGTGCCTACTGTGTGACAAGGCACTGTTTTGGCACTAGGATCACAAAAACGTGTATGAAACAGTCTCTATTCTTAGTCAATTTATATTCGCTTGGTAGGGGTAAAACAGTAAGTACACAGATAAGCAGATACAAAATATAAGCAACATTAACACGAAGAAATTAGGAGGCAGGGTGGATGGAGTGCACTAAGAATTGGTGGAAATCAAGAAAATATTGGAGGTGGATCTTAAACTGAGTCTTGAAGGGATATAGGGATTCCAAGAATGAAAGCTAGAACTCCAGAAATGAGGATAGATTGTATAAAGGCACGGAGGTGGGAGAGCTGCCTATGAAGATCAATAAGTAGACCAATGTGGCTGGAGCAGAGCGTGCATGGAGGCGATTGATATGAGATCAGTCTGTAAACAATAGGTTGGAGCCAGATTATGAAGAGCTTTAAATGCCCAAAGGAGGAGTTTGCATTTTTTTTCCTAGAGGTAATTGGGAGCCATTGAAGATTCTTGGTTAGGTGAGTGGCTTGTTCAGACCTAAGCTTTAAGCATATACATTTGGCAGCTGTGTAGAGGATATATCAGAGAGAGGGAAGACTGGAGGCAGGGGGATTAATTGGGAGGCTATTTCAACTAGTGGGAGGTGATGAGGGCCTGAATTAGGATAGTGGTTGTATGAATGGAGAAAAGGAGATAGATATGGGAGATGCTGTGGAAGTACAATTGATGAGTCTTGGAAACAGATTTAATCTGGGGAGTGGGGAGAAGAATGAGAATGTAGTCAAGCATGACTCTTGGGTTGTAAATCTTGGGAACTAAAGTGATGTTAGCATCTTCTATAGAAATAGAAAAGTTAGTGAGAGAGGTCCATGTTTGGGAAGTTCTGTTTTGAACATAAGTGAGTTTGAAATGCATATGAGACATCTAGGTAGAAATGTTCAGCAGTTAGTTATTAACATGGGATTGGAGCTCAGAGAGGTATGAGGGCTAGATATGTATATCTGGGTGTCATCTTTATAGAAATGAAAATTGAATGTGATGGAGGAGAGGAGAGAGAGAGAGAGAGAGAGAGAGAGAGAGAGAGTATGTCTGTTTCTTTCTGTCTCTGTCTCTGTCTCTGACCTTGGGGGCATACTAATGTAAAGTAAGTGGGACATGGTTGTTGACCCCATAAAGAACACTGAATAGGAGTAGTCCAATAATTAGGAGAAAGAGGAAAGCAACATCATGAAAACCCAGGGATATAAGGGTATCTAAGAGAAGAGCATGATCAACACTGTCAGATATTGCAGAGAGGTCAAGGAGGATGAGAACTGAGAAAAAGTCATTAGATGTGGTAGTTAAGAGATCACTGTCACCCTTTGAGAGGACAATTTCAGCTGAGTGTGAGATCAAAAGCCAGATTAGATTGTAAGGAACTGAGAAGTAAATGGGATATGAGGCCTTAAGTATTGAGAGCAAAAAGAAGAGAGATTGGGGGAGATGCTGATCTACTTTGTGTTATAGGTATATTGTCCATTTTGTATCTTTTCCACTACTCTATAACTTCTATAGAAGCAGAAATTATGTTTTGTTTTTCTCAGTGCCCTTTAAAGCTACTAATATAGAATTATGAACATAGTAGGTGTTTATTTAATGAATGAATGGATGTTCCCTCTGAACAATTCATTCCTCCATAGGCAGAAAAATCTCTGTCTTCGTCCCATATTGCCTTGTTCCTAGTAATCATTTGCTCAGCCTCATGGATTCTAAGTCAAGGGGCAGCTCCAATCTGTTGAAAAACTCAATATTTCTTTTTCTGGAAGCTCCCTAAGGGAGGGGTCAGTTCAAATCCTGTTAAAGGGTATGAAAGTGGGGCATTGGAGGTTCTCTAGGACATCTGTCTATTGCGAGTTCTATTATGTCACTAATTTCAGTGGTGTTCTTCATTTGTTCAGTCATGTCTGACTCTTCATGATCCCATAGACCATAGCATGCCAGGCCCTTCTCCACATTGCTTTCATAACACTATCTAGCCATCTCATCCTCTGCCATCCCCTTTTCTCTTTGCCTTCAATCAGGGTCTTTCCCAATAAATCCCATCTTCTCATTATGTGGCCAAAGTATTTAAGCTTCAGCTTCAGTATTTGACCTTCCAGCAAATAGTCTGAACTAATTTTTTTTTTAAGTATTGACTGATTTGATCTCCTTGCTGTCCAAGGTACTATCAAAAGTCTTCTCCAGTATCATAATTCGAAAGCGTCAATTCTGCAGTGCTCAGCTTTCCTTGTAGTCTAACTCTCACAGCCATACATTGCTACTGGAAAAACCATAACTTGGATTATATAGACCTTTGTCTAGCTGCCCTAATATCAGCTGTTCCCATTCACAAAATTTCATAGTGTTTGTTCTACTATAAGAGAAGGCAGCATAGGGAAATGTATATAAAGAATAGGATTCAGAATATCTGGATTTGTGGCCTGGCCTCTGCCACTGTGCTGTCTGACCTTAGACTATTGTGATATCTGTAGTATTGCTTTCAGTTCTAAGTACTATATATTAAAAGGAACATTAATGCATTGGCACACATAGAGAGAAGGAGAGAGAGAGAGAGAGAGAGAGAGAGAGAGAGAGAGAGAGAGAGAGAGAGAGAGAGAGAGAGAGAAAGAGAGAGAGAGAGAGTGAGTGTGAGAGTGTGAAAGGAACTGGGTAGGGTTAGTTCAGAGGAAGAGAACAGCCAGAGGTAGAGGGATGTGTGGAGATGGTGGACATGATGAATGCCTTCAAATAGCTGCAGTATTGTCCCATAGAAGATGGAATAGACATTCTCTGTGGCTCTAGAGGAAAACACACACACACACACACACACACACAAATGAAGATCAGTATGGAGAAATTACCAGGAAGCAAATTTGGACTCAATGCAAAGAAAATCTTCCTAATATCAGAGCTGTCCAACAGAGGAATAGACTAGCTCAGTAAGTAGTTAGTTTCCAGTCCCAGGGAATCTACAGTGAGAGACGGGATAGCTACTTTTTAGGGACACTGTATGAATTTTGAAGTCCCTTTGCACTCTGGGATGCTGTGAGTGTACAATTTTAGGACTGCAACAAGGCCATCTAACCTTCCAGCAGCAGGAAGCCAGCTTGATTGGAAAGGCCTATATAGTGCACTCAGAGAGGATGGGTTTTCAAATCAATTTGCATCTACCCTGTTAGAACAACAAATTAATAGCTCATTTTATGGAACTCGCAATCAACACCTACAGCCCATTAAATTTAACAACAAATTTGTCTGATGATCAGGGCTTCCACTTGGTTTCTCCTTCATCTCAGCCTGGTGGTTGTTCTTCCTTCTGACCTTTCTATTTCCTATTACCCTTCCTTCCTCCCCACTCCTCTTCTCATAGTCTCCTTTTTCTCATTAGTAAACATGATATTAAATTCATTTTCTTGGCAATAGTTACACACTTGGGGATGGAATTACCATTCTCCTAGCCAGTTTCCAGTATTGATAACAAGCCCCAAATTCTGAGTGTCCACAAGTGCAAGACCCAATCGCTGTGTAGGGACTCTGTGCCAGGGTGGGGCCTCCTTTGTCGATTGATTTGTGAGAAGTCATTAATATTTTATAAAGGTGTTAAGGTGGTGATAAAAGATGTATGATGTGGTGTGCAGGTGAGGAATGCTTGGTAAAAGAAAAGGGTGACATGTGGACAACCTTGACACTGGCGAGCTATGCAGCTGGAATTCACTAATGAAATATATTTAGCTCTAAGGGAGTTGAGAGCGGGAAGAATCCTTGATAGGGACATTGTGAAACAGTTTATATGCTCCAACTTAACTTCCCTTAAAACACTTCTAATTGAGTTAGGGTGCATGGGCTGTATAAATGTTAGGCTATTGGCATGGATGCCAGGGAAAATTAGTATGCATTTATGCGTGAACAAATCTTGCTTAACTAGACCTCCATTAGCTGAGGCTTTCAGTGTATTCTTCATCCCTTCAGAGCAGTAGGCAAGGATTTTATACTAATGGGACTCCAGAAATCATAGTGGGTCACTTAAAACTTGTGTGTGTGTGTGTGTATATGTATGTGTATGTATATGTACATTACATATTTGGAACTTGTAGCTTAGGCCCGGACATTCCAAAATGCCCCAGTTTGTCTCTCTTCTTTGCATTTTGCACTACAAATATCCTGGATTTGTCTAGAGACCTGGGAAAAATCTGGTTAAAAGGAATAGCGAATAATCAAGGTTGGCTGGAAGACAGGCATTATGGGATCATTACGCAGAGAATTCGTACAACTGTGAGGCAGCTTTGTCAAAATTTCCAAAATCTTTCTGTCTGCAATAATTACACCAGCATGTTGGCTTTACCCACATTTATCAATGTCACTACTTCTTTCCCTCCTACACATCCGTATTTCTTTATGCTTCTCTCTAAGAATATCAGAAATGCCATCCTGAGTCACACTCACAGACCATCAAACCAGGGCTGGACATACAAATAGGCAGTGGCACATTAGGTATCCTTTAAGGGGTTCTGGAAAGGGGTTTTGTCCCCAGATAACTCCCTTATCATCTAAAGCAGTGGCTAAAACACCACCATTAGACAATCATTCATCTGCAAAATAGGAACAATATATCAACCTCATAGAGCCATGGCGGGGATCAAAGGAGATAGGTCTAAAGTGCTTTACAAACCTCCAAGTGCTATATAAATGCTAGCTATTATTGTTATTATTAATTTAGACCTTGAATTAGGTCTTGAAAGACCTTTGAGGCTTTTGAGAATACTTTATAGGAGGAAGAAGAATACAATCCCCATTCTCAGCTAGCTTTTTTTTTTTTTTAGTAGAAATTAATAGTCAGATGAGAGCAAGACTTTGCAATAAAGGGATAGAAATCAGGGATTTGGAGCTAGAAGAAGATAGGGGAGAATGAAAAGGGTAGATCAGTGTGCCAAAGGGAAACATCACTTTCTTGCTGACAGTTGGCCTTGTATGTAGCCCAGGACTCCTCTCCTCCTTCTCTCCCTCTCTGTCTCTGTCTCTCCCCACTTCTCTCTCTCCCTCCCTATCTTCTTTCTCTGCCCCTTCCCTCTGCCCCTGTAGTATTCATGGACAGCTTATGGGACAACATATTTGCCCTCTATGACATCATTCTTGTAGGTTAAGGATGTGTCGTCAACACCCCTAATTTCTTCTTCAGTAGTCCTCTATGGATGCATCATCCATAAATTTATCTGAACTCTTCATGAACCTATTTATGTTTTCAGCCTGTAAAATTTCAAGGAGTGATGAGTCCTGTATGTTTGCCCACTGTAGTAAACACCACAGCTCGTCATGCTGCTGCTGCCCATGTTCCCTGACTCCACTGATTTTCCCACTGAAGTCACTTTTCTGCTGTTCCAAGTTTCCCCCATAGAGAGATCTCCACGTAAGCCCAACAGAGGGAGGAGAAAGGTGAGACAGAGTGATTTCCATTTTCTTGAAGATAGCTGCCTGTTTTTATTTTTCTTTTAATTATACCTTTCCTATTTAAAACTTATTGTTATTTTTTCCCTTATAACAACCCTTATTTTATATCTTTTTACCTTCCACCCTTCACTCCTTGTCATGCCTTTTGTGGCCAAGGATATCAAATTAACTCCTACTTTTTGTCTTAATACGTTTTATTGCTGCCTTTTATCTTTATTATCATGGTTACATTTCTGGGGAGAGGGGAACTTCCAGATCAAACTCTCCCTTGGAACAAAGAAAACAATTATGTAAAAGCACTCAACATTGTGACCGCGTCTGACAATATATACAGCATTGTGCTCTGGTAGTCCACCACTTCTCCGCCATAAGAAGTGAGGTATCTTTTATTATCCATTTTCTGTGATTGCCATTGGTTTTTCAGTTACTCAGAATCTGACTTTATTTTAGGGTTCTTTTCACTTACATTGTTGTGGCTTTCATATACATTGTTCTTATTTCTGCTTTTTTCATTTTGGCTCAGCTCATTCTATATCAGTTCATATATGTTTTGGATGTTTCTCTGATTTCCTCATAATTGTCATCTTTCCTTACAACATTCAATTTTATGCATGTACTACAGTTTATTTTTAGCTGTTCTCCAAATGGTGAGCACCCACTTTATTTCCAGTTCTTTACCACCATAAAGAAGGGCAACTAGGTGGCACAGTGGTTAGAGTGCTGGGCCTAGAGTCAGGAAGATTCATCTTCCTAAGGATACTTACACTGGGTGAGTCACTTCACCCTGTTTGCCTCAATTTCCTCATCTGTAAAATGATCTGGAGAAGGAAATGGCAAACCATTCCAATATCTTTGCCAAGAAAACCCCAAAAGGGCCATGAAGAGTCGGATGTCACTGAAACAACTGAACAACAACAACAAAATGACCGTGAAGAAAAGCTACTGTGACTGCTTTTGCAAACATTGGAATCTTTGCTTCTGTCTTAGACCTTCTTGGGGGTATATATTTTACTTTTCAGAATCCCTATTTTCCTTTAAGGCTCAGCTTAAACATCACTCCTTACACAAAGAGCTTTCATGATTTGTCAATTTATCAGTACCTTTTCTTATTGAATAAACCTGTAATAATTTTGTATATTCATATATACATATACATATACATGTGTATGTACTGTGTTTCCTGAGAGAATGTAAGATCCTTGAAGGCAGGTACTCTTTCATTTTTGTCTTTGTTTTCCCATCATTTAGCACAGTATTTAGCACATAGTGGACACTTAATAAATGATTATTGGATTCACCTATGGTAGAACTAGGCCAAGATATCTTTTAGGATGCAGGTTCATGTATATCTCTTTTATGTTTTCACTGTTTCCCCTCCTCTCTCATTTCTTCTCCCCTCAAACTCCAGTGAGTGAAAAGGATCAGAGCAGTTGGTGGGCCAGCTGAGACCTGTGTTCTGGTCTTGACTTTGCCACTGACTGACTGTATAGTCTTGGTTTAGTTATTCTCCCTTTCCGGCCCTAAGTTTCCCTATCTGTAAAAAGAAGGGGTTTGATCAGATGGACCCTAAAGATCCTTCCAGCTCTGATGTTCTATGGTAACAATAGCTACCTTTTACACAGTTGCTCCAAGGTCATTTACACTTGTTTCAAAGTCTTTTTACCTACATCTTTGCATTTGGTCCTTACAACACTTTAATGACATGAGTAGTGCAGGCTTTATTATGCCCACTCTCCGGATGAGGAAGTAGGAATTCAGAGAAGGGATATGACTCTGCTTTGCCTCTGCTGCCCTGCCTGGTATCATCCTGGTTTCAGCTCCACCAAACAAGATGCCCCTCCCAGGATAAGCCCATCATTTTTTTTAAGGCAGTTGGGGTTAAATGACTTGTCCAGGGTCACACAGCTAGTATGTGTCAAGTGTTTGGTCTGGGGCTGAATTTGAACTCAGGTCCTCCTGACTTCAGGGCAGGTACTCTATCCACCTAGCTGCCCCAAGCCCATCATTTCTAAACTTACCATTGTGTGGTTAACTCAAGACTTGATTGACCCCACCTCCCTTAGCCTTCTCTCCCCTCTTTTTGGAGGCCAGGAGGGCAGGAGTACCAAGCTCCTCCCAATGCCTTCCTCTATAAAGAGCAGAAGCTGGACTCTCACTTTGTGTCTGCTGCTCTGCCTGATTTCAGTTCGATAGAACAAGATGTCCCCTTGCCAGTTACCCCATGGTGTTCCATTCCCTGTTCCCTCTCCTGCCTCCCTTTGTGTATTGTTTCCCTCTTTATATTATGAGTTTGCTGAGGGCAGGAATTGTCTTTCTTTTTATTAATTGTATCCCCAGCATTTTGTGGAGTACTTGACATGTTGTACATACTAAACAGATGTTTATTGAATTGGATTGGATTTGTCCAAAATCACACATTGACTTCCAGCCCCATGCTGGGAGTCTCTGATATGGTCATTCTATGATAAGTACTTCTTTTAAAATAATTTCAACATTTATTAAGCATCTACTGTATTCAAAGTAGCCAGTAGGTGCTTAACAGTGGGAATGGCTAAAATGAAGCACTTTACATTCATTGGCTCCCTCTGTTGGTTTGAAGTACAGTAGTGAACATCTAGATTTCTGCATTGGTTTGGTCAAGATGCCATTTTAAATGTTAAATCCATGCAAGACATGAGATCATAGGGATTATAGTTCTACAGCTATAAGGGATCATTAGAGGTCATTCAATCTAACCCGCTCTCTTTTATAGAAGAGGAAACTGATATACAGAGAAGTTAAATAACTTCCTCATTGACAAATAGAAAATATGTGAGAGAGACAGGATTTGAATACAGGCTCTTTAACATTAAAACCAGTGTTTTTTTCATTGTATCACATTACATTTTCCATTTATCCTCCACCAATAGGTATTCAGCCTAATCTGCCAACATTCATTAATAACGGATCAGGAAGTGTTACTTGGGGATTGAAGATCCACCCTTATATTGATGCACTGTCCCTTCATTTGCATACTTATTGATTGATTGATGACTCTAGAACTCAAACAAGGACAATATATAAATTAGGCTATATGGGCTTCTGTTCAAAACTTTGCTAATGAAAAAAGACAAGGTTGACAAAGATGGGGGAGTTGGAAGAAAACAGGCTATTTCTGAGTTCCTAAGAGGGCAAAAAGTTGGGGGGAGGGATGAGGAAAAATGATTACCACTTTCCAAACTTTTGCCCTTAAGATAGCATCTGTTGTTAAACCAGGAGTGCATCTGTGCAGAAAATGTGATTATGACTCAACCTTCTGTCCTAAGGAATTTAACTTCGTGGCTTTGGTTAATCTACTAGTGGGAGGAAAGCCTGTGAATGTACCTTTCATTGAAGAGTTAAGCTCTTAGATGCATGTTTACTTTGTGTTTATCTGCCTGGGAGATTCAGTGGCTTTATTGCCCTTGTCCATCGATTTCTAACCTTTGTAGGATTTTGATGTCCTATTATCACTTGCTGTTGTGAAACCTTACTCACTCTTGGCAGTAGTGGAAGGATATAGGTCTAGGTTTTAAAGGAAAGGAAGTGGAGATGGATTTACTCAAGTCATTTTTTTGGGGGAAGAAAGTATGAATGTCATGATTCATTGTCATGGGGGTTGTGAAAAGAACACTGGATTTGGATTCAGAGGACTAAGATTTGAATCCTGGCTCTTCTACTTGCTACCTGAGTGACTCCTTTGGGCTATCAGTTAAATTCTATGTGCTTCAGTTTCTTTATCTGTAAAATTAGGTGGTTGAAGTAGATGAATTATAAGATCCTTTTCAGCTAAAAATTTATGGCTCTATAATACTTGTCTGACTAAGAAAGGTACTTCAGGCTGCTTAGGATTAAGAACCTGTCTTTGCATTTTAGGAAATGTTGTGTTAGCAGTCACCTGAGGACTACAGTGGTATTCTGGGTTTAAGAGGCTAATTTCGGGATGCTGAAGAAGTGATTAGTGTCGCCTGTTCATTTCCCACCATTTAGTAGCAAAGGCTCTCTTAATAAGTGGTTACTGTATGTAGTAAATCTGCCAGCACATCAGAATGAAGATTACTCATATGCTAAACTTACATTTCCAAGAGGCTTATTGAGGAATATAGCACAATTAATACTATTCTGTGATGATGGGTGAAGGTTATTTGGATCGGATTTCCTTTTATATTCCTCCTGATCCTTTGGTGAATCTAAAGATCACCACACCAACAATGATTTCCTCATGTCTGTGGAGGGCAGGCAACATATGTGATGACCTAATATCTGGACATTTATAATTGCATTTTTTTTAGTGACATCTGCTTTCTCACCTTCTCTGCTCCTCAGACTCACTTGGGACTTTTGAGAATTTTGATTGGTAGAGAAACAAGGTTTCATTTGTTGCCTACATTCCCAAATCTGTGCTTTGGGACCTTTGAGCAATTAGTTGAAGGTGAGAAGGAAAAAAGAAAATCTGGGGTTTGGGGCAGGGTGGGGTTCTGGCTAAGTCTACTTCTACCCTTGCAGGTAAATTGCTTACCTAGATACTCATAACTCTTTTGGAGAGAGAGAGGCCTGGGCAGGAAGCTCTCTTACAGCTCATAAAAATAAGAATAACAAAAACAGAAAAACAAAACAAAACAACACCCCTCCTAAAAAACAACAACAGCAATAAAAAACCCCAAAACCAAAGGTATCATCAACTCTGTCCATACATTCAGTATGTGATTTAACTCTTAAATTTTTCCTCAAGACTTTACTTCAGTACTTAATATATTGGGATATCTTACATTTGTGAGAGGGGCCAAAGCAAACATATGTTAGGGAGCCTGAGAGAGCATCCATTACATGTGGGCCAAGAGCTCCTATGGGATGTCAGTACCATCTTGGCAATGGGAAGAAAATAGGAGTGTTAAATACAAATGCAACAATATTTATGGTTCTAAGATACAGTGCTTAGATAAAACATAATACCTGTCCTCATGGGACTCATGGTAGGAAGAAAAGGGTATAGCCGGTGCAAGCTCACATAAATAGCTACAAAATGTAGTATTCTATGATAATTCATTAGAACTATATAAAACAAAGTACTATGGGAGGTCCCCGGGGTTCAGGTTACTCATTTAGGAGGTGGGTTAGGTGCTGAGTTGGAAGAGATAACAAGGAAGAACAACCTGAACCTTCCAGGACAACTGTAAAGAAACAACACAGACAGGATGGAGGACAACCTTCACTGCTAAACAATGAGCCCTTTCTGAGAACTCTGTAATAGGATTTCAAGATTTGGAACTGAGAGGGATCTTAGGCATCATGTAGACCAAGCTGTTTAGGAGGAGGTTGTAATCCAAAGACAGAAAGTGACATACTCAAGGTCATACAGGGGAGAAGTGACAGGGCCAGAATTTGACCTCAGGTCCTCTGGCTCCAAATCCATTGCTCTTCTCTTTATACCAAGAGTTCTTCACTATTTTTTGTGTCATGTACTTTTTTGGCAGTCTGGTGAAGACTATGAACCTCTCCTCAGAATAATGTTTTATAATGCATGGTATAAAATGCATAGGGTTACAAAGGAAACCAATTACACTGAACAACAGTTATCAATATAGTGTAAAAAATATTTTTTATAGAGCCCAGGTTAAGAACCCTTGCTTTATCCCTTATTTGTTGACCAGGATTCTGGAGCAGCACGTGATCAGGTCCATCTGTACAGAGTCAGATAGAGGTTTGGCTTGTGTCACTGTCACCTCTAGTCATTGTCCTAGATCACCCTGTACCCTTTGGGTGGGGAGAAGAGAAGAGGAGCTCAGAGACCAAGATTCAGATGTGCTATGTGAGAAACAGCCTTTTCCTCACCTCACTTTGCTGCCCTTTCCATCGTAGGCCAGGACACACAGCAGCTTCGTTTTTAGGTCCATAGCTTCTGCAGCATCTGGTGACTGAAGGCAGGGAAGTCTTAAAGGCCTTCCACCTCAGAAAAACTGGAACTTGTGCCTATTAGAGATTATAGAAAAGCCCCCTGAGAGCTGAGCACTGATTATGAGAGTTCTGCTTCTCTCCATCTTCAGTCAGTTAACAAGCATTTATTAAGCACCTACTACATACCAGGCACTATGCTAAGAGCTGGGGATACAAAGAAAGGCAAAGCATAGTCCCTGCTCTCAAGTACCTCACAGTCTAATGGGGAGACAACATGAGAACGATCATATTCCAGCAAAATAGATACATTATTAATAGGAAATAATCAACAGAAGGAAGGCACTAGCATTAAGAGGGACCTGGAAAGGATTCTTGAAATTTTAGCTGAGACTTGAAGGAAGCCAGGGCTTAGAGACGAAGACGAAGAACATTTCAGGAACAGGTGACAGCCAGGCAAAATGCGCCAGCCAAGAGATGGAGTGTCTTGTTCAAGGAACAGCCAGCAGGCCTGCGTCACTGCAGTGAAGAGTGCCTGTGGGTGAGGAAGGTGGAAGAAGACTGGAAAGGTGTGGAGGGGCAGGTTATGAAGTGCTTGGAATGCCAAACAGAAGATTTTAAATTTGATCCTGGAGGTGGCAGAGAGCCACTGGAGTTGTTTCAAAAGGAAGATGACATGGCCGGTCCTGCACTTTAGGAATACTACAATGACAGCTGAGTTGCAGATGGATTGGAGCGGGGAGAGACTTGAGGCAGGCAGACCAGCCAAAAGTCGGTGGGCCTGATGTGATGGAGGCCTGCACCACGTGGTGACAATTTCCTTACAATAGGAAACAGGAAAAAAAAACTCAAAACAATAGAAGAACCAGATACTGAAAATAGAAAACGGCAGGGACACGATGATGGTCATAACGAGACATAGAACCAAGTTCTACCTTCAAAGCCCCTTCAAAGCCACCCCACCTCTCTTTCTCTCTCCCTCTGTCTGTCTTTCCATCTCTCTCACTCAATCTGTCATCTATCTTATATATTTATTTACACAAATACACATATATGCATGCAACACAAATGTGTACAATATATATTTATAGGTTATTTTTTATATCACCTTAACTTCTGAATGTACTTCTCCTTCCTCCCCTACCCAGTGAGCTATCCCTTATAACAAAGAGGTTTTTTTTGTAAAGGGAGAGAAAAAAAGAAGTGCAAAAAATGTAATCAAGACATAAACTGTCTGAAAGTATATGCAGTGTTCCATACCTATTACCTCCACCTTTGCAAAAAAATGAGGGAGGTGCATTTTCTCTGTCTTCTTTAAAGCCAAACTTGGTCATTATAATTACAGTATTCAATTTCTTTTGTTTTTCCTGCTGTTTATTACATTTCCATTGTTGTAGTTATAGTGTATGTTTTCTTCCTGGCTTTGCTTACTTTGTTATCTCAGTTTTTGTAAGTCTTGCCCGGATTCTCTGAATTCTTCATATTAATTGCTTCTTATAGCACAATGATATTCCATTTTATTTGGGTATCACAATTTGTTTAGCCATTCCCCAGTCAATTATCATTCCTTAATGAAATTGTCTTTTTGGTAAAAGGTTGGTACCTGGCTGTGTCTGAAATCAGATAATATATTGAAACTCAGGAAATGGATACTATCCAGGGGTGGGGAACCTGTGGCCTTGAGGCCACATGCGGCCTTCTAGATCCTTAAGTGCAGCTTTTTGACTGAATCCACACATTAGAACTTTGTTCTGTAAAATTTGGATCCAGTCAAAAGGCCATACTTAAGTAGCTAAAAAGCCATGTGTGGCCTTGAGGCTGCAGTTTCCCCACCTCTCTGAGCCCATTCCTAAGTGAGTCAGGAAGCACACTAGAGCTGGCATGTGGCTCTAACCCATGCAGGCGTAGCAAGGGCAAGAATGAAGTTTTGAGAAGACAAGTTGAGCATACAAACAGTCATCTCTCTCCAAGGCCCTGTATCCTACCTCCTGATCCGGTACTCATCTGGCCTGAGTCTCCAGTCCTCTAACATTTCAGATGTCCAAGCTGACTCCTTGGGTGCTCATGCTCAGTGGAAATTCTGGTACTGAAGGAGCCAGGTCTTTGGCTTCAGCTTGCTCAAGTGCCAGTTCAGACTCTGCCCCTCTCCTTAGGAAGGGGTTTCCCCTCCCTTGCCTCAGTGATCGCCCAGCAGGTATCTGTCTGCTGGAGGGCTAGATACCCCACAACTGCAGGCTTCAGAACTCTCATACTGGGATTGTTGCAATTAGAAAGTACCTTAGAGATCATGTGGTCCAACCCTCTTACTTTGCAAAGCTGGAAACTGAGGAGCAGAGAGATTAAGTGATTTGCCTAATATCACAAAGGGAGTAAATAAGTAGCAGAGCCAGGATTAGACTCCAAATTCAGAGCTCTTTCTATCACATTAGCCTGTTGTACTTGACATTATCACTTTAAGTCAAAATCAACTCCTCCTCATCTCTTCTCTACTGCTACAAATGCCCCTGAATTCTCTTGCCCTACCTTCTCCATGCAGGTATGCAGGGTGCCTCACAAATCAGTGCAGTTTTAGGCTTTAATAATTTAAGATGGCACCAAGACTTTTGGGACACTCTGTATTCATTCAGTGGAACTGCAATGGTTAAGAAAGAAAGAAAGAACATTCATTCCCCTTCGCAATTAGCATCCTTTTTGACCAAGCACATCGATTGCAGAATGAAATGCAGTGGTTATTATTGGGCACTGTTTGTTGAGGACTTAACTCCCACTAAATATTTGAAAATCAATGTTACTGAATTACAACTGACAGCAAAGACAGCTACCAGATCCCCTTATATTTCGGTTATTGGTTCAAATTCTGTTCTTACAATGATAAAAATTAAAAAATTATTGCATTTTTTATTTTTACATCACCTCATTTTCAAGTTTCCATCCTCCTAGCGAGCTATCTTAAATAATAAAGAGTTAAAAAGGGATGGAAAGAAATGTTCAGTAAATTCAACTGACATATTGAAAAAATCTGACATTATACAGTGTTCCACACCCGCAGTCCTTTACTTTTGCGAAGAAGCAGGGGGAGGTGCCTTCTCATATCTCTTATTTGGGACCAACTTTGGTAATTATAATTTCACATAACTCAGTTTCAATGGGTTTGTTGTTATTCTTTCCACTTACATGGAAATGACTATACTGTTTTAGTCATTTCATATATTGTTTTCCTGGGTTTTCTTTGCTATGCCTCAGTTCATATGTGTTTTCCTGTGCTCTTATGTATTTATCATAATCTCTTACTGCATAGTAGTATCCTCCTATTTTCATTTACCACAACTTGTTTACCCATTTCTCAGTTGTTAGGTACCTACTTTGTTTCTAGTTCTTTGGTACCACAAAAACTACAGCTATGAATATTCTGGCATCCCTAACCTCCTCATATATGCCAAACAATGGAATTTTTGGATCAAAGGTTGTGGACATTCTGGTTACTTGCTTTGTGGAATTCTAAATTGCTTTCTAGAATTGTTAATAATAACATTTTGCAATCCTTTAGCACTTGAAAGTTGATGCAACTACTTCTTCACAGCAGACCTAGGATGTAAGGGTCATGTAGCAGAGTTACTGTTTTCTCCATTTTAGGGGTGAGGGGGCTAAGGCCCAGGGCATTGGATGATTAGCTCATGGTCACACAGCTAGCCAGGGTTTGGACCCCAAGTTTTTGACATGAAGTCTGGCACTCCTTCTGTTTTACCACCCTGCTTTATCACAGCTCTGCTGAGGATAGTGGGATGTCATTGAAATACACCAGTGCAGAAATTTAGGCCATCTTTAAACACTGCCTGGGAGGAGTTGGATCTTACCATAGTCACATAACCTCTCATCTGTGGTTGGTTAACATGGCCTGCATTCCAGGGAGGTTACGTCAGGGCTTGGTGAGGTTCTGTGGTTGGCGAATTCCTTTATCATAAAGTCTCCTTTGGCAACAGATTCACAGAATTTCTGAGTTAAAAGAGACTTCGGAGACCACTTATTCCAACCAGTACCTAACCAAGAATCCTACCTATAATCCTATCATGGTCATCCAGACTTTGCTTGGTGCCTCTAGTTAGGGTTAATTCAATGACTCCTACTAGAGCCTTTTGTTCAGCTCTAATTCATGAAACATTTTTTATGTCAGTCTGAAATCTGCCTCTCAGAAACTTTCTGAGCCCATACCCTCCTTGCTTCTATTTCTTCCATCTGGGGCCAAGCAGAACAAATCTAATCCCTTTGCCATGTGACTGTCCTTCATTTGCTTGAAGACCATTAGTGCAGGTCCTTATATGTCTTGTCTTCTCTTCTCCAAGCTAACCATTCCCAGTTTTGTAAGCTAATTATTATGTGATATAATTTTCAGTTTCTTCCTCATGTTGGTTACCTTCCTCTGGACACTCTCCGGGTTGTCGGTGTCCTTTCTAAAAGGTTGTCTCAGAACCAAATTTAATGCTCCAAGTTTTTTCCAACTAGGGCAAAGTATAATGCGATTGATTAGCATCTTCCTTGTTCTGAACTCTTATGGTCTTTCCTAATGCTGCCTAGGATCTTACCTACTTCTTTTGGCTGCTATATTACATATTGAACACACAGGCTCCCAGCAAACTCAGATCTTCTTCAAAGTAGACCCTTGCACAGTATCTTACACATACTGGGTGTTTAATGAATATTTATGGGTTTAGTTGAAACAAACTATTTTCTAACCACATCTCTACCAACTTGTACTTTTGAAATTCATTTTTGAACCTGTGTAGTACTTTACATTGACCCTTTTGGATTTTCACTAATTAGATTTGGTCTGTAAAGAGATATTTCTATATTCTGATTCTCCTCCCAGTCTCATTTAATAAAGGGATTGTTCATTTACTCATTTAACAAATACTCTACTCAGTGGCTGTTGGATACCCTGCATTTTTTGAAACTCTAATCAGGTTCCCTTGTAGCCCTCCCCTCACACTCATTCATTTGTACCTTTGCACTTCTGAGTCTACCCCCTTCATTTAATAGATAAAGACAATGAGACCTGGAGAAATGAAGTGACTTGTTTTAAATCACACAGATATAAAATGACAGAGCCAGGAATTCAAAGTCAAGTCCATGCTTTTTCCACTCTCGCCTGCTGACTCTGAGGTTTACCTGGTTTTCAAGGTTGAGTTTAAGTATCCCTTCCTCTAGGAAGTCTTCATGGAGTACCCTATCCTGAAGTGATCTCTGACCTCTTCTCTGAACCCCTTGACTACCTAAACCCTACTAACATCTGACCTTTAGGTACATCGTGTCTTAGATAGTTTTGTTTCTTGTGGCTGTCCTGTGTTCAACTAGTTTGGAAACTCCCTAAGGTTAGGGACCATTACAATAACAGAAATTCCATGACAACAATAGAAATAGCTCATATTTATACATCTTTTTAAGGTTCACAAAACATGTTTCTCACAAAGTCCTTCTAATAATAATAATAATAATGATAATCTATATTTATATAGTTCTTCAAAGTCTGTTAAGTGCTTTTCATACATGGTCTTATTTGAATAAGTGAAAAAGCATTTGTTCAGCCCTTATTACGTGCAAAGTACTGTGCAAAGTGGTGGGGGTATAAATGGAGGAGCAAGACATCTTGCAATCACACTCTGAGGTAGATATTATAGTTATTAGCATCCATACAGATGGAGAAATTGAGGATCTGAGAGGCTTATGTGACTTGTCTATCATCAAATAGTGACTATCTGAGGCAGGACTTGAACCCAGGTGGTCCTGCTTGCCTCCTATATTTTGCAACTATATTGTTCTGCCTCCCTAGGGTGGGTAGCTTAAGTCTTATTGTTCCTCCACTTTACAGACAAATCAATTGTCAAACTTTTTTTTTTTAATGTGCCGGGTACTAAGGATAAGAAGACAAAAATGAAAGAATTTCTTCCCTCAAGGAGCCTACATCTTATTGCGGAAGACTCTATCATCTATCTATCTGTGTTTATATATATATGTGCACATATACATACATACGTAATATATATATATTTGTCATCTGTCTGTGTATATATACACACACATGTGAATGCATGTGTACATATGTATCTATCCTTGTTTGTTGTATGTATATACATTTATGTGCACATATGTATATATGTATATATATCATCTATCTGTGTGTATATGTATATATACACATATATATAAGTCTATCAATCAATCAATCTATCTATCTACCTACGTATAAGGAGTCTGAGGTTGAGAGAGGTGAAATGTTTTGTCTATGTTCACACAGTAAAAGTCAGAACCAAGACATGAACCCAGGGCTCTTTGATTCTAAGGTCAATGCTCTCTGCAGCACACCATCTTCTCCTCCCCCCCCTTCAAATCTTGTCCAGTGCCTTGCTGGGCTGATAGTCGGTTTTAGGTATTAGTTCATTCATTCATTCATTAAATATTTATGTATCTCTGATGTGTCATGCCCAGCTCTACCAAATAATCAGAGTTATTGGCTACTAGGGCAGTTTTCTCTTACAGTTCTAAGTGCTCAATTATGAAACACCCTTAAAACTATTCTTGAATTGTCTCCCTAGGTGCCAATGCCACTTACCCAGTCTAGGGTAATGTGAGTACTATTTTGGGCAGTGGCAATACACACTAGGAAAAGGTCTTTGACATCCTCTCTCTCACCCTTCCTCCCTCCCCCTTCTTCCCTTTGCTCAAGGCAGGGCAGGGCACTTCCTGGGAAGAGTCAGACCCAGCTCCTCCAAATGTTAATAAGACTTCTCTATCAGTGGTCAGAACCACACAAGATCAAGGTAGTGACCAAAGGGCATTTACATAGTGCCCTTTGCATTTCATCTTTTTAAAGCCATTTCATGTCTGTGGCCTCGCTTTATTTCCTAAATAGAAAATTTTAAACAGAGCAGAAAGTTCTATTTCTAATTAGCTGCTTGAACAATCAAATCACTTCCCCTGTCTCAGGCCCTCAGTCACCACATCTCAAAAATGGGGGTAATCCTTCCTGTCTGCTTGGCTGTCTCCTGGAGATTTGGGGAGGATAAAATAATATAACTTATGTGGTAGAGCTTTGAAGAGTTGAAAGTATGGCAGAAATGTGATGGCATCATTACAACAGGACCTGTACAACTTTATATTCTTTTTAAGAGCCTATTGATCTGGCCAATGTCTGCTGATTTTTATTGAAATGTTTTTACTTTGCTAGGGTCTGAAAGTCTGATAACACCCACACAGGCAAAGCATTTTTGTTCTGGCCTTAACACTTCACTCACTCTGAAGGTTGTCATTCAGAGATGTCACCTGGGATTTCAGGACCTAAAAGGCTCCACACGGTCTCTTGCAGATAATTAGCACTGTCTGGGATGAAGGCCCAAAGAGAAAGGGATTCTTTTAATGGGAATGTCTGCTGTTGTGTATATCAATATGCTATATGCACCCTGACCAGGATTGGGTTGGCCCCAAATCAATCATCCCGTAGCCTGTCTCTCTCCAAAGGGTCTCCCCAGAAAATGCTACCTGGAGCAGGGCAGAAGAAGGGCTTTAAGACCTGACCGAAGTGGGCTGGCTCTGCTCCTGTGTATTCTTCATCCCTGCTGGCCTCTCTCCAAATGCTGCTGATGACCATCTGGCCAGAGCAGAGATGTGAAAAGTCCTTTCATTTATCAGCCCATGGAGCCTGTGATCATTCTACTAAGCCAGTTCCCCTCTATCTGGAGGAGGAGAAAACTAGAAGCCCAAAACAAATCATTCTGCAAACCTGACTCTACAGCTTAAATGGTCTGAAAATAGCTTTTCTGTTTGTAGCTGGGGGTGCAGAGTGTAGGCTTTGGGGTCGTCTGGTTTGACCCCCTCATTTTTGAGTTGGGAGGGACTCAGAGGGATGAAGGGCCCAGGGTCACATAGATGCAGGGTGATGGGACCAGGATATGGTCCCATATGTATTTTATGACTCTAAATTCAAGTGATTTGCCATGGACCACACTTGTCTCTCTGAGCCTCAGTTTCTCCATATATAAAATGAGGGTCATAATAATAGTACCTAGGATATTGTGAGGATCAAATAGGACAATGTAAGTACAGTGTTTTGCATTACAAGATTATATAAATAACAGATATTATTGATATCATTGTACAACTCCACACCTGTTCCCTTGTGATATTTCCACACCTCCTATCCCTTCCCCAAGTGTTCACAACTCCCTCCTCCCACACTGCTGCCTGAACTTTGGGACAACTCTACCCTGAGGCTGACTCAGTGATGGTGAGTTGTTGCCTTCACTTCCAGTTCACCCTCTGGCCTGTTCCACCTCCACATACCTTAATTCTGAGGCTGCCTGGCCATCTGGCGATAATGATAATCTGCCTGAACTCGTTCCTCAAAGATTAGCATGCTGTCACTCCGCACCACCCCCCATCAAACCCTCTCCCTCCTAATGGTCCTGAACCATAGACTGTCATTATACAAACCCAATTCCCTATCCCCTACTTTCTGATCTCTTGTTGCTATCCTCCCTTAGCCCAACCCTCCCCCAATGACCCGCTCAAGACCTACTCAAACTTTCCACTGTGCTTTCTGGATTGCCTGCTTCATAGATAACAAATTAGATTTTTTTTTTGTTAAACTTTTTTCTTCCCCACACTTCCATCATTTTTCACTCATTGAGATATGGTTCCCTCCTGATGATACTGCCTCCCCGGTCACTGTTTCTAGTACTGATTATGTTGTTGTTCAGTTGGACCCAACTCTCTGTGACCCCATTTGGGGTTTCCTTGGCAAAGATAGTTGAATGGTTTGCCATTTCCTTCTCCTGCTCATTTTATAGATAAGGAAACTGAAGCAAACAGGGTTAAGGGACTTGCCCAGGGTCACACAGCTAGTAAGTGTCTAAGGCCAGACTCTTATCGCCTGAGCCACCTAGCTGCTGGGTGCACTTTCACTCATGTCTTCTCTCTCACTGGTTGTGGTGGCAGGGTCATAATACTCCTCGCTCCCCATTGATGCTTCCACACTTTTCCTCTAACACCATCACTCAATAACCTCTCCTCCTTTGAGGTTTAGTCCATCTATATTCATCACCCAAGCAAGATTCCAGTAGCTGTTACTTGCCGATCTCCTGAACACTCTCTTTCCTCAATAAGTTGCTGACTCAGTTTTTCCTCCTCATCTTCTGTTCTTATATCAGGAACTTCCACATTGTCCTTCCATGGGGAAGTTCAAATATAGTCATAGTCCCTCAGACACCCTAACTTCCCAGGTCCTCACCTTCCTCATTTTTCATTACCTACTTCTACTCTCCCCTCAGTTATAAACAGATAAGCATACCCTTGATCTTGTCATCGCTCATGTTCACGAACACTGAAATTCCTTTATCTGATCACAATCTGTTGTCATTCCGTCTCTCCCTCTGCCTTCTATCCTCTTATTCTGTTCTCTGTCCTCCCTGGGACTTCCAATCCTCCTACCTCTCAGCTCTTATACTATCCTTCCCCTCTTGTATTATTGTCGATTTTGTGTTGCCAAACCTCAGCTTTGCTTTGATTTACATGCCACTGAACCGAGATGGAGAAAATCATGAGACCATATTGACTTGGTCCACTACAAATTCATGTTATATAATTTCAACTGGGCACTTACTGCAACAAGGCTATCTTTTTACACCTTCCTAACTAACTCACTATGCCACTCAACACAGCAACTTTTCCAAAAATCTTTATCCATTTCATTGTCAAACTTCTCACGGTTCCCTCTCCCTCTATGGAAGGACATCTGGTTGCACAGTGGACTGGAGTCAAGAAGACCTGAGTTCAATTCTAGCTTCAGATACTTACTAGCTGTGTGACCCTGGGCAAGTCACTTAACCTTTGTTTGTCCAGGTTTCCTCAGCTGTAAAATGGGGATAGTAATAACACCTACCTTGCAGGATTGTTGTGAGGATCAAATAAGGTAATACTTATAAAAAAGTGTTTAGCACAGTGCTGGAACATAGTTGGTAGCATTTAATGATTATTCTTTTCTTTTCCCTTCCCCTTCTACCATTTCACCTGAGAAAATGCCCCATATTTCACTGAAAAAATTAAGGCCGTTTATCAAGAGCTCCCTCTTTTCCTCTTCTCTTCATCTCACATCATTCTGATGACTTCCCCACCATTTCTTCCTTCACACAATTCAGAAAATCCAGTAAAAATTTATTAAGCACCTACTATGTATCAGGCAGTGTGCTAAGTACTCAGATTACAATGAATAAAAATAGATAGTCCCTGCTCTTGAGGAGCTTACAATCTAAAGTGGAAGATAACACACAGAGCAGGCAGGAAAGTGGTGGCAGCAGGAGGGGAGAGAACACAGGGTGAGGGTTTTCTTGTTCTGTGGAGTTGAAAACAGGAAGGGAAGCATATCCAAAGTGGAATTCTTCTCACATGAGGTGACCCTTCTTGCCAAGGCAAACCCCTCTATATGCACAAGTGCTCTCATTCTACCTCATCTTCTTCAGTAGATTGCCCTATCATCTATGCTCTTTCACTAATCTTCAATCTCTCCCTTTCTACTGCCTGTTCTCCTGCTGCCTACAAATCCATTCATGTCTCCTCCATCCTCAAAAATCATCAAATGCTAGCAATTGCCTTATGTCTCTCCTCCCTTTTGTAGCTAACCTTGAGAAAGCTATCTACAATTGGTGTCTTCACTCCTTTTCTTTCACTCTTCTTAACTCTCTGAAGTCTGACTTCTGATGTCATCAATCAGCTGAAAATGCCCTCTCCAAAGTTGTCTTATGGCCTTTTCTCTAGGTTTTCATGACACTATCTTCTCCTACTTCTTCCGTCTGACCTTCCTTTTCAGTCTTCTCTGATGGATCTTCCTCCAGGCTCAGCTCATTAATCATGGGAAAAGTTCAAGTCTCTGTCCTGGGCCCTTTTCTCTTCTTCCCCTATTTTGCTTGCTGATCTCATTAGCTCTGATAGATGTAGTTATCTCTATTCAGATGACTCTCAAAACTATTTATACAGCCTTCTCTCCTGATCTCCAGTTTCTCATCTCCAGTTGTCTATTGGATATTTCAGCTTGGATGTTTCATAGCCTTTTTAAACTCAACATGTTCAGAACTGGACTCATTAAATTTTTCTCAAGACTCTTCCCTCTTCCTAATTCATTATTACTGTTGAGGGTACTACTATTTTCTCAGTCGCTCAAGTTTTCAAGCTAGGTGTCATCGTTAATTCCTCACCCTTTCTCACCCTTCACATCCAATCTGTTGATTCTACCCTTGTACCAGATCATGTATATGTCCCCTTTTCTCTTCTGAGACTGCTACTACTCTGGTTACTGTTATTGTTGTTGAGTCATTCAGTCTCTTTATGACCCTATGGACATGTCCATGGGATTTTCTTGGAAAACATCCTAGGGTGGTTCAATATTTCCTTCTCCAGTGTGTCCCCATTTTATAGTTGAGGAACTGAGGCAAAAGGGGTAAAGTGACTTGCCCAGGGTCACATAGCTAATAAGTATACAGGCACTTATCATGACATCCCTGAACTATTACAATAGCCTGCTGGTTGGCTTCCATGCTTTATCTCCCAAATCCAGTATATCTTCTAGTCAGCTATCAAAATTATTATTCTAAAAGGAAGATCTGACCATGCCATTCCCCCCATTCAATAAACACCAGTGGTTTTCTATTGCTTCCAGGATCAAATTAAAAATCTTCTGTTTGATTTTTTTCAAGTCCTTCATAACCTGGCCCCTTCCTACCTTTCCAGTCTTCTTACACCTCACTCTCTTCCATGTACTTTATGATCCAGTGACTCTGGCCTCCTTGCTGTTTCTCATATAAGATACTCCATTTCTTGACAGAATTTTCACTGACTGTGCTCCATGACTAGAACTCTCTTCCTTCTCACCTCTACCTCCTGGCCACCCTGTCCTCTTTCAAGACTCACCTAAAATTCCCCTTTCTGCAAGAATTTCTGTAAGAGATTCTGTAAGAATTTCCCCAATTCTTCAATTCCCTTGAGGTTGGTTCCTTCCTAAGAGTATCTCTATTATATCTTGACTATAGCTTGTTTATACATAGTTGTCTCCCCCATTAGATTGTCAGCTCCATGAGGGCAGGGGCTGTTTTTCCCTTCTTTGTAACCCCATTGCTTAACACAGTGCCTGGCACATAGGAGGTTCTTGATAAATGTTTGTTGACTTGATAACTCCTTTAGTCATAAATTAAGCTGAAGTGAAAAGGCAATGATAAATATATTTGGTCTCTATTAGGCAGGCTTACCATTTATCTATTGCATATGTTTCTGGGTATAGAGGGGCATTGTAGTGTAGTGGAGAGGTAGCCTCTGAGTTGGGATAATCAGGTTTCAAGTCTCGCCTCTGACTCATACTGGCTAAGAGACTCTGGTAAGTCATCTAAATTCCCATTGCCCCAGGCAATTCTATAAGACCATAAGTTGTACAGAGGGTGAGGATCTACTCCCTACAGTCATATATGATCTGAGTTAAATCTGACCTCAGATACTTACTAACTGTATGACCCTGGGCAAGTCACTTAACCCTTATTTGCCATCTGTAAAACAGGACACACTGGAGAAGGAAATGGTAAACCATTCCAGTATCTTTGCCAATGGTCACATAGAATCGGACATGACTGAACAACAAGTAAATATGCATTGTTTTTGATGTTGAGTCATTCAGTCTCTTTATGACCCCATAACAGTATCTATAGTTAGAAGAAATAAACTTATAAGGAAAATAAAAAAGAGAAGTTTCTCCATATCTGCCAGTGCCGAATCTTTTCATCCTGTATACATCCCCTAAAGGGGCTTTTGAAATAGGAAAGGAAGGGAATGATCTTTAGACCTGGAGTCAGGAGACCTAGGTACTAGTCCTGGCCCTGTCGCTAACATGTTGTGTGATTTTAGCCTGGTTGTTTCACCACTTTGGGCCTGAGGTTCTTCATCTGTGAAAGTCCTAGATGATCCCTAAGGTCCCCACCAGGTTGATATTTCCATTCTGGTATTCTGTGATTCTAGCTGTTTCAAAGTCATTTGGGCTACTTTGGGAGTAAGTGGGTACCCAATCACTGGAGATCTTTAAGGTAAACATATATGGCCAGTAACTGGTAGAGATTGTATTAGTAATAATTTTAGTAATATATCCAACCTTTCCCATCCCACCCCCTAGCCCCAATCTCCAGTCCTTTGAGTCTGAGTTTCTAAAATTTGGAGATGGCAAGAACATTGGATTGGAATTCAGGACCTGGAGTCCTCCAGTACATAGTTGTGTGACCTTGGACAAGTCACTTCACTTTTCTGGGATTCAGTTTCCTTATTTGTAAAATGATCTAGTTTTTACTAGATAAACCCTTAGGTTCCTTTCAACTAAAAAATCCTATGATCCATTTACTAGATAGTTCATGTAATAGATAACCAGGAGTTCACTAGAATACACACACACACACACACACACACACACACACACACACACACACACATATATATATACCGATATACATACATGTATATGGGTGTGCATATATATATATACCTAGATGTATATATGTGTGAATGGAAATCTCTCTACCAATATAGAAACATAACAGCTTTGAGATTAGACTATACAATAGGAAATAATGAGAATAATAATTGATTATTAATTCTATAAAAAATAACTCTTTCTTGATCCTGTGAAAAAACTTGGTCAAAGTCACGTAACACATTAATGCTAGAATCCTTGGTTCCCTTTTGTCAACAAATCAAACCAATAAGCATTTTATTAAGCTCCTGCTATCATTGCACTAAGCACTGGGAATGCAAAGTAAGGCAAAAACAAAACTCCACAAACAAAAAACCAAACAAATAATCAACAAAAATCAGTCCCTGTTCTTAAGGAGTTCACAGTCTAATGGCACTTTAAGATATATCTCTTACTCCCCCAATTTACTTTCAATTCTTTAGTATCAGGAATCTGTTTACAAGACAGTTTACTTTAAATCACGTAAATAGAGGATTGGACTTGGAGTCAGGAATTCCTAGATTAAAATCCTGCCTTCAGTGTTGATTAATTGTGTTACCTTGGACAAATCACTCAAACTCTCTAAGCCTCAGTTTCCTTACCCATAAAATCCAATAAAATCTATCCCGAGGTTTCCTCTGCTTCCTTTCAATGATTCAGGCCCATTACAGAGATGCATCCTAGTGTCTCCACGAATGGCTTGAGATGCCTAATTCTGCTTTTATTGTTTATGAGCAACTTTCTGTCCTGAGTGGATTTTCTTAGAGTCCAGATCCTGCTGCAGCAAAATGTCGCCAATAAAAGTAAGAGGCCCTTGCAGTACAGGCTAGTTTGATGGACATTATGCCCAAATCTCAGCTTTTGCCATCTGTTCATCCTTAAATTTTGAAAGCAGAAAGACCATATTTCACAACGACGTCAGGGAAAAGTAAGATTAATGCTATTTAAATGCACGTGGAGCATATGTTCTTTGTTGCATGCCACATTCATCTGTGGTATTCGCTTCATTCCTTGGGGGACAAAAAGAAGAAGGGGAAAAGGAAGAAGAAAAACTGCAAAATTGTAAGTTTCTGGGACAACTGCATTTTTATGTAAGATGAAGAAATAGACTTTGAAGTTAATGTGGCCCAGGGTGGTGAGGGAGGCCACTGATCAGGTACTATGCTAAATAAGAGACTGCCAGGAATCTCTTCTCCTCTTCTTCCAAGAAGCCTTCCATGCCAGCCATGCCAGCCATGCCAGCCAACTCTGGTCTGCTGTTCTCTGAGCTCTACTAGGAGCTTCCTTTTCTAGAGAGCTATAAGTATTCCACTTTCCTTATAGCAAACTTGTGAGATTGGGCAATGGTACTCCTTGAACTCAAGACTTCCCCCTCCCCCAGTAACTAATTTAAATCAATCAACTATTAATCAATCAACTAACATTTAGTAAATACCTTCTATGTGTCAGGTACTATGCTAGTCTCTGGGGATAGAGACAAAAATGGGAAATGGAGTCAGATCTCATGGAGTTTACATCCTATCAAGACAGAAAAGCTAGGGGGCTCAGTGGGTACAATTCCAGGCCTGTAGTCAAGAAGACCTGAACTCAAATCTGACTTCAGATACTTAATAGCTATGCAACTTTGGGCAAATAACTTGACCTCTGTCTCATTTTCCTAAATTGTAAAATGGATAATATAAAAAGGGTAATAATAGACCCTACCTTCCAGGGTTGTGAGGTTATGAATGAGATAGTATTTGGAAAGTGCATGGCATAGTGCCTGGCACATAGTAGATACTATATAAATGCTAATTATTTATTATTATTATTATTATGGAGAAATACAAAATTAAGTCCTTATGAATCTGGTTCCTGCCTTATTATACATTATATATTGCTTCTTATCATAAAATACATAATGGGCTTGAGGCTTCTTATACATTATTCCCTTTCAGGTACTTTATGATTCAGTCAAACAGGACTTCTGGTCCATTCATCCATCAATCAATAAAGGTTTATTAAATGTCTTCTAAGTGCCAGGCATTGTGCTAAATGCTGGGGATACAAAAAGAGGCAAAAGACAATCCCTGAGGGAGTTTACAACTTAATGAGGGAGAGAAGATGCAAACAAATATATACAAAACAGGATATATACTGGATATTGTTGTTGTTCGGTCATGTCTGACTCTTTGTGACCTCACTTAGGGTTTTCTTGGCAAAGATACCGGAGTGGTTTGCCATTGTCTTCTCCAGTTCATTTTACAGATGAGGAACTGAGGTAAACAGGGTTAAGTGATTTGCCCAAGGTCATACAGCTAGTAAGCATCTGAGGCTAGATTTGGACTCAGAAATATGAGTCTTTCTGATTCCAAGTCCAGTGCTCTATCCACTCTGCCACCTAGCTGCCCTAGATATACAGGATAAGCAGGAGATAATTAACAGAGAAAAGGCACAAGAATTAAGAGGGATTGGGGAAGGCTTCTTGTAAAAGGTAGGATTTTAGATGAGACTTTAAAGTCAATAGATGTAATAGAGAAAGAGTGTTCCAGGCATGGGAGACAGCCAGAGAAAATGCTCAGAGCTGAGATATATAAAGTTGTATCTGGGTTAGAAATAGATTGAATCACAAACACATCAACTTTCTACTTGGAAATTTAGGACTGCATAATAGGATTTATAGCTATAAAGGACTTGGAAATCATCTTGTCCATCTCTCTTATTTTATAGATGAGAAAAATGAGGTTGAATGGTCATTTAATTTTTAAGTGAATTTCCCATATCCCTACAGGAAGTATGTAGCAGTGTCAGAATTAGAACTTGGGTCCTCTTATTCCACATGCAGAAGCCGTTTCCACTCTACCACATTACCTTAACTTCTATAGTCCTTTCCAGTAACTATACTTCCCTTCTCTCCCCTCCACTCCAGCTCTATGACCTTTCAACTAAACTCTCTCCCTCCACTTCCCTTCATCCTTATTTCCCTATAGTTGCTAGTCTAGGTCACACCAATGGTTTCTTTGTTGGTGGGAAGAGCCCTCAGCTAAGAAACAAGAGACTGAGGTTAATCTCTAGATTTTGCTGCTTACATGTGCTATGATGTTGGGCAAGTCATTTCTCTGAGTTGCTAACTATATGGCTTCTAAAGTCTATTCCAGTTCTGACTTTTTGTCATTCTGACATTTTGTCATTCTGACATTTGGAACTTGGCTTTCAAGTCTAGGGCTCTTTCTGCCAATTGTAAGCTCCTTGAGGGGAGCAACTATTTTTTGCCTCTTTTTGTATCCTTAATGCTTAGCACAGGGCCTGGCACATTACTACGTGCTTAATAAGTGTTTATTGATTATCTACAAGAGTTAACATGCAGTAGCTACTCAATGAATATTTGTTAAGCCAATGAATGAAATATCATATCTTAATGGCCTATGGACTTTCTGTACAGTTCTCCCTTACTTTCACGCCAATCTGTTCATTCATTCAAGAAACACTTGAGCATCTATTATGTACAATGTATTTTCCCGAGTACTTGGAGAGATACAAAGATAAGTAAGGAATGTTTCCTTCCGTATTGGAGCATACTATCTACTAGAGGGAGATAGATCATATACACAAATGAACATAATACAAATTAGAATTTGTTAAGAACACAGAAAGGGTAAAAGTACTATGAGATCAGATTAAGAAAAGTTTGTTTTCAGGAGGGGGAATCAGGAAAGGCTTCATGGAAATAATTGGCCAGGAGCTAGGTTTGAAGTTTAAAATTATTCCATCATTTGCCCCAAATGGTACAACTTATCCATGGAGGGCTCTGATTTTCTGGTCATACCTTAAAATTGATAGGACTTATTTGAAAGAGGGGCAAGTTCATCAATTCAATTAAATTCAATCTAATCCAATTCAGTCCAGATCAATTTAACAAGCATTTATTAAATACTGAATAGGCAACCAAGTGGTGAGGTGAATAGAGTGCAGGATCTAGAGTTAGGAAGGCCTTGGTTCAAACCTAGTCTTGGATACCTTCTAGCTGTGTGACTCTGGGCAAGCCACTTAACCACAATCTGCCCTGGTTTCCTCATCTGTTAAGTGGGGATAATAATAGCACCTGCGTCACAGGGTTGTTGTAAAGATAAAATGAGATAATTTTTGTAAAGTGCTTTAAATACCTTAAAATTTATATAGATGCTAGCTATTATGAATACTATGTAGTGTGAACCGTGCTAGGTGCTAGAGATATAAAAACAAAAATGAAAACAGCCTCTGACCTCAAGGAGCTTCCATTTTTCAGCGGTGGTAAGTGACGAGGAATATATACACACACACAAGTAAATGTAAAGTAATTTCAGTATGAGAAAATAACTAACAACTGGTGTGGGCAAAGAGCAGAAAAGGGTTGAGCTAAGAAGTGGCCCGTGAGCTGAACCAACCAGAAGCTGTGGCACAACCTCATTATAACATGGTTTATTATGCTGATTCTATTATTGCTTAAACATAAATTTCTATTTAAAGGTCTGTTATAATATATTCAGCTCAAAACGAGGTTGTTAATCTTGTCCTCCATCAGTTTTATAAAGGAGGGGGCCCAATATATTGTTTCTTACATTTTTTGTTTTGTTTTCATGTCACCTTCTTCTCCTACTCTATTCCTTCTCCCTCCCAACCCAGAGAGTCATCTCCTGAACAAAGAACGAAAAAAGGAGAAAAAAGAAAAGGGGAAAAGCAGTTAAGTGAAACTGAGCAATACATCAATCAAGTCTGACAGTATATCCATAGTTCCCCACCTCTGCCTCCCTCCAGCAAAGAAAGAAAGGAGATTTTATATTTCTAAGGACTCTAGTGACTGATAAGTCCCTCCTAGCCATAGGAATGCTAAACCATTGCTTAGCACAGGCCTGGACACATGGTGGGCAATCAATGATTACTCCTTGATTACTAAATCAAACGACCCACTGAGCCCAAATAACAGGTTCATTTCTTCAGCACTTTTTCATGTGTGTTCCTCAAAATAAGTAGGTAGTAAAGTGATTATTACTCTCATTTTAGAGATGAGGAAACTGATGGTCAGAGAGGTCATATGGTTAGTAAATGTCAGAGCCAGGAATTGTGACCTGCTTTTCCTCTCAAATAAAAAACAAACAAACAAACAAACCCTGAAACAAACAAACAAACAAACAAAACATTAGACTTGAAATTGCAGAACCTGGGTTTTGAGTTCTGGCTCTGATATTTACCAGCTGTGTGACTGAATGAGTTACTTATTTTTTGCAAGCCTGTGTTCCCTATCTGAAAATGTAACTAAAACAATTGACTCTCCCTATCTCCTAGGGTTGTTTTGAGGAAAATACTTAGTAAACCTTGAAGTACTACATCCATATGATGTATTCTTATTCTTATTCTTATTCTTTTGAGCTCCATGAGGGCAAGGATAATACCTTTTTTTTTCTTTTTTGCATCCCTGTGCTCATAGTACAAGGCCTTGCACATAGTAGGTGCTCAGGAAATATTTGTTGAGTGACTACGGGAATGCTATGTGATCAGCACTGGTCTCTTGATTGAGAGAGAGAAGCTGAAGGAAGAACATTAAGAGGAAATTTCTGAGGGCCCTCCCTGGTTGGACTTACAGCTAGAGGACCTGGGCTCAAATCCCGGCTTTGCTATTTAACCACCTGTGGGAATGTGAGAGGTCACTTCCCCTCTCTGGGCCTCAGTTTCCTCATTTACAAAATAAAGAGTTGGACTAGATGAATGAATCCTAAAATTTTTTGTTCCCTGAATACTCTTCAAAAAACAATACATTATGTTGTGAACCCCTAGAGAAATATACTATTTATAATATTAATATACTACTCACAATATTCTTTTCCCCCAATTTGAAAAAATTTATTTAAAGTTTTGAGTTCCAAATTCTATCCCTTCCCTATTCTCTCCTCTCCCTGAGACAGTAAGCAATTAGATAATTATCTACAGCTAAGTCCTGCTTTTCATGCTTCTCGTGAGTCTTGTATTTGAAGATCAAATTTTCTGTTCAGCTTTGGTCTTTTCATCAGGAAAGTTTGAAAGTCCCCTATTTCATTGAATGTCCATCTTTTCCTCTGAAAGATTGTGCTCAATTTTGCTGGGTAGTTGATTCTTGGTTGTAATTCAAGCTCCTTTGCCTTCTGGAATATCATATTCCAAGTCCTGTGATCCTTTAATGTAGAAACTGCTAAGTCTTGTGTAATCCTGACTGTGGTTCCTTTCTGGCTGCTTGCAGTATTTTCTCCTTGATCTGATAATTTTGGAATTTGGATACAATATTCCTTGGAGTTTTCAGTTTGGGATCTCTTTCAGGAGGTGATCGGTGGGTTCTTTCAATGACTATTTTACCCTCTGGTTCTAGGATCTCAGGGAAGTTTTCCTTGATAATTTCTTGAGAGATGCTGTCTAGGCTCTTTCTTTCTTTTTTTTTTTTTGATCATGGCTTTCTGGTAGTTCAATAATTCTTAAATTATCTTTCCTAGATCTATGTTCCATGTCAATTGTTTTTCCAATGACCTATTTTCCATTTTCTTTTATTTTTTCATTCTTTTGATTTTGTTGGATTAATTCTTGATGTCTCATAGAGTCATTAGCTTCCACTTGCCCAATTCTGATTTTTAAGGTATTATTTTCTTCAGCTAGCTTTTGTACCTCCTTTTTCATTTGGCCAATTCTACTTTTAAAGGAGTTGCTTTCTTCAGTGGATTTTTTTTTCCATTTGGCCAATTCTATTTTTCAAAGAGTTGTTTTCTTCAGTCCATTTTTGTGTTACCTTTTCCAAGCTGTTGAGTCTTTTTTTTCACAATTCTCCTATATAACTCTCATTTCTTTTCCCAATTTGTCTTCTATCTCTCTTACTTGATTTTAAAAACCCTTTTTGAGCTCTTCCAAGAAGACTTTTTGCTCTTGAGACCAATTCATATTTCCCTTTTGAGGCTTCTCATGTAGGCATTTTGACATTGTTGTCTTCTTATGAGTTTGTGTTTTGATCTTCCCTGTTGCCATGGTAGCTTTCTATGGTCAGGGCTTTTTTTTTTTTTTTTGTGCTCACTTTTAAAACTTGAGCTCTGCTTCTGGGGCAGAGGGGGCACTGTCCCAGGCTTCTTTTGCTGGCTGTCAGGGGCCTGGTCACTGGCTTTTTGCACTGGGGCCTCTGGGTCTGGTGGCTTGCTTACTGCACTGGGGTGGCCCAGCCCAGCTGTGCCTGTTGTGCTGGGGTTCCAGGCTTGGCAATTTGCTTTCTGTGCTGGGACTGGAGGCCTCACAGGTGGCCTGCTGAGCCAGAACCACAGACCTCGGTTGCTCATCTGTAAGAGCCTCCCACTGGCTTGCCCAGACACCATTTGCACAGGCCTGTGCTCCCCTTTTATCCAAGTGAGACAGACCTTTCCTGAAGTCCTTCTAAGTTATCTTAAGCTGGAAAATTGTTTCACTCCATCTTTTTGTGGGTTCTGTCACTCAAGAATTTGTTTAGAGGCTTGATTTAACCTTGTTTCTGAGGGAAGCTGGGAAGAGCTCAGGCAACTTCCTGCCTTCTCTTGGCTCTGCCCCCTGCTTCATTTCTTATATCACAGCAATATTGCATTACAATCATATACCACAGCTTCACAATATACTTTTACATTTATTCATTACATTTTATATTTATCCATTAAGTGCTTACAATAACTACAAAGATCACCAAGATGAATTGCTAAAACAAACAAAAAAAAACAAAAACAAAAACAAAAACAAAAAAACCCTATAATGCTTCCAACAGGCACATGCTTGTTGTCACAGAGGAAAAAATATATTTGTAACATACCTGGGCAATTATTTACTGCTTAAGGTACCATTAAAGAAATTTTTAGCATGAACCCCTTGAACCATTGTCATGAACTCCCCCAGGGCTCTGGAACCACTAAATGGGAACCACTCGATTATGAAATGTCTAGGATCTTCTAGGCCTCACTCTTATAATCAATAACTCACTTCATCTCTCAAAATCCCTTTAGCTTCCACTTTTTTCCATTTTATTTTATTTTATATTTTAATTTATTTTGAATTATCAACAATCACTTCCATAAGCTTTTGAGTTTTAAATTTTTCTCCCCCTCCCTCCTCACTTCCCTCCCCAAGATGGCATGCAATCTGATATAGGCTATACAAATACATTTCTATTAAACATATTTTCACATTAGTGATGTTGTATAGCTTCCACTTTTTGAGAACTGTTTGTACCTTCTCTCTTGTCCTGGGGAGATTTGGTTTTTCCTCAGTAGGGGTTGAATCAAACAGATATCTTCTCTGTGGTTGCCCAGGGCATCAAGTGGTTGACAGCCAGAAGATAAGCAGTTCTGAGCAGAAAGAGAGAGAGAAAGAATAAAAGAAAAAAGGGCTGACAATAAGGGGCAGAGACAAAAGCTCAGAAATTAATTTTTTTTAAAGAGACAAAAGATTGGGAATAACAACACGGTGCTATGCAGATAGGCTTGAGGAAACATGGAAGAAAACACAAAACCTGAATTTCCTTAAGGAGACACTTGTTCCCTGCCTCCAGTTTTGGTAGCTTTGCTATTCTAAAGGCGTTGGTGGGGGATTGAGTGTCTCAGCTTACAGACCGATGCTTAAGCTACTCACCCAGACGGCCCAAAGCTGGGTTTTGATTTATTGCGTTGTTTGTCTGGCCTTGGATGTGCCTTCTCTCTTTTCTCTGCTGGCTGAGATACCTCCATCCACTAACCTCCCCCAAAGCTGCTCAGGGCCTCTTCTCACTCCTGTTTTCCTGGGCTCCTCATGCCCTGATCCACTTATTCTCATCACCTGAATGTTTTCAGAAATGATGACCACTCTCAAAGTCAGCTCCTCAACTAGCTAATTTTGCACCTGAGACAAAGATATAAAATATAAAATTATATTTCTCTCCCATATTAGTTACAAGGAGTGCTTGAGATAGTCAATGCATATTTTATACATTTTTCTACTATACATATAATATATATATTCTGCTATATATAGTATATATCTATATAGTTTATACATTTCCCCTCAGCTTTGCTCCCCATGTCACATGCTTCACTTGACTCACCCTTGTTGCAGCTTTGCTTCAAGGGCAAGGGAAATGTCAAGAGTGGATAGAGACCTGGAAATCAACTATCTTTGGGGAGATTCCAGTAGGCAGGATGCTTGACACACTTTGGTATCCCTTACAGAGATTCAGATACATTTTTAGATAGAAATCTGAGAGGGAGAAACCAGTCACTCCACGTGCAAGGAAGGTGGATGACCTGAAGTCGAGGCTCAGTTAGTGGCTGTCTGGGGGGTACGATTTGAGGAGACTCAAGGGCTTCTTTCCTGTCAGACCCTTCTCTCCCTTTCCCTCCCACTTGACTACCACAGGGCTTGAGATTCCTGCTGTTTAAATGGCTCCTTTGATCTGAGGCATTCAGGTCTCAGTTAAGAGGCAAATATGTTAAAAAAGGATGGGTAGCTCATAAATCATCTGGGGATGGAGGAAGAACTGATTTAACAGTGAATCGGGGCCCCTTGCCACCACCACAGTTGGGCAACTGAACTCTTAGTGTGGCAAAAAGAGGTTTAATCAGAAGGGCAGGTTATAGATTGGTGAATCATAGAATGTTAGGCTTTAGGATGTTAGAGATCATAGGGATCATTTAGTGCCACCCCTGCATTTTACAGAGAGCAAAATTGAGGGTCAGAGAGAAGAAATGACTTGCTCAAGATCATATAACTAATACAAGGCAGCCTAGGGTTAGAACCCAAGGAACTTGACAGCCAGTCCAATATCCTTTCCCTTTGTATCATCTTTACAGATCAACTTATTAAGAAACTATGATGTACCAGGTGCTATTAAGCATTGAAGATACCAATTTAAGGAATGACAAAAATCTCTATTTTGAAGGCACTTAATGTTCAATTAAAATAACATTGACATGTATAAATATGTATTGTACATAAGTACATGATGGGGGTTGTGTGACTATATAATGATTTATGTGAAAACAATTTGTGAATTTCATGGGTTATAAGCTCAAGATGAGTCAACAGTATGACATGGTAGCCCAAAAGCTGAGATTTTAAGTTACATTCAAAGAGACTGGGTACAGTAGACAGAGTGCTCAACCTGGAGTCAGGAAGACTAGGGCTTATATCCTGCCTCAGATATTGACTTGCTATCCCAGGCTTGTGAAATCCCAGGAAAGTCTGTGCCACACTATTCATGCCTCAGTTTTCTTATCGGCAAAATGAGGGGAGTAGATTTGACGATCTCTGAAGTTCCTTATAACTCCAAATCTATAATCCTATGATCATTTCTCTGTATTCTGCTCTGTCTAGAACCTATCTGCAGTCTTTTGTATAGTTCTGTATATCCCATTTAGGAAATGACAGTGAGAAATTCTTAAGATATATAAAAGAAGAAAGGATATCAAATACTTAAAAAATTGTAGAAATAATTACTACTTAAAAAGATAATTGCAAAAATATTAATAACTACTAACCCACATGCCTACTTTTCTCTACAAAACCATTTTGAAAACAATCTACAAATGTACTGAGGGCATCCTTGATGAAGTCATTCAGGCATCCAGCAAGCAATTATTAAGTGATTACTATGTGCTAAGCACTGTGAAAAGTGTGGGGGATGCAAAGAAAGGAAAAGCATAGTCCTTACCCTTAGGGAGCTCACAGGCTAATGGGGGAGACAACATGCAAACAACTATGTATAACAAGATATAAACAGTGTAAATGGGAGATAACCTCCGAGGGAAGGCGGAGCAGAATGGAGGTTTTGAGCTGGGTCTCGAAGGAAGTCAGGGAAGCCAGAAGGGAGAGGTGAGGAGGGTGAACATTCCAGGCTTGAAGGACAGTCAGGGAAAAGGCATGGAGTTTAGAGATGGAGCGTCCTGAGTGAAGGACAGGAAGAAGACATTGGTCTTTGGAAGTGCAGAGTAGGAGGAAATGAGTAAAGTATAAGAAGGCTGCAATGGTAGGAAGAGTCCAGATCGTGAAGAGATCTAAATGTCAAGAAGAAGACTTTCTACTTATTTGATTTCCGAGGTAATAGGGAGCTAAGGGGATAAAGAATGCTTATCATCCAGTCTATTATAGCAGTTGAATAGCAGCTTGTAGAACTAATCCATCCATGTAAGACTTGGACAGGCTCTGAAGATAGACAATAGATTGGGTCCAGAATTGAACAGGAGAGGGAAGCAGGCTACATTGTCTTTGAGAAGCTGTGTGGTACCTTTCATGACACTAAAGTTCTTTTTGAAATAAAACCCCACCTTTTTAAACAGTAACACTCTTCTGATGAGGCTCCGGGTTATGGCTTCAAGTCATGTAATATCACAGTCTCTAAAGAATTAAAGCTGCAGGTTCCCTAAATGGCAGTGAAGTGATATGTAAATAGACTATAGCATGTTACCAATGAAGAATTGTGTTTGAGAAACAGCATTAATAATAGTATCACAGAGATGTATGACTAGCAAAGGAAGCGGGCTACTGAGTTAGTGGGAATAATGGAGTTTTGTGTTCCATTGGAAACCAATGGGATCAAGAGGAAGGCTGCCAGCATTTTAGTAGGCCCTCTTGGAAGATTTGTGGGAAGATGTACATAAAAGTCATACAGGACAATAAAGTTCGATTGTGTATCAATTTAGGTAATACCCATATCTATGAGATGATGATGATCATGATGATGATAATAACAATACACTTTAAGGTTTACAAAGCACATTACATAAGTTATCTCATTTGATCCTCACAACATCCCTGTGGGGTAAGTGCTATTATTATCCCCATCTTACAAAAGAGAAAACTGAAGCTCAGAGAGGTTAAGTCAATAGTTAATAAACCAAACACTCATTAAGCACCCATTATGTGCCAGCCACTGTGCTAAGCATTGGTGATACAAATAAGAAAAAAAAAATACAGTGGTTGACCTCAAGGAGCTTGAAATCTATCGGTTGAAGATAATACATAAAGGGAAGCTTTTTAAACAAGGGCATGGCTGCTAGAGGGTTCCCCAGTCCAGAGATCACAATGTTTATGGAGTCAAAACCAAGCAGAGCAGTTGGTGGGAAATGAAGAATTAGACGTTTTTGAGAGGAGCTTTTTGCTTCACTCTCCTGTCCTCCAATCAGAGGGGAAATGCAAACGAGGGGACTGAAGAGGTGTTGAATAGCAAAGCTGAAGCAATTTCCATGATGGTATTTCTGGTGATGAGCTTACCCTGGGAGAAGCATGACATTGGAGGAGCTGAAACCAAACAGAGCAGCTGGTGGGAGAATTCTGAGGTTGTTGTTGTTCAACCCTTTCAGTCATGTCTGACTCTACATGATATCATTGTTGTTGTTGTTTTTTTTTTGTAAAGATGCTGAGGTGGCTTGACATTTCCTTCTCTAGCTTATTTTATAGTTGAGGGAACTGAGGCAAACAGGGTTAAGTGACTTGCTCAGGGTCACACAGCTAGTAAGTGTCAGAAGTGAGATTTGCACTCAGATCTTCCTGATTCCAGGATATGTGCTCTATCCACTGAGCCACCTAGCTGCCCCATTCTGAGGTTGAGTGACACTTAGTGGCTCATAGGCTCATTAAAGTATTAAGTGTCAAGGAGCTGAGCTTTTTTAAAGAGGGAAACCAGGGTTGTTAGGGGCCTAGAGACCATATCATAGATTTGGTTGAAATGAATGGGCAGAAGAAAAGACTTAAGGGGTATATGGTAGTTGTCTTCAAGTATATGAAGAACTGTGATGTGGAAGAAGGATTCAATTTGGTCAATTTCACCCCAGAGGATAGAAGATGGAGCAATGGGCAGGAGTATAAGATAAGCCTATTTAGGCTACACCCAAGGGCGAACGCTTTAACAATTGAACTAGGGCTGTTCCAAAGGGCCACGAGCTCTCCCAGGAGGGACAGGATTTCCCCTTCCCTGGAGCTCTTCTAGTAGAAGCTGATGACCACTTGTTAGATGGCACAGAGGAGACTCCTATTTAGGTATGGGCAGGACCAGATGCCCTCTGAAGTCCCATCCCATAATCGTGTAGACATCACATAGACACACAAAACTCAGCTAGAGTTAATGACCAGAGACTTCAACTCCAAACTGATTTTCACTCTTCTATGGTAATTATAATAGTAACTCATAATTCCAGAGTGCATTCAGGCTTATGTAGCCCTACCTCCCAACAACTCTGTGAGGGAGAGTGTCCTCACCATGCAGGGTGTCCCAAAAGTCATAGTACAATTTTAAGTTATTAAAGCTTAAAACTGTTGGGATACCCTGAAATGATACAACAGCTAGCGTTTCTATAGTGCTTTAAGGTTTACGAAGCACTCTATAAATATTACCTCATTTAATCCTCACAACAATCCTTCAAGGTAGGTACTATTATTATCTCTATTTTATGGATGAGGAAACTGAGGCAGACAGAACATAAGTGATTTGCCCAGAGTCTCACAGCCGTAAATGTCTGTGTTTGGATTTAAATTCAGGTTTTCCTGACTCCAAGTCCAGTGCTTTATCCATTGTACCACCTAGCTTATTCCCATGATCATACAACTGGTAAGTGTTGGAGTTGGGATTTGATACCAGGACTCCTAACTTCATGGCCACTGCCCTTTCCCCATGGCACCTATACACCTGGATTTATTTCTTTTTTATCTTATCTTATCTTATCTTACTCTTCTAGATGCCAAAGGCATTTATATTAGCATTATGATGAAGACTAGAACTATGTAAAATGTGGAGTTATACCTCCCTAAGTGGTGATCTCTCACCACCCTCTGCCTGGCTATACTAAAATCTCAAACTCTTCCTCTTAGCAATTAAAAAAAAAGCCTCACTTATGTTTACCAAGGGACCTATCACTTCAAAGCCATTCATTTGAAATTCCTGATTCTAAAGAGGGCATTCACAGAGGATTATTTTGAAACCAATAAAAAAAATTGTATCTTCAAACTGGTAGCTGCCCAAAGCCTCTTTCTGGTTCCTGCCCTTCTCTTGCCACACACACTCCTTGACATTTATGGTATGTAATTTCCTGGGAGTTTATATAGCATGAAAAGAGAAGATGTGATAAAATATGCAGCTTAATTACAAAAACTGAGAGCTAATCTCACTAATGTGCTAGATTAAGACGGTCACATAAGAGGGTGCGAAGTGGTTAAGCTGATTTAGAGCAAATTTGGCTCCCAAATTTCTCTGCCCTGTAGCCATATTTTATCCTGCCTAGATATTTCAACTTATTCCACTTTAGTTTTTGATTTATAATCTAAGTGTAATAATGTCACATTGGACTGTACGTTATTTAAAATAATTTCTTCTCATTCTGGGCTGCACGAATTGCTCAGGGACATGTCCTGAGAATGTCCATCTACCTTCTTCAGAATTTCTTTATGTATGTAATTCACAATCTCTTACCTTCTGGAATATGATAGCCCTTTTTAATATTAAAAAAAAACCATGAAAATGCCCTATTACAAGATCTTTTTTATTCATTATATCCTCTATAACAATGAGTAATATCAAAGTATTAATTCATAATAAATTAACCAAGTAATAACAACCATAATAATAATTATCATCTATATAGGCTTTTTATGTGTGAGGCACTGTCATAAATCCTTTACAAATATTATCTCTTTTGATCCTTATAAAAACCATGGGAAGTAGGTGCTATTATTATTCCAATTTTACAGTTGAAGAAACTGAGGCAAATAGAGGTTAGCTGACCTACCCATGGTTACATGGTTATTAAGTATTTGTGGCTAGATTTGAACTGAGGTCTTCCTAATTCCAAGCGCAGTGCTCCATCCACTGTGCTACCTATCTGCATATATATGTATACATGTACATATATAGACATATCTATCTATCTATCTATCTGTCTGTATGTCTGTCTGTCTGTCTATCTATTTACTTCTCTGTAAAATGAGGGACTTGGACTAGATCAGAGTTTTCCAATCTTTTTGAGTGTGAGGACATTATTTTAATATAAAAAATTTCAGACTTTCACTTTATAGGAGTTATGCCATTTGTGTTGACTGAGAAAATATATAATGATAAAAACTATTATGAATTCAGTAATTCTTTTAAGTGAATTTTTTCTTTCTTACAGTAGAAGCAAGGCATAGTGGATAAGGTTCTGAACTTGAAATCTGGTGGGATCTTAGTTCAAGTCCCACCCCTAATGCCAACTAATCTGGGGTTCATGTGCAAGTCAATCAATTTTTCTGAGCCCCAAGACTTATCTACTAAATTATATATGGGCTGGGTTCTGTGTTGGTAAAGAGGCTGCCACCACCAATGAAATCACAGAGCCTTGATGTATTGACTTAATCAATAGCATCTGTCTACATTTGAAATATAGTGACACATACATATATGAGGTGTTTCATTCAGTCTATGGAAGGAATTTACTTATTTTTTATACTGAATCATTTAATCTGAGAGCTAGAGGGCACATGGCTTCATGAACCCCTTGCTATAATAACACCAGCCCTCTCTCCCATCTCTTTCTTCTTTCCTAACTCTTATACCAAATGGTCAAATAGATTTGGGAACCATTGATCTACACATGTTTGACAAGCCTTCTTTTCACTTCTGACTTAGCTGTCCTTCTGTCACTGAATTTCCTTCTGGTAGTTGAAGAAGAGGAACACAAGAACTTCCAACTTGTTCCTGTGTGATGTAGAGGTCAAAGGTCTAGATTAGAAGTCAGAGGATGTGGGTTTGCATCCTGCATCTGTCCCTGTCACAAGTTATGTGGCCTTGAATATTTCTGGAGTACTTTAAATGTTGAAAAAACAAAACAAAACCCTTCCTTCACATCCACTTCGTGTGGTAGGTAAAAGCAGGAATCACCACCTTCATTTTCCAGATGCAGAAATTTAAGCTTGAAGTGGTAAAGTGACTTTCCCAGAGAGTGTCAGATGGGGTTCAAACTAGGTCTCTCAGTTGCAAAACCAGTGCTCTCTCCATTATATCATCCTGCTTTCCATTTACTTTAAATTCTTTGGGCCTGATTCCTCATCTATAACCCTTGAAATTGTTAAAAAAGCTTTTATCCTCCTTATACCTCAGTTTATTCATTTTAGAAAAGACAGACGCTAGTGCTTTGGGACCATGATTTCAGTGCTACATTTTGTGCTTTCAGAGAAGTTGAAAGTTAATTGAAACAGACAATTATAATGGTTTGTATTCTATCACATCTGCCTTGCCAGAAGAATGGAGGGAGATTGAATAGGGCTGGGGAAAGGGAGCCGGGGTTTTGCTGGGGTGAAGACTGAGGATACTTGGGATGAGGGTGGATACCATATAGTAGCACAGAATTCAGCATCAGTAGTATTAAAAACACTAGAAATTAGCATTAGTATGAGTAGTTTTAGTATTATTAAAACCAATATTAGTTTTATTACTATGTATTAATAATGTCATAATTATATTAATTATTAATTAAATATTTATTAATAAAAATTAGTATTAGTATTAGTAGTATTAAAAACAATAGAAAGATACAAGGCAAATGTAATGTAGGGGAAAGAGCCTTGGACCTGAAGTCAAGAGACTTGGGTTTGAATCATTTCTCTTACACTTAATGGTGATATAAACTAGTTGGGTCATCTACTTTGATGATCAGTTTCCTTATATGAAAAATGGGCTTAATGATGTTTGCACAAACTACCTAGCAGTTTTCCTAGAAAATACTTTATTAACAGTAAAAGGTTATAGAAATGCATACTACTTCGATTGATATAGGCATGGGGTGAGGAAGAGTGGTATCTACCTTTTTCCTTTGGTAGCTTTTATGCATGAGAGGCATGCAGTGCTCTCTGTAGGCTTTGCTTTCCCTCACCTTCCCTATTCATATCCCAGAGTGGAAGGAGGAGGCTGGGGATAATGTGGTATTGTGGAAAGAACACTATACTTGAAGATAGAAGACCTATGGATAAAAGCTAAAAGTCTAGTTGCCCCAGATGGCATGGAGGAAAGTTGTTTAGGTGTCATATCCTTTTCTTCTTTTGACTTAAGCAATAATGAAGCCAATATAATTTTATTTTTTTCTGAAGAGGAAGACTTAATAAAGGAGGAATAGGGAGTGGGGTCCAGGTAGGGATTGGAGAGAAGTAAATCATTATTACCCCTTTAAAATATTTTTGTTGATATCATTTGCTTTTACATTACCTGCATTTTTCCTCATATTCCTCTTCTTCTTTCTACCCTTACTTGTGAACCATTCTTTATAACATTTTTTTAAAGGAGGAAGAGAAAACAAATTCAGCAAAGTCAATCAGCACATCAAAAAATGATGTCATATATTACGTTCCTTATCCTTGGATCTTGCCTCTGCAAAGGAGTAGAAGGAGATGTCTTCTTATATATTTTCTTTTGGGCCAAGTTTGGTCATTACAATTTTGCCTTATTCAGTTTTGATTATATTATAGTTGTTCTTTTCATTTACATTTTTTTTAACATTTTCGCTTAAAAAATAAATGTAAAAAAATAGTCAAATTACAAATTAGGCAATGTCATGCAATGTAATAACATTGGAATGTCAGGAGCCCTGAGGTCCAGATTTGACTCTGTCCTTAATTGGCTGTGTGAATTTGAGCAAATCACTTCCCTTCTCTGGGCTTGAATTTCCTCTACTATAATCAAAGGGGGCTGGACTGCACTACTCAGTTCTCTAGTGCTTCATAGTATAAAAAAGTGATTAATAGATGCTATTGTCTTCCTTTTGAAGATGTAAAAACAGGGTTGGAAAGGTTAAATGAACAGCTAGTATGTATCAGAACCAGTATCAGAACCCAAGCCTCTTAATTGTAGGTCCAATATTCAAAGAATTATGGGATCATGATATTGTATTATTTTCAAGCTGGAAGGGACCTCAATGGCCCTCTATCTCAACATATAAATAAAAGGAATCCCCAGTATAATATAATTGACTGTTCTTTTCTTTAATAATTTATCCTTCTCTGGTATCCTTCTCTATCTTCTTCCTCCCTTCAAATGTAAGCTCCCTGAGGGCAGCTTTGCCTTTGTCTTTCTTTTTGATTGTATTTTTATTCCTGGTACTTAGCACAGTGCTTGGCAGTACCGGCACAGAGTAACTATTTAATAAATGCTTATTGCGTGGCACATAGTAAGTGTTAGTGTTTTGTTTTTGTTTTTGTTTTTGTTTTTGCTTTTTTTTTAGGAAATGAGGGTTAAGTGACTTGCCCAGAGTCATACAGCTAGCTAGTAAGTGTCTTAAGCTGGATTTGAACTCAGGTCCTCATAACTCCAAGGCCAGTGTTCTATCCACTGCGCCACTTAGCTGTCCCCTATGGTAAGTGTTTAATATATATTTGTTGACTGATGTCCTTTCCTGCACACCCATGTAGAATCTTTAAGGCACACCTCACCCCACTTCCAATCCTTTCTTCTTCCTCCCAACTTCATCTGTACCTGTGATTTCATTGTTGAAGGACCTCCCAGTATGGAAACTCTCTCTACCAATGCAGATCAGTAATTCCTCTGTTGATTATACTCTTGATTTACTGGGAATACTGAGAAGTTAGGTGACTTTCCTATGGTCACAAAGCTAGTACGTATCAGAGTTAGATCCTGCTGACTCCAAGGCTGGCCATCTATCTGCCATGCTATATTCTTTTTCTAAGGTCCCTTCAGTTCTAATTTTCTAGCATCTAATATTCTATGAGTCAAATGACCTGGATTCTAGGCCTGATTCTGTCACGAATTGATTTAGTGTCCTCAGGCAACGTACTTCTTCTCTCTGGCTCAGTTTTTCCATCTGCAAAATGAGGAGGTTGAACTGGATGGTCTTTAACATATCCCTTCCAGTTCTAACATTCTCTTGGTCTGAGAACACTTTCCTGGTCATTTTCTGTCAGTCTCTCCCATAGAATGTTTTGTGCAGCTCACACTACGACCTGTAAAGACGAAGTGACTTCCCTCTCCTTGCCCCTCCCCCCATCCCTTCTCTCATAGAGTTTGCTCTTTCCTCTACTTCCACATGTTCCATCACCTCATTTGGGAAGTGGCAGAGTGCTACAGGAATTAATAGATGCCATTTTTATCCCCATTTTCCCTCTTCTTACAAAGTTCACATATTGCATTTTGACATTATGTAAATTAAAAATCACCATGGCATTACTTGAAGTAAACTATTATATCATTCTTTTCACACTGCTCTCATTAAGATACAGTCAGCACTTTCCATTACTGCCCTTTATTTTCAGAAGTTTAAGGCTCAGCAGGAGAGAAAAAAAAATCTATTCAGATGGAACTTGTCACAAATTCCTCTAGGAAGGGCATTTCTCAGCCATAGTCCCTTCTCTTTACCCTCCCCATCCCCAAGGCATCTGACCTGGAATCTGGCTGAGCTATGGACAGCAGGACATCCCAGAGACAGGACTGTAAACTGGAGAAAGACATAAGAGTAGGACTTTGAGATATAAGGAACCTTAGAGATCCTTACTCCAATACTTTTATTTCACAAAGGAGGAAACTGAGGCTTAGGGACTTAACCCATTGTCATGTAGCAAATGGCAGAACCAGAAGATGAGCACAAGACCTTGGATCTCAAATCCAACCCTGTTTCCATTGTGCCAAAGTGACTTCCTACTGAACTAGAAAGGATTAGAGTATAAGTCAAGAGATGGTCTGTGTCATTGTCATCCAAGGACTAGTTTAGCTAAGTGTGGGGTGGAATATAATTGAAGGTTGGGCACCAAGTAATGAACATTTTTTCAGGTGCAGAAATCCATGAAGATGATCTACTAAGATAAAAAGAGGTTGCAATCCACTTTGGCACAAGGAGTACCCACACTCATGAAATCACAAATCTCTGAAGCATTGTGTTCTTGCATGCCCCCTCACTCTATGTTTCTGTGTGTATTTTATTCCATATCTGTATATGTATATATACATATATGTATGTGTATTTTATTTCATGTGCATGTATAATTTATTCAACAGGGATACACACACATATATGTATGTGTATTTTATTTCATACTTGTGATTTCATCAGTATAGCAATTTTGTCAATATATTCCCAGTATCAAACATTATTCTACCAATGTAGATTAGCAACTTCTCTATAATATATAATTTTAGATAGTTGCCTGGAACACTTAGTGATAAAGTGATTTGTCTACTAAGATCACATAGCTAGTGTCTGCCTAAGGCAAGCTTTGAATCCAGGTCTTCCTGACTCTAAGGTCAAATTCTTATCCACAAAGACAAGATACCTCTCATTGCTATCTATGTTTAGGAATGGTATGTATGATTTTCCATATGTTAAAAAGGGACTGAGTTTTCATGGTAAGTTTCTTTCTGATACCTGCCACTGGAAGCTTACTGTTTATTTATTAGGATCGGAAAGGTAGCAGTTAGAATTTCTTTGGGCATAAATATCTGAGAAAACTATGGAACTATAAAATCATTTTGAGAAGGTTTTGAATTCAAGTAGCAGAGGTCATTTTGGACCAGAGACTTGATGCTTGGCTCTTATATGTTAGTTCTCAGAATGTGTCTTTCAGGTGATTGGGTAGAATCTAGGAACTAAGGGACTATCAGAAATGAAGTCAAATTTATCTCTAAAAGGCTCTGTCATTACAGATTTGGACTTTACTAGAATGTTGGCTGCTTGGGATGATATCAAGTACTACCATGAGACATCAGATACTAAAGGTGGGACAGATGAGTATACACTGTCCCCCTTGGCAGCTTCCATAACAGTTACCATCTTGTGAATGATGCCCACATTAGAGAAGCTTCTTATTGGGAAACCCACACAATAGACTGACACTCCCGGAGGCTCATATAGGTCTTATTCTTGATCTGTGACCTTCTCCTGACTCCAAACACAAAAATGAGCCAATGAATAAAATCAACTAGCCCTAGTAATAGTCTTTCTTCTTCTTTAAATATCCCATATAATTCTGTCCTCTCATTCTCCCACCAATGTTGCATACCATCACAGTGGGGTAATGATATTTAGATGACAGTGGCTCACTACTGTCTGTTGCCTTCTTGTGGAAATATCCCTCCATACTGAACTTCATCTCAGTTGCTGTCTACGGTTCTGAAATACCTCCACTCTACAATTTTGACACGGGTTAACTGTCCTGAAGAAGGGAATAAATGGGGAAGTGGATGTTGTCAAGATAAACCAGGCAATAAATGCTTAATAAACCAACAGGGGAGAAAAGTAGGTATAATCCTTTCAGGACAAGGATACCTTGAAGCAAAGACAACTTCTGATTCAGAGAAGAGGCCTTTTATTTTTTCAGTGGAAGAAAGAACCATTGTCATTTTTTCCAGGGTAAGGCCAACCCTTGGGCTGTAAGTTGGCAGCCACTCAAAAAAATCACCTGGCAGATTCCCAAATCTAGGATTGATACCTTCTTAATACATTAGGTAACAGGCAGTGGTGGTGGTGGTGGTGGTGGTGGTGGTGGTGGTGGTGTGTGTGTGTGTGAATTTGTAGATAAGAAAGGTAGCTTGGGGAATGGAAAGAAGGTTTGATTTAGAATTAGAAGAGTTGGCTCAAAGGTCTTGGTTCTGCTACTAACTCATTTTGTGACCTTGGGCCTTAGCTTTCTCATAGGGAAAATGAAGAATCCTTGAAAAATGTTATTGGAGTTGTCAATTCCCTTCAAAACTTACATTTGTCCTTTTCATTTGCCTTATGGAATTTCCCAAGTTTCTTCAAGTGGAGGCTGTGTCCATTTATAGGAATTTATATGTGTGAGGAGAGGGAATGCCATATATAGGATTATCTCTGAGGAAAATCTCAGGCTATTTTGGAGCCCTGATGATAGCAATAGCATTCTTGAACTTTCTAAAGTGATACTAGAACAGCGAATTTCACATGGTAGGCATCCAATAAATATTGGTTGAAATGAAATAATAAGATGTTTGTTGAGTCAGGCAAATAAATGTTACTGCTATTGATTCTCTATCTCATTCTCCACACACTGTACCCAGCATTTTCTTCTGTCTTCTAGTCCCAATTGAAACTCAACAAAGGAGACAAATTCCAACCTCATAAGAAGACTGAAGCCTTCCAACAGGATTTCTCTCAACTCCTCTTTCCTTAAAACTTCTTATAATCATTCCCTTTATTTGCAGAATAAAAGCAGAATCTCTAATTAATTTCTTGATCCCATCCTCCCTGCTTCCTCTTCCAGGAAATTTGTGTTTCTTTCTTTTTTAATTAATTAATTTTTAGCTTTCAACACTCATTTCCACAAGATTTTGAATTCCAAATTTTCTCCCCATCTCTCCCCTACCCCACTCCAAGATGGCATGCATTCTGAATACCCCTTCCCCCAATCCACCCTCCCTTCTATCACCCCCCTTCTCTTATCCCCTTCCCCTTCTATTTTCCTGTAGGGCAGGATAGATTTCTATACCCTATTTTTTGTATATTTTATTTCCAGTTGCATGTAAAGACAATTTTTAACATTTGTTTTTAAAACTCTGAGTTCCAAATTCTCTCCCTTCCTCCCTCCCCACCCTCATTGAGAAGGCAAGCAATTCAATATACGTTAGACGTGTAGTCATGCAAAACACTTCCATAATAGTCATGTTGTGAAAGACTAACTATATTTCCCTCCATCCTATCTTGCCCCCTGTTTATCCTATTCTCTTTGACCCTGTCTATCCTCAAAAGTGTTTGCTGCTGATTGCCCTCTCCCCCAATCTGTCCTCCCTTTTATCATCCCCCCATCTCCTTCTTCCCTTTTTTCCTGTAGGATAAGATAGATTTCCATACCCAATTGACTATGTTATTCCCTTCTTAAACCGAGTCTGATGAGAGTAAGATTCACTCATTCCCTCTCACCTCCTCCCTTCTTCTCCTCCACTGTAAAAGCCTTTTCTTGCCTCTTTTATGTGAGATAATTTATCCCATTCTATCTCTTCCTTTCTCCTTCTCTCAATACAATCCTCTCTCACCCCTTAATTTTTTTTATAGATATCATCCCTTCATATTTAACTCACTCTGTGCCCTCTGTCTCTCTCTCTATATTCCCTCCAACTACCCTAACACTGAGAAAGGTCTAATGAATTACAAATGTCATCTTTCCATGTAGGAATGTAAATAGTTCAACTTCAATAAGTCCCTTATGATTTTTCTTTCCTGTTTACCTTTTCATGCTTCTCTTGAATCTTGTATTCAAAAGTCAAATTTTCTATTCAGCTCTGGTCTTTTCATCAAGAATGCTTGAAAATCCTCTATTTCATTGAATGTCCATTTCCCCCTGAAGGACTGTACTCAGTTTTGGTGCGTAGGTGATTCTTGGTTTTAATCCTAGCTCCTTTGACCTTCAGAATATCATATTCTAAGCCCTCTGATCCCTTAATGTAGAAGCTGCTAAATCTTGTGTTATCCTGATTGTGTTTCCACAATACTTGAATTGTTTCTTTCTGGCTGCTTGCAATATTTCCTCCTTGACCAGGGAACTTTGGATTTTGGCTATCATATTTCTAGGAGTTTTCCTTTGGGGATCTCTTTCAGGAGGTGATCAGTGGATTCTTTCAATTTCCATTTTACCCTCTGGTTTGAGAATATCAGGGCAGTTTTCCTTGATAATTTTTTAAAAGATGATGTCTAGGGTCTTTTTTGATCATGGCTTTCAGGTAGTCCAATAATTTTTAAGTGATCTCTTCTGGACCTATTTTCCAGGTCAGTTGTTTTTCCAATGAGGTATTTCACATTTTCTTCTATTTTTTTCATTCTTTTGATTTTGTTTTATAATTTCTTGATTTCTCATAGAGTCATTAGCTTTCATTTGATCCATTCTAATTTTTAAGGAATTATTTTCTTCAGTAAGCTTTTGGACTTCCTTTTCCATTTGGCCAATTCTATTTTTTTAAGGCATTCTTTTCCTCATTGGCTTTTTGAACCTCTTTTACCATTTTGGTTAGTCTATTTTTTTTAAAGATATATTTATCTGTATTTTTTGGATCTGCTTTAGCAAGCAGTTGACTTTTTTTTCATGATTTTTCTTGCATCATTCTCATTTCTTTTCCCAATTTTTCCTCTGCTTCTCTTACTTGCTTTTCAAAATCCATTTTGAGCTCTTCCATGGCCTGGTACCAATTCATGTTTTTCTTGGAGGCTTTGGATATAGGAGCTTTGACTTTGTTGTCTTCTGGTTGTTTGTTTTTATCTTCTTTGTCACCAAAGTAAGCTTCTATAGTCTGAGGTTTTTCCCTGTTTGCTCATGTTCCCAGTCAATTACTTGACTTTTTAACTCTTTGTTAAGATAGGGCTCTGCTTCCAGTGTGGAGGGTGTACTGTCCCAAGCTTCAGGGGTTTTCTGCAGCTGTTTTCAGAGATACTTCTAGGTATGTAAATTTTTAGTTCTTCCAAGGTGGTATGATCAAAGGAGAGGTGTTTATCCCTTTCTTGGCCTCTGCACTAGTCTATGAGTGACCACAAGCACTCTTTTCTGCCTTGGAACTGTGAGAAGGATTCTCTCTCCACTGCCACCACAAGGTCTGCTATGCCAGTACTCCTCCTTGCCCCAAGACTGCCACCCAGGACTGTGACCCAGATCCAAACATGGGTAAAGCAAGAGAATCCTGCCTCAGCGCCAGCAAAGAGATCCCTGCAATCTTTCTCTGATCAGCTGCTTGATCCCTCCATCATCTGTGGGCTGGGAGCTCTGGAAGAAGCCTCTGCCCCCACCCCAGGGCTGTGCCAGGGCTGGGGCCAGACTGTGCTCCTCTCTCACTCAGGTCTGATAGACTTTTCCTACTGACCTTCTAAGTTGTCTTTGCTATTTGTGGGATGAGAAGTCTGGAAAGTGCCACAGCTGCCAGTGATTCAGTCCCCTGAGGCTTGCTCTAGGTTCACTGGAACCCCATCTTTGCTTGTGAGGGCCACATGGAACTGTGCTCCTCTCCCAGTTCCATGCAACTGACCTTTCCCATCAACCATCCAGGTTGTCTTGGGCTGGAAATTTGTCTTTTTGTGGGTTCTGTTGCTCTAGAATTTGTTTATATTTATATTACTTGTTTATAGTCATTTTTTACAGGTATTTGGAAGGGTTTAGGGAGAGAGCTCAAGCAAGTCACTGTTTTTACTCCTCCATCTTTGCTCTGCCCCTTAAGTGTTTCTTTCCATGTTTTCATTCATCATCAATTTCTCTTTCTTCAATGGATCTTTCTCGTCTTTTCAGGTCAACTCAATACTTCAAAAAAATCCTTTGTGGACCCTTCTCTATTCAGGCACTGTCCTATCTCTATTATCTACTTTACTTCCAAATTTCTGAGAAAAAAAGTCATTGTACTTCTACTTCATCACTATCTACTTACTCCTCAATCTGTTGCAATCAGGCTTTTGTCTCCACGCCTTATGAAAACTGCTCTCTCAAAGGTCATATCCTAATCACCAAACCCAATGACCTTTTCCAATCTGACTCCTCCTTCATCTCTCTGCAGCATTTGATAGGTTTATCACTGCTTCCTCTTGGAAACACCTTTTTCTCTTGTCTTCAGAGACATCACTAATTCTTTGGTTCTCATCCTATTAATCAAATTACTTCTTCATTTCTTGTTTTGGCTCCTCACTTTTTTTTGACTTTTTAGTATAATTATTACCCTTTGTCACCTGTTGAATTACTGCTTATCTATTAAAAAAAAAAAAACTCAGATTCCGTATCTTTAGAGAGTTTTTCCTGATATGCTCTGTCAGTAATTATCTCCTCTCTTGGACCCTGTGATGCACTTTGTTTTGAATGTCTCTAATGTATTTGTCATATAAAATTTTGTATTCTAGTAATTTGCATATGTATTTTATTCCTCTACTAGTTTGGAAGCTCCATGAAGCCAAGAACCATGTCTTTTCTTCCACTCCCATCTATTGGGTATGGGACACTATACTGAATAAGTATTTAATAAATGTTTGTTGAGTTGAACTAAATAAAGCCCTATTCAGAACGGAATTGAGTCAAGATGCTAGTTCAGTCAGGACTAATAGCTTGTCACTTTCTCCCTGTGATGAGATACTATGTCCTGGAGACCATTCCAGGGCATTAAGCAATGTGTGCACCAGGTGAAACATCCCACTTCTTTCCCTTTCAGAGGACTAATATTAAAGAAAACACACTCCATTTGCAGGTCCCCCATATTGACAAAAGCATTCCACTGTGATCTGAGTTAATTATGGCTTGTACCACTTGGGGTTTCTCACACTGTTTCTATTCAGGAAAGCAAAGTTTAGCATTGGATGAGTCTGATAGGGATTACTAATAAAGACAGAGAAGCTTTCATCTAGCTCAATTATGCCAGAAAATAATGAAAAGCTGTTGAGGTCTCTCCTTAACATAAGCCAGCCAGCCAGCACAAAGTGGTGAAAAGACTATGATATTGGATACAGAGTACATGAGTTCAAATCCCATCTCCACTACTATTTGTGTGACCTTCAACATATTACAAGCTCTCTGGAACTCTGTTTCCTTGCCTATAAAATGAGGAAGCTTTACTAGATGAATTTTAGGGTCCCTTCCAACTGAAAATTCTATGATAATTTGCTGATTTTCATGTTTTAAGCTTGAACAGTGATACAAAAAATCAGCTTCTTGTGTTATAATTATGGTCCATTTGGCCCAGCATTCCATTTCTGGTGAGACTGCAGGAGGCAATGTTGGAAAAGCATGGCTATCCTCCTCTTGTCAATTTAAATCACTTCAATAAATCTTTATTAATCTCTGGCTCAGTGGAAAGAGCACTGGCCTTGGAATCAGGAAGACTCATCTTCATGAGTTCAAACCCAGCCTCAGACACTTACTAGCTTGTGACCCTGGGTAAATCATTCAACTCTGCCTCAATTGTCTTATCTGTAAGATGAGTTAGAGAAGGAAATGTCAAACCATTCCAATATCTTTGCCAAGAAAACCCCAAATAGGGTCATGAAGAATTAGACATGACTGAATAACAACAACAATAACATTGCAATCAATGTTCTAAGCCAAATGTTGACAATGCAAAGATGAAGAAAATACAATCTTTGTCTCCAAGGATTTTATGGTCTGCTCAGACCTCAGTCTCTAGTTTCTTTTCTGTTCAGTGTTCTCACCTGCCAAATAGCCATTTTTATTATGAATTTAAGTCATCAATGAATATAAACATTTCCATATACAAAGAAGACTGGAAAATAGAATTTTTCATGAAACTATGAAGGTCTGTTACATAGTTTGTATTTTTAAATGTTCATATTAAATTGAATATGATAGCAATAAAATTTCCCTGTTTGTATTCCTTTATGAACTTTTTTGTTCCCTTCTGCATGCTTTTTAATATTTTATTGATCTGATTTTTGTCCCTCCTCCTTTTTTGCATCTCTTTCACTACCCATTAACTCTTTTCTCTCACCCAGAAAGAGAAGCCTTCCCTGATAACAAATAAACATAGTCAAGCAAAAGAAATCAACACATTGGGTATGCCTTAAAATATGTCTCTTTTTGAACCTATTGTCCATTGCTTCTCTCTGCCAAGGCATTCTCTATCATCTGCCTTTTGAAGTCATGATTGATCACTGCGTTGAAAAGGCTTCTGAAGTCTTTTCAAGTTGTTTTTCTTTAAATTACTGTAGTTATTGTTCTGCTGATGATTCTGCTCATTTTCCTCTACATCAGTTAATTTGTCTTCTCAAATTCCTCTGAATTGTTCACATACACCATTTCTTACAGTGTAAAACATTCCATTATATTCACATACCCTAATTGGTTTAGCCATTCTTTGATTGGTAGGCAATTGTTTGCAATCCTTTGTTTCCAATTCTTTGCTGTAGCAAAAAGTACATCTATTACATATTTTTTTACATATACACCCCTTATCTTTGATCTCTTTGGAGCTATTTGACCCTGCATTACAAGCATACCAACTAGTTCATTGCCTGTCTTCCCATAGCTTCTCCAACAGTTGTCATTCTTCTCTTTTGTCATCTTTGTAATCACATGAATGTGAGGTAGTACTTCAGAATTTTTAAAAAATTGCATTTTTCTTATTACTAGACATCTGAAGTATTCTTAGGGATGTTAAAAGTTTGTACTTTTTAACTTGAAAACTGTCTATATCCTTTGACTACTTATATGTTGATAAATATCTCATTCTCATGTATCTGTATCAATTTCCTTAGGTATTTGCTAGGAAGATTTTTTTCATCCAGTTAACTGCTTCTCTCTCTCTTTTGAAAAATAATATTTGATTTTTCCCTAGTTACATGTAAAGACAATTTTAAACATTCATTTAAAAAAAAACGAGTTCCAAATTTTCTCTCTTTCTCCTTTACCTCCCCCTTCCTTAGATAGCAAGCAATTTGATATAGGTTATACATGTTCAATCACACAAAACATATTATCATATTAGTTGTGATGTGAAAGAAGTCACAGACCCAAAGGGGAAAAAACCCACAAAAAACCACATAAAGTGAAAAATAGTATGCTTTGATCTACTTCTCTTTTGATTCTAACTGGCTTGATTTTGCTTGTGCAAAATTTTCAGTTCTATGTAAGTAATTTTTCCATTTTATCTTTTAATATAACATATATCACTTAGATCCAAATTGATATTCTTAAAGCATATGTCTGACCATGCCATTCTTCTGCTTAAGAAACTTCAGGAGAACTTTATTACCTCTAGGATAAAGTATAAACTTCTCTGCTTGGTACTTAAAGCTCTTCACAGTGTGTTTCCAAATGATCCCTTTTTTTTTTAAAGATATAATTGTATTTTTTTCCCATTTAATAAGCATTTAATTTCTCCCCCACCCCAACTGAACAAAAAGGAAAATTTTATAACAAATATGTGAGAATCAAGCGAAGCAAATTCCCTCATTGTTCCTGTCTATAAATCTATGTTTCATTCTGAATTTTGAGTCTATCACTTCTCTGTCAGAAGCTAGGAAGAAAGTTCATTGCATTGACTAAAGTTCTAGAGTCTTTCATAAATACTTTTCTTTAAAATGTAGTTGTATAAATTGTTGCTCTGGTTCTACTCACTTTACAATGCATCAGTTCATACAGTTTTTTTTTCTAAAACCATCCATTTTGTCATTTCTTATGGTACAATAATATGCCATTATATTTATATACCATAATTTGTTTCACCATTCCCTAATAGATGGGCACATCCATACTGTTCTTTTGCTAATATGAAAAAAAAACTTAATATTTTATAGATACAGACTTTTCTGCTTTTTCTTTGAATTCTTTGGAGTATAGGCCTAGAAGAGGTATCAAAGGTTATGCTTAGTTTAGTGACCTTTTTGTGCATAGCACCAAAGTTCTTTCCTGAATGTCTGGACTAATTCACAGCTCCAACAACAGTGTGATTGTGTGTGTATTTTCCCATAACCCTTTCAACATTTTTAATTTTCCTTTTTTTGTTACTTTTGCCAATCTGATAGATATGAAGTGGAACCTCAGAAGTGATTTAATATGTGTTTATTTAGTTATTAGTTATTTGGAACATATTTTTATATGGATTTTGATAGCTTAAATTTCTTAATTTGAAATGTGCCTGTTCATATACTTTGACCAATGGCTCTTGTTCTTATAAATTTGAATTATTTTCTTATATATTTTAGATATGAGATCCTTTATCAGAGAAAATTAATACAAAGATTTTTTTCCACAGCTATGTCTTTTCCTTCTAATTTTAACTGCATTAGTTTTGTTTGTGCAAAACCTTTTAAATTTTATATAATAAAATTATCCATTTTATCTTCGACAATCTTGTCTAATCCTTGTTTAGTCATTAATATTTCTTCTCTCCATAGATCTAAACATTAATTTCTTCCTTTCTCCTCTAATTTGCTCATGATTTAAGATTTTATGTCTAAGTCATGTGTCCATTTGGAGTTTATCTTGGAATATAATGCAAGATGTTGGCCTACAACTAATTTCTGTCAGACTACTTTCCAGTTTTTCCGGCAGCTTTTGTCAAAGACTGATTCCTTACTCCAGTAATCTGTATCTTTGAACACTATGCTACTATATTTGTTTGCTTCTATACCTAATCTTTTCTTTCTACTGATCAACTTGGTTTGGGTTTCAAAACCATATTTGTATCATGTGTTCCTTCTTTTGCAAAATGTTAATGTGATATTTGAATTAATTTTTCTTTTAATGTTTGATGGTTAATGTATGGATTGTTTAATTTTTTTCTAATATTGAATTATCTAAATAGTCTATTTCTTCATTTGTTAATCTGGATATTTTATATTTTTAAAGTATTTATTCATTTCCTATAAATTAATAATACCTAAAACTAAAATTTATTTAGTATTTACTATGTGCTAGTCACTGTGCTGAGCATTTTACAGTCAACCCTGGGAGGCAGGTGTTATAATTATCCCCATTTAAATGCAGAAAATGAGGAAAACAAGTTAAGGGGCTTGCCCAAGGTCACACAGCTTTTTAGTGTCCAAGGCTGGATTTGGACTTGGTCTTATTGACTCCAGGCCTGGTGCTTGTGAGTATACAATTTGGCAAAACACTTTCTTATAGTTTCCTTTAATTCCTTTTAAATTCAGAACTTTTCTTTTAAAAATTTTATATGAACAATTTGGTTTTCCTCTACATTTAAAAATTCATATGATGCATTTATCTATTTTATTAGTTTTTTTAAAAGCTTCTATTATTTTTCAATTCATTTTATTTCTTGCTTTCAATTTTATTTACCTTTTCTCCAATTTTCATGATTTTTACTTTATTGTTTAGTTGGAGGTTTTTTATTTGTTGTTGTTCTAGGTTTTTTTTTTTAGTTAAATGCTCAATTCATTGATTTGTTCTTTTGTTGATGAAAGCACTTAGAGATAGAAAAGTTTCCCCTAAGAACTGCTTCAGCTGCATCCCATAAGCTTTGGCATGTTTTCTCATTATTGTCATTTTCTTTGATGTCTTTTTCTATCATTTCTATAATTTATTTTTTGACATATCAGTCCTTCAGGATTAAGTTATTTTCTCCAATTAATTTTTAATTTTTTCTTCAAAGGCTTATTGAATATAAGCTTTAATTTATTTTCATCAGTAAAGTATGTGTTTAGTATTTCTGATAATTATTGGTGAGATTTTTATGTCTCAATGTATGGTTAATTTTTTTCAAGGTGCGATACACAAGTGAGAAGTATGTAAATTTATTTCTGTTTCCATTCAGTAATCATTAGGTATTAGTCATTTCTAATTTTTCTGAAGTTCTATTTTGTTCCTTAAATTTTTTCTTATGTTTTTTGTTATATTGTCTAGATCTGAAGGGGATACATTGAGACACTCCACTATCATAGTTTAATTGTCTAATACTCTTTATAATTTAATTAATTTTTCTTTTATGTATTTAGATTTCTTGCTATTTTGTGCTAAAATATTAAACATTGGTATTTATTATTATCTATGGTACCTTTTGGCCCAATATAGTTTCCTTGCTTATTTCTTTTTATTGTGTATGTATGTATATATATACATAGTAGTCTTATCTGAAGTCATTATTATTACCCTTGCTTTGTTTTAGTTCAATTGAAACATGATAGATTATACTCCTGCCCGTCATTCTAATTCTATGTGAATTTTTATGTTTCAAGTGTGTTTCTTATAGACAACGTAACATCACATTCTATTTTCAAATCCATTCTGTTCTGCTCTTCCATTTTATTGAATTTATCCCATTTATATTCATAGTTACAATTATTAATTGTGTATTTCCCTCCATCCTGTCCTCTAATACTTTTCCGTCTTTTTGCCCCACCCTCTTCTTTACAAATAAGAAGAAAGTAAAAGAGAGGAGTTTGCCTAATATTAATGATCTGTTTTTGCTGAAGTGGTCTATTTCTGCTCCATTGTACTTCTTTTCTCCTTGCCTCACATGATCCCTGGTTTTTAGCATTTCTTCATTTCTTTAAAATTTCCTTTTCATACTATTCCTTCTAGCCTTGGAGTTGTTTTGTTTATGACCATTTCTTTACCTATTTATACTTTCTTTTATGCTCCCCTTTTCGCTTCCTCTTTCTCTATCTCCTCTTATTTCTCTATTGAATTTAATGTATTTCTATACAACAATCTGTATGTGGGTCTACATATGTGCTTGTTTGTGTAATTGCATTTCACCTTCCTTTGTTCAGTTCAGATGAAAGTGAGGTTCGTGGAATGTACATTTCTCCTCATCCCCCTCCCACCCTTTTCTCCATATTTGATTATTCCTTCTTATGAATTTTTATTGTGTGAATTTCTATTCTATTATCCTTTCTTCTCAAGTATAGTCACCTATTGGTCCTTTTTCTGTCTTCTCCTGAAATGATTGAAATGGAACAAAACTACCCCACAGGCCCACTATCTATCTAATTTATCTTTTTCTGTGACCCTTGAAGATATTAGGGTTCTAAGAAGTCATCTGATTCCCCCCCCCATTAGAATGTAAATAATCCATTCTGACATAGTTCTTCCCAAATAAACAAAATGTATGCAACTGTCTTTGTTTTTCTTTATTCTTGCATTTTCATTTCAAAGTGTCTTCTTGGTGCTGGGCTTTTAATCAGGAATGTTTGGAAATACTCTCATTAAAGGTCCATTTTCCCCCCAGAAGGATTATATTTAGTTTTGATTAGTAGGTTATTCTTTGTTGTTAACCTTCATCTTTTGACTTTTGGAATTTCATATTCTGAGCTCTCTGACCTGGGTGCTAAGGGGCCTAGCTTGGTCCTGAGTACAGTGGTTGAGCCTGGGCCCCATCTTCTGCATGACTCATTGTCTTGGTCTCCTGCTATGGGTGAGCCCTGGCTGCATGGATGATAGGTTGGGCTGGGACTGCCTGGGTGCTGATTTGGATCTTTTTTTTTTTTTTTGCTATGGCCAGGGCTCAAGACCACTTTGCTACTAGAGCTTTTCTCCTGGTTCTTTTTGGTTCTGGGCAACTCATCCTGGGCTTCACTTAGAGCCTTTCTCTCACTGTGTGGTAGAGCTACAGAGTCATCCTGAGCTGGGATTGCGCTCCTATCCTACTGTAGTGGGGCTTCATTAATATTATTGTTTAGCCATTTAGTTGTGTCCACACTTTGTGACCCTGTGGACCACACTGTCCATGGGGTTTTCCTGGCAAAGATACTGGAGTGGTTTACCATTTCCCTCTCCAGTGGATTAAAGCAAACAGGATAAGTGACTTGCCCAGGGTCACAGTTTATAGTCTTTCTTTTTCATAGCTTTGTTGAATTGTTTGTTCAGGATCACAGCTCCTCTAAATCCTAATGCACCTTTATCTTCTCATAATGCCCTCCAAATCTATCTTTCTAGGCTGACACATATGGGTTGTGTGGCTCAGGGTAGCTCCCTCACCATGTCAGTCCTCTTGGGAACTCTTGAATTCTCTTAAAGCTACAGAATGGGGGTCTAGTGACATTGATAGAGGGAATTTCCTTATTCAAGAGTTGTTCACTATATCAATGGAATCACAGGGATAGTCCATAGCCATATCTTTTGCAAACATAGTAAAACATGGACAGGAGGAGAACAGGTAGGCAGGGACATATTGCCATTGCATCATTCAAGGAACTTCCCCAAATTGATGAGGTAACAGACCTATTTGAATATGTCAAAATTATAAGAATTTCTATTAATATAGAATTGAGCTTATGGTTTCATTGTTGTCTAATAAGAAACTTTATCCACCAAAGCTGATTAGCACTCGTTCTGCAACTAAGAACCTCAGAGTTGCCTGTGCCACTGAAAAAGTTAAATGACTAATCCAATGTGACACATGGTCAGTATGTGTCAGAGGCAGACTTAAACATGTATCTTCCCTAGTTTGAGGCTAGCTCTCTATCCGTTATACCATGTTACCTCTTGTATTAATATCCGCACACATATAGAGACACACAAATATGTGTATGTGTGCACATAAACACATATGTACACATGTATGTATATGTGTGTATGTGCGTTCAATTAGGTTAAAGAGAACAATACAAATCTATACATTGTATATAGCAGCATATGAGTACATATATGCATGCACATATGTATCTAAATTCTTCATTTAACATATATGATCTATTTAATTTGATATCTATGTAGGGCAATAATATATTATCCATATATCAATTATACTATATCTATATATAATATAATGTATTAGATTATATATAATATTATGTTGACAAGAGAGGCAGGATGCTGTAGTGGATAGAGATAGCTGGCCTCAAAGCTAGAAATGGGGAGTTCAAGTCCTTCTTCCATATCCTTTGTTAACATGCCATAGTTAGGACTGCACAGATTTAGCAGTCACCACCACTATGAAGGAGCAGAAAACTTGGAATTATATTCCAGAAAGCAACAGATATAGGATTAAAGCCGAGAATAACTTACCCAAAAATACTAAGTATATTGCTATGGGGGAAACATGGATCTTTAAGGAAATAGAGGCCTTCCAAGAATTCCTGATGGAAAAACCAGAGCTGGGAGAAACTTTAAATTTCAAATGCAGAGGTGAAAAGAAACATTAAAAAAAGGTATACATGAATGAATACTGATAAAGGACAAATAAAGGACAATGACAAAGGACAGGAGAATAAATTGTTTACATTCAAATATGAGATGATACATGTTCCCTCTGAACCCCTAACATCATCAGGGGTCATAGATGTCCAATTAGAGAAATTCTAGGAGTAGTTCTGTTATGTGTGGATGATCTTAAGAGAAGAATGAAAAAAAAGGGGAAGAGGAATACAATGGGAAGGGAGGAAAGGAAAAGGAGGTCAGGGAAAATTATCTCACTTATTTAGGGTGTGCAAATAGACCTCTATCAAACAGGGAGGAGAAGATGAAGGTAATGGTTGATCCTTAAACCTTACTCTCATCTGAACTGGCCAAGAGAAGGAAGAATACACATAGAGAGCTGAGTACAGAATATGTTTCATTCAATAAGGAAATATTGGGGAAAGAGGAGAAGGAAGAAGGGAGAGTTAGAGAGTAGATTAAGGGGGTGGGTATTAGTTCCAAGCAAAGCAAACTCTAAGAATGCACAAAAAATATTTATAGCTCTTTTTAAAGTGACAAAGAGTGGAAATCGAAGGGAATGCCTATACATTGGGCAATGGATGAACAAGTGTATAAATGTTTTGAAATACAATTGTGCTGAACTCTTATCATCATAATGACCACCCATGATTCCAGAGGACTAATAGTGAAACATGCTACTCATCTCCTGATAGAGCTGAAGGATGTGGAATACAGAATGAAAGAAATGTTTTTCTTTGGACATGACCAATGTAGAAACTTGTTTTCATTGACTATACATGTTAGTTGTGGATTTTTTTTTTGTATTCTCAATTGAGGATGGGGTGGGAGGTTGAGAAGGCAAATTTTGACTGTTTAAAAGAAAATACTTTTTTAAAAATCAAAAATAGATAAAAATAAAAAATAGAACCATTAACTTCCTTCAAAACTCAGCTCAAGTGCCCACACAAGATCTTTATTGATCACCTCAATTGTTAGTGCCTCCTCAAATTACTTTGCATTTACTTTGTTTATATTTTGTATTGACTAATCTTTATACATTTATTCCCCCCCCCAGCCTCCACATTAGAATGCAAGCTCCTTGAGGGAAGGAGCTGTTTTTGTTTTTGTGTTTGGATCTCCTCCCTGCCTACCCAGCACCTAACACAAAGCCTTTCACATTACAGAAGCTTAATGGTTGGATGATTGATTGCTAAATGATTGAAGATTGATGACATGTGCATGAATAAGTATGAGATACAATGAAATATGACATGGACAAAGAAAAGCTGCAGTCAATGTTCTCCAGAAAAAACACTTTAAAGGGGAGGAACACTTTTTAGCTAGAGAACATCAAGGAATTCATAGAGGAGACTGACTATAAGCTAGGGCTTGAAGAAAGAGATGTATTCTAAGGGTTGGAGAGGAGAAAAAAATCAAATTCCAAGAATAGGGAAAGGTCTGGTACATTAATGCAGGGAGACAAAAGAGGACATGATGAGGGAATTGGGCAATATGAGAGAGTTGCAAGGAAGGAGTTATATTTTTACTCCCTTCCCCCTACCCTTTTGGGGAGACCTAGGTATGAGCCAAAACCTAAGTCTCAAACAATTTGTCCTCGGGGTACAAGGGTGGAGGTTTAACGATCTGAAGAGAGGAGAAAAGGGAGCCTAGATCCTTCCTCTCATTAGAGGCCAGGTTCTCCTAGAACTCAACCTAATACAGATTGTATGCATAGATCCAGAGCAGAAAAGTCAGTGGAAAGGGTTAAGTTGAGAAGAAGCCTATTTTGGCTCAATGCTGGAAAAGCTTCCTAAGAATCAGTGCTATCTAGCACTGGAGCCACGCATCTAAAAAGGTCAACAGGTCCCCATTGCTGAAGAGCTTTGAGCATAGACTAGATGACCACTTGTCAGGCTGTGTCAGGGGAGGTGGGGTCCTGATTAGTGATGGAGGGCACTAGATGTCTCCTGAGATTCCTTCCAACAGTAATATTTTGTGATTCTTTGATCTAGGCAGAACCCAAGGACTTTTCATATTTTTTATTAAACAATAAGTTTTAAAAAAAGATATTGCTTAAAATGGGAATAAGGACATTGTCATAGGGAACTTATGTATGAGAAAACTCCCTTTACCAACACAGATTGGCACCTTCCCTGCAATTGATAGTCTTTATTGCCTACAACACTGAGAGGTTAAGTAATTTTCCCAGAGTTACATACTTTTCAGAGGCACAACTTGAACCTACGTCTCCCTGACTTGCTTTCCATTCTCTATGCTTCACTGTGTCTAATAAAAACAGAAAAACATATCAATTGGGTGCACTGGTTTGAATCAGATATCAAGCTATGCATTTTAGGACTACTGACTTATAAAAACCCCAGAACGTCCAATGTTAGCTGAACTGAACCTAACCTGGGCTATTCTTTTGCTTGCTTCTGGTTCTGGCTTCCTCACCCCTCTCCACCCTCACCCCCTTTCAGGGCTTTGCACCTATCCCCAGACATCAGGACACGCACAGAGCCTTTGGCTTTCTAGCTGCACTATTGCAGCCTCATTCTCTTATAACAGCAAACACGATAATCCCAGCCAAGCACAACTTTCTGGTTTTGGGGGAGAGAGGATTTGAAAGGCTTAGTCAGAAGATATCACAACACTCCTAGAGAAATACATTTCAAAAAAGCCAACAACAAACAAGCCTGACTGGGGGCTTGGGGGAGGACAGGGATGAGGTCAGAGAGGCAAGTGTGTCACGAGCAGGGCTGGTTGTAGGCTTAGATAGAATGGGTAATTCCCTACAATAGTGGGCATTGAGAGGGACTGCCAGCAGCCTCCTCTACTCTATGATATCTCCTCAATGTCTGTTATTGTGCCCGAAATTTCGCCACTGCAGTTCTATTCCTTTGCTTTTCTGAGGCTTTTCTATATCATAAATTTTTTCTTTGTCTTTCTTTCTTTTCTTTCTTTCTTTCTTTTCTTTCTTTCTTTCTTTCTTTCTTTCTTTCTTTCTTTCTTTCTTTCTTTCTTTCTTTCTTTCTTTCTTTCTTTTTTACCATAGACAGATTTCAGAACATAGGATATGGTAGGTAGAATGGACTTTCAGCAATAGAATACATCAGAACACAACATGTCGCAATAGATTAGAACACAGAATGTTTGAGTCGGAAGGACCATAGGTATTATCTAATCCCACCCTCTCATTTGACAACTGGCTCCTAATAAAATGTAACCACACCTGTAACGGTGCCTGAATTTCCACTGATTGAGATTTGATCCTTGAGAACTCTTCTGGTTCCAACTGCAGGGTTCTTTCCACTGTGTCACTGTATCTTTCAAAGTGGGCTTCCTTTAACCCAAATGTGTCCTGTGGAGGAGGTGACTGTAGAGTATAGAGTTGGTGTTCCTGGAACTCCTTTCCATTAATTTCTGGAGTAGTAGCGGGGAGGTGATATTCCAGGATGGCCTAGAACCCCGGCTTTCTTGTCCACTGTTTGGAGTTATCTGAACTCTCTGTGCCACCTCTGAACTGCCACTGTGTAGTCCGTGTCACCGACAGATGGAGCGTTTGTTGACGGTTCTGTGACAGCTTGAAAACTTGTCTCCTACCCCTGAGTTGAGGCCGTTCTGCCTCGTCCTCCATCTGCCATCTCATTTTAAAACTAGCAGAACAACTCGAGTGAAGCAATTTCGACTTTTTCCATCTGTGCCGAGTTAATTAAGAGGGTAATGAGAGCTCCGAATGAACAAGCCCTGCATTAATTCAAGATATGATTAAGAGAAACATTTCCAAAATCTATCTATATGTGTTATGTATATTTGTGTGTGTGTGTGTGTGTATATGTATGTGTATGGAGTGTATGTGTACTATATGTGTGTGTGAGTGTGCATGTGGGACAAGGTCTTTCTGTTTGTATATAAACAAATAGAGACCTAGCTAATGGCTGCAATGGATTCCAGGAAATATGGCAGCTGGAAGCCAAGCCCTCTTTTCCCACGTAGCAAATATATGTAACAAGCTTGGAGGAAAGGGTGTCAAAGCCATAGGAGCTGGTATAGGTGGACTCTTTCTCCTTACTGCTGAGGTGTTTTCTTTTTGTTTGTTTGTTCAGTTGTGTTCGACTCTTATGACCACATTTAGGGTTCTCTTGGCAGAGATACTGGAGCAGTTTGCCATTTCCTTCTCAGCTCAGATTAGGAAACTAAAGCAAACAGGGTTAAGTGACTTGTCCGAGGTCACAAAGCTAATAGTATCTGAGGCCAGATTTGAACTCAGGAAGATGAGTCTTTCTGACTCCAAGCCCAGTGCTCTATCCACTGTGCCACCTAAATTCCTAAGTGTAGAGGGGGACAAAGTAGCAAGTTTGGTCATAGTAGTAACTGTGACAAAGGGCTTTGGTGAAAGCTAGTTTTGGGTTGAGTGGCTGAAAAACGGAAGACCTCCTGGAGGTCACTTGGGTCATTACCCTCCAACTGTGAAGATACTTGACATCTGACTATTAAGATCCTCGAATCTCCTGAACAGGCATGTCTGAGAGAATAGAGGACTCAGGAGCTACTGTCAAAGATTCAGCTCTCATTATCCTTATGACCCTGGGTCAGCACTTTCCAACCCTTTATTGTTAACTGGGTTTAAGATCTCCAGCAGCTTAGGAGAACCTACTTCATGTGATCCCAGGGACACAGACACACAGTAATGGGACGGCAAACACTGGTACAGAGAAAGTCATCTAAGTGACTCCTCAGTCACACTGCTTCTATCACACAGAGGTCTCACCAACTCTTCTTTTGTTTTCCCTCCAGGGAGAGCAGGTCTAAGTTGGCTCTGTAGTCTCAAGGCTAACAAAGGAAATGCAGACCTAGAAGCATGGGTCTATTGCTTTTATATATAAGGCTCTTATAAAGCCTTAAAATGGTGCTCTCATCAGGATTACTGGCAACATCTGCTGCCTTCCTACCCTAAGGATCAATTGCCCTGTCTTCTTGACCTTGGTTAACACCAGCCAGTCCAGTTAAGTTCTGTTATTTCTTCAGTTATACTTGGAAAGAGCCTCAAGGACTGACTAACCTCCCATGGCTTTCCTTAGAACATCCCAAAGAACCTTGGAGTGGGATGAGGTACAGGATAACGGTGTCATCTGACTCTAGTTCTGTGTGGACTCCCACGGCTTAGTTGTGAAGGAATAGATTATGATACTACCTTTTGGTCCCCTGTGTTTAACACAATGCCTTGAACATAGTAAAGACTTAATAAATGTTTGTTGATTGACCTGCCAGCTTATGCATATGGAATATACATAAGAGATGGATCCCAATGGGCCTAGCTCATGGTCTGGGACCAGGGGTGAAGTGAGGATTGTTTTCCATAATGGACTCCAATTCCATTCAGTCTAGTTGAATGAGCCTTTATTAAGCACCCACTATGTGTAAGGTGCTATGCTACCTGCTGCCAATACAGAGATGGAAAATTCTAGTCCCTTCCCTCAAGAGGAGTCTAATGTACATATGCTTCCATACTTCAGCAACTGGCAGTTTAATCAATGGTGATTCTCCTCCCACCAGTGAAATTTGAAACCTATTTACAGTTTAATAAATTGTTTTTCTGAGTTGCTGTGGCTAAAAACATCATGAACTTATGGGTGGTTAGCCTCTCCAGTTTAATTTGGCTGGTCCTTAAATGATAGGCATATAGTGTATAACTGTACCCATAATGGATACCTTTCCAACTTGGCAGACCCTGCAAGAGTCTTTGCTTTGAGGACCCAAGGCCACTTTCTGCTCTAGGGAAAACATTCTCTTAGGACCTTAGTGAATAATTGTGGTGCCATGGAAAGAACACTGAACTTGGATTGACAGAATGAGACACCCTATCCTATATCTGCCTCTTACTATCTATGATCTCGGGCAAGTCACTTGACTTCTCTGCCTCAGTTTGCTCATCTGTAAAATGAGGAATTTAGACTTAATGACTTCTAAGACAATGATCCTAAAAGGATGCATAAATTAGCAGGTGATAGAGGCTAAAAATATAGGTAGACAAAGTGCTCTAGGAAAATGTAAGGAGGGGTACAACAGTTTCAGATGAGGGAGACCAAGGAAGGCTTCACAGAAGAGGTGGCATCTGGGGCTGGCCTCAGACACTTGACACTTAACTAGCTGTGTGACCCTGGGCAAATCACTTGACCCTGATCGCCTAGCCAAAAAGAAAAAAAAAAGAGGTGGCATCCAAGTGGAGCCTTGAATGAAGAAGATTCTTATGAGAAGAAATGAGGAAGAAATACATTGCAGGCATAAGGGATATCCTGTGTAAATGCATGGATGTGGGACTGCATTTTGAGCTCAGAGAATGCCTATTAGTTCAGTTTGGCTGGGGCATTAATGGAAGTATAGGGAAAGGAAGCTGGAAAGGTAGGGATCAGATGTGGAATTTGAATCCAGGGTCTTCAACTCCAGAGCCAATATTCTTTCCATAGTACCACATTAAGCAGGTTAGATCTAGATTATGGAGGACCTCTTAAATACCAGGCTGAGGAACTTCTAACTTATTCAGCAAGCAATAGGGAGCCCCCAAAGGTTTTTGAGCAGGGTAGTAACATGGTCAGACTTGTACATTAAGAAGATTATTTTGGCACTGGTGCGAAGAATGGACAAGATGGAGATGGTGGGGTGGAAGGTCAGGAGATACTTGGGGCAGAGAGACCAAATAGAAGGCTATACCAACGATTCAGAGAAGCAGTGATGAGTCCTGAACTAGGCTGGTGCCAACAGAGAGGAGGTACAAGATGTAATAGATATTGAAGAGGCAGAAGATGACAGGACTTAGCCACTGACTGTACATGGAGGTTGAGGGAGAGGGAAGAATCAGAGATGACTGGGGTTTGGAAAATGTGGTGTCATCAAAAGGAATAGGGCAGAGAGAGAAACTGGGGAGAGACCCAGATTGGGGGTGGGTGGGTAATAAGTTCAGTTTTGGACATGTAGAATTTGAGATGATAATGGTGTGCCTGTACAAAGCATTTTGGAGATGACAAAGCCTTTACACATGCTACTTCATTGGTAACAGCCCTGTGAGGTAGGCGCTACACCATTGAGAAACTAGCCACATCAGTGACATTGTGGGTTTCTCTAAGAATCTAAGTGAAAAAGGGATACCCACACACTGACCCAATAGACTAAGGTAGGCCTCATTTTGTATATGAGGAAACCGAGTCTTAGTGAGGTTAAATGATTTGTCTAGGGTTACACATCTAGGATGTATCTAATGTAGAATTTGGACCCAGGTCAAACAGATAGCTAGGTAGTCCATTGGATAGAGTGCTGGGCCTGGAGTCATAAAGACTTGAGTTCCAATCCAACCTCATTGGCTTCATGATAATAATAATGATAGTTAACATTTATATAGTGGTTACTTTATGCCAGGCACCATTCTAAGCATTTTACAACTCTCTCACTTGATCTCCATTTTACAGATGAGGAAGTTGAGGCAAATAGAGTTTAATGGACCTGACTGGGGTCACACAGCTAGTAAGTGTCATTCTGAATCTGAACTCAGATCTTCCTGGTTCCAGGCCCAGTGATCTATGTACTGTGCCCTTCTAACTTCCATCTTCTACCATTCCCCAATGTGGTCACATCAGTCCAGTCACTGTGCCTTCAACATGTTTTGTACTTTCTAGTCTCTGTGCCTTTGTTCATTTTGGGGCCCAAGGTAGGCTACTACTCCTTTCCAAACTTCAATTTCCTCATCTGTAAAATGGGCATAAAAATATTTCTACTATCTCCTTCCACAAGATTGTTATCAGGAAAGCTCATTGTAAATGGAAATGACTATGGAGCTCTGATTGTTATCATTTGCCCTCACATCATACATCATCTCAATCCCAACCCTAGCTTGTTCCCTGCCTTTTCCAAGGGGGAATGTTGGTGGCTCATCAGAATTTCTTTCATCAGAACACTGTCTTGCAGAGATGCTTTTACCTCTAGGAACCCATTGATTCACCATTCTAAATGACTGTAATTACCACAAATGATAAAATAGCAGCTTTCCCAGTTTTCTTTATCCTTGCCAATTTGCATATGTAAATGTACTAACATCCCAGATCAACTCTGGGCTGGCTCCCCAAGATGTTTTCTTTGATATTTATCCAGTTTCTTCTGGCTACAGCCAACGGATGGTCTCAGCATCAGGACGGGTCTGGGTACTGCTGACTGTATGACTCCAGAATAGTTTGAGTTATTTGAGGAAAAGTAAAGTAAGATACTTCGTAGGCATGCTTAGTCTATTGGGCCAGTGTGTGGGTATCCCTTTTTTACTTAGATTCTTAGAGAAACCCACGATTTCATTGATGTGGCTAGTTTCTCAATGGTGTAAATTTTGACCCTTCCTTTGTTCTTTGCCTCCTGTTCTTTGCCATTTTCATCCTTCTCCCCCCATAAAACCTTGCCTTTTATTGCTGACAAATACTTTGATGGCTCCATGATCTCACTGATGTCAGCACTACTTCCAAAGGTATAGATCAAAACGCAAACCTGTCTTTTCATCTAGTCTGACTCTTGCCCAAAACCTCCCATAAATCTTCCACATGAGGTCTGCTCAATAGGCCTGGGTGGTGATGGTCTTAGAACATTAGCATGGGAAGGAATTTGGAGAATCTCTAGTCCACCCCTTTTATTCCACAAGAGGGGTAAACTGAGACCTAGAGAGGAAGGAAGAGGGAGTTGCCCAAGAACTCAGGCCTTCTGACTTTCCAATCTAGTACCCTTCTTCTCTTCTCTGACCCATTCTGCCTCTCTCAGTTGCAACTTCACAATTCTCATTCCCCTTGGATGCAATACAAATTCTCTCCACCTACATCTCTCTTCCTTTTTATTTTAAAATGAGATCTGCTGACCCAGCCTGGAAATGTTTTAAGCATGGCTTCCAAATCAAAGTTCAAAGCCTCTCTGTTCCTGCTTGTGTGTTATCTTCAAAAGGCCCTTTTCCATTGGTGCTGCCCCTGCAGGTTCTGTGCTGTCCTTTAAATAGAAATTGCCAGGCCAGCTAAATGCTGCCTTTCAACTATTACAATAAATATCTGACAGAGGAGAAAATAAGGAAAGAAGCAGGTGGGGACTGATCCTCCTTGTCGTCTGTTATAGCCTTGGCACTGGGGGCTTTGTCAGTCCATTAACTGTTGTTAATTTCCTTATTCTCCATGGCAAAAAGGGGACATAATTGGCAGAGTTGCCAGAAATATCACATAAATGGGGTGATTCACACTCAAAGCTGTCAGAGTGATATGAGTCCATTTAGAAAGCATCTTCTCAAACCATCCAGTGAAAGAAGAGAGACTCCGTAGCCACCTTTCCAATCTCTATTCCCTCCCTCGACCGTATGACCTTCTGCCATCAGCTGGGAGTACACAACTGTCCATCTCCCCTGGCCAGCTATAATTTCAAAGGAATGGGGGAGCCTGATGGTCTATAATCAGCTCAAACACAATTGGCTATTTCTTCCCCCCTCCCTTACTGATACTTCATCAGGCCAGGCTTGTACCAAGGAGACAGACAGAGATAAATACAAAATGAGTATAAAAACATTCCCAATTTGTAGATCATTATGGGGGCAGCAAGAGAAACATACACATTCAGAATCAAACACATTCCAGTTCTTCCCCATACCCTTCACCAAACCAGAAAGAAAGAAAAAAAAATGTGACAAAATAAAGGAGAAAACTTCATGAGGCCTTGTTATGTAATGCTGGGCTATAAAGGGAGCTAGGAGTTGAAGGAAGAATGTTCAATTTGGAGTCAGGAAAGATCTGAGTTCAAATCCTTGTTCTGACAATTGCTTATGTTATTATAATGGGTAAGCCACATAATCTCTTTGAGCCACACTTTACTCATCTGTAGAATGAGGATAACAATGTTTTAAATACCAATTTCCCAGTGTTTTAAGGAAAGTTCGTTGTAAACTTTAAAGCTCTGTAGATATGGGAGTTATTTTTATTTGTTTAGTGATTGGGGAGGAGAGGGAGGGTACCAGAGAGAGGGGAAGATACTTGTAATTTCCTTAGCATTATAGGATTCTGAGCTAGAAGGAAATCATCTAGTCCAACCCCTTCCGTATGTATGCCCAACTGGTCTCTCCACCTACGTTCTTTCCTGGATCAAATCCATCCTTCACACAGTGCCAGAATAGTTTTCCTAAAGTACTGTCATGTTATTCTTGAACTCAAAAATATTCAGATAGCTCCCTTGTTGCCTATGGGATAAAGTTCAATCTACTTAGTGTGGCATCTGAGGCCTTCAGAAATATGAGCCCACCTTACCTTATTTCTTCCTTTCCCTGAACATAAAACAATCTCCTCACTACCATTCACATATATCATGCTCCGTTTTTTGAGGGGGAGAGGTGGCTACATTTTTGATCAAATTATTACCTTGTTTCCCAATCTAATCTAATAAAACAAGTATTTATTTATTTAAATGCATGCTATCTACAAGGCTCTGCACTAGCCTCTCAAAATCCAAAGGCAAAGTGAAAATCAATCCCAGCTTTCATAAAGCTTACATTCTTCAGGAGCAAAACTGTCGAGGATTACCAGCTGAGGGTATTAAGAAAGACAGCCCATAGGAGAAGAAAATGGCCCTTGAGCCAAACCCACAGGACTCTTCAGATTTTAAGAAGTGGATCTAAGGAGGGAGTACATTCCAGGCATGTGGGACCGCCCATACAAAGATGCAGAGGCAGAGATGGAATACTGAATTTGGGGAGCAGAAAATTTACCAGTTTGGCTAGAATGTAGGATATGTGAAGGAGAATGATATGAAATAAACCTCAGAAAATAAACTAGAGCCAGACTGGGAGGGCTTTAATGCCAAGCTGGGGAGTTTGCATTTTATTCTAGGGCACGTCTTTTTATCCTGGGGTCCATGGATGCTCAAATGGAATAATTTCAGAGGGTTCTCTGACCTAGGATGGGAAAAAATACATCATGTTTTGATATAATTTGCTCCCTTTGTAATTATATATATGTATATATTATAATTTACAATATATAATAATATATTATATTAAATATATAATAATATAATATATAATATAATTAATATATAATAATATAATTATAATATGTATATATATATAATTTTACACATTTTAAAAACATTCTTCTGAGAAGGGATTCATAGACTTCACCAGACTGTGGAAGTAATCCCTGACATAAAAAAGGCTAAGAATACTTATACTCTTTCTTCTTTTTTTGTCCAGCTTAAGTCTCACTTAATCCATTAAGTGCTTTCTGGATAGATCACATCCAAGGGATTCTTCCTTTGTGGCAACCCACTCCAACTTCCCCATCCTACCTAAATGCCCCCTTCCTTTCAGCAGCCACAGTTACTTAAGATCCAGAAAAGAAAGTTCTCACCACCAAGATCCTTGGCACTTTCAAATGTCAGAAACAAATATGGTTTTGTCAATGGCAATGACTCTAGAAGATGCATTGCCATCTGTTTTACTGCCACACCCTAGAAACCACTGGGTCTTTCCATCTATCTGACTTGTAGCTGAAACCTCTTATACGTGTTGGATTACCTCATTAGAATTCAAGCTTCTATCTGTCTACCTAGTGCTTTGTATATAATAAATGCTTAATAAATACTTTTTCATGCATTCACTTATTCATTCTCAGCTTCTGCAGCAATTACAGTGCTATATACATGCAATTTAGGATTCAATTGTTCTCCAACCCCTCTTAATTCCTATGCCTTCCTTCTGTTAATTATTCCCTATTTTTTCTGTAGATAACTTGCTTTGAATATATTTGTTTGCATGTTATTTCCCCGTTAGATTACAAACTCCTTGAGGCCAGGGACTGTCTTTTGTTTCTTTTTGTATCCCCAACACTTAGCACAGTGCCTGGCACATAGTAGGCACTTAATAAATGGTTACTGTTTGATTGATTTTCCAGTTGTTTCAGCTGGTGTGCCTTGTTGTGCTGGCCATTCTGTTTCACTTTTATTTTTGATTTGTACTCGAAAATAATAATGGCAGTGCACTCTTATAGAGTACCTTCCATTTACCAAGTGCTTTCCAAAAAATCACCCTGCAAATTGAGTAATACAACTTTTATTATTCTCATTTTACCAGTGAAAGTGTTTGAGGATCAAGGTAAAGTGACTTGCCATAGGATAAACAATTAGTAAGTAATGCAGTCACGTTCTGAACCCTGGTGTTCTGTCTTCAAGTTAGTGCTCTTTCCACTCCCCCATGTGGGGATTGAGTGAACCACACTGACTTCATTTTGTGATTCAGTTCTGGATCTAGCTCAGTTCTCTTTCTATTATTCAGTTATGGGTGTAGTCCAATTTCCTTCCTGTGAGAAAACTTTATCGCACTGTTTGACTCTAGCCCTGAATGGCTGGGAAACTGGACCACTTCTACCTGCTGCTTAGAGACCGTTAACAAAGTACTCAGGCAGATCTAAAGATTGACACAAGGAGTTTTCTCACAATTAGACATCTCAAGCAACCCATATGTCTCATCTGAAAACTGGCTCTGGACTGGTCAATCAATTATTGTTTCCATGTTCCTCTAACTGAATACAGACACTTGAGGACAATAGGACACCACTTTTTCTGATTTCAGGGAAATGTACCTATTTACTCTCTTCTTCCCAACTTGGAAAGTCCCTAATCTTTTCTCCAAGTAGAGATCAGATTACCTAATTTTGTATCCTGGTTAACTCTTATTTGATTAATTGTTTTTAATACATAAAAAAACAATCTGTCCCACTCTGTATCAGGGTCTTTGGACTGATTGGGGAGTTCAGTGACCTCTTTATTGTTTTGTTAATCAATTGTATAGCTCAGCTTGTTTGTTAATTTATAACTCAGTTTGTTTTCTCATTTATTAATTATCTGCCATACCCAGAGAAGTAAAATGCTATTTAGTAATTATAAAATGTTGCACAATCTTTTAAACATCCTGCTTATATTTTTAGCACTAATAATCTCTTAGTGAGTACTTCGTGGCCCTGAATCATGGAACACCTTGGTCTTAGTAGAATTAGACTTGCAAGTGATCCAAAAAGCAATGGACAGATGCATGGGGGTGTTAACAGACTGTGGCATGTGACCAACAATGACTTGCATGCAAGATGTGACATATAAAAGACATCAACAAGGACATATATGGTGGGGAGAAGCAGTGGGCCAGTCATGCAGAGACAGTGGGGGCATCACAGATGGACAGCCTCAGTGCTGCCTGGGAAGGCTTCAATACTTAAAGGGTCTATGGCATTTTCAGAGTGAGTGTTAATCAACAGAGATGTAATGCTTCTATATATTACTAAGTGGTTTTTGAGATATCTTATGGCTGAAAACTTTAGCACCCCATTGCCAGTCTGGTGTTGACCCTCTTGGTTCTTGTTGAACCTCACTAAATTTGTTTTTGCATATAGATCACAAATCCGTAGCTAGACAGCAGAGTAACTCCATAACATTAAAGAAACTGAGAAGGGGGGCAGCTAGGTGGTGCAGTGGATAGAGCACCAGCCCTGGAGTTAAGAGGACCTGAGTTCTGACTTCAGGCACATAACACTCACTAGCTGTGTGACTCTGGGAAAGTCACTTAATCCCAATTGCCTCAAAAAAAAGAAGAAGAAGAAACAGAGAAGTGCTTTCAGGACATTGGGTAGGTAGATCCTCTATGGAGGATTTGTGGAAGGGGGTGAGTGTGTGTGTGATATGTATGCAACAGTGGCCAAGAGCATATGGAGGCCTGAAAGTAGAGCCCAGAGCCCATGGCCTTAGAGCAGGGTCCTAGAGCCAGGACATTGAAAACACCCTTTGAGGCAAATAGGCAGAGCTGGGAAGGGGTTGGATACTTTGGTACTATCCCCAGACCCCTAGTCCCACAAACCAGGGGAAAGGGAAATGAGGAATCATGGCAGAAGTCAATGACTTGGACCAGCAGATGGAACAGCATTAAGGAAAGCCAGATTAAGGCCTTGTGTGTCAAAGTCAAGCAAAAGGGAATGAAAGGTGCTTTCCTCCCGTGTCTGGAATCCCCACCTAATCTTCGACTCTTAGAGTCCCAAGCTTCTTTTAAAACATAGCTCAGATTCCAACTGCTGTTGTTGTTTGGTTGCTTTCAGTTGTGTCTGACTCTTTGTGACCCCATTTGGGGTTTTCTTGACAAAGATATTGGGGTGGTTTGCCATTTCTTCTCCAGCTCATTTTATAGATAAAGAAACTGAGACAAAGAGGGTTAAGTGACTTGCCCAGGGTCACACAACTAGCAAGTGTTTGAGGCTGTATTTGAACTCAAGAAGATGAGGCTTCCTTACTCCAGTTGCTGTACCCACTGCACCACCTAGCGGCCCTTTCCAACTCCTAGATGAGGCCTTTCTGATAACCCACAGTTGCTAACACTCCCTCTGGGAATTGCCTGGTATTATTTTACATATACTGTGTACCAACATATCTGTTGCCCCAGTAAAAGAATGTAAGCCCCATGAGGCTGAGGATTTTTTTTTCATATATCTAGCACAGTGCCTCGCAAACAGTAAGTACTTAATAAATTGTTGTTGAATTGAATGATATATTAAAGTCCTGAACTAAGTATAAATGGTTATACTACACTTGCAAATCACTTTTGTCTGCCTTTTCTCATTTGTTTCTCCCAAAACCTCAGGGAAGATGTAAGGGAGGCATTATTCTTCCCATTTGACAATCTGAGGTCCAGCAAAAAAAAAAAAATTAAGCTAACATAATCTTAGACTTCTTTAATAGAGATAGTGTCCAGAATGAGGTCAGTGATAACCCCACCTCCCTGTTTCCCCTGCCTGTAATATATTGTTCAGTTCTGGGTACCATATTTTAGGAAGAACATTGACACACTACACTGAACCTAGAAAAGGTCAACCAGAATGACAAGGGGCCCAGAGATCATGCCATTTCAGCACCAGTTGGAAGAATTGGGGGTGTTTAGCCTAGAGGAGAAAAAAAGACTCTGGAGATGTGATAACTGTCTTCAAGTATTTGAAAACATGTCATGTGGAAGAGAGATTAGATTTGTTCTGTTCGACCCTAGAGGGCAGAAGTATAAGCATTGGGTGGAAGATGAAGAGAAGCAGATTTGATATTAGTATATGGAAAGATTTCTTAACAAACAGAGCTTCTTCCAAATGAAATGGTCTGCCTCAGGAGCTTGTGGACTCCTCATCGCTAGGGTTCTTATAATGGAGGCCAGATGACCACTTGCCTGACACGTTGTAGTGGGGATTCTGGTGTAGGCACTGGGTATGCTAGATAAGAATGGCTCTCATTTATGTAGTGCTAAAAGAAAGGTTTGCAAAGTACTTTATATGCATTTTCTAATTTGAGCCTCACAACAAGCTTGTGAAGGAGGTACGATTATCTCCATTTTTCACATAAAGACTCAGGGAGTTTGTGATTTGCCTAGGGTCACACTGCTAATAAGTTTGTGAGTTGAGAATTTAACCCAGGTCTTCTTGACTCCATCCCAATGCTCTATCCACTCCGTCACATGGCCTCCTGGACAGACATCTCTTCCAACTCTAAAATTTTGTGATTCAACAAAGATCACACCATGAGTGAATAGCACAGGTCTCGCGAGTGCACAGGACTCCTAATTCCCAGACCTTTGGCCTTTTCATTGGAGTGCATTACTTTGCCTCTGCAAACATTCTATCATTCAGACATCTCAGGATTTCAGGATGGCCTTCCCTGCCCTCAGCTGTTGTTCTGGGGGCTACAGGCCAATAACATCCAAGCCTGGCCTGCCATGGCCAGCTGTGATATCTGTCTTTAGGTCAGTCCATACCCGAGGGGGTGATGACTCAAGCCTGCTATTCCTGTCCTCTTCACTCCCAAGGTTTAGTCATCATGCCGCCAGCTAAGTATTTTAATTGATGTTATATTTCACTGTGCTCATTCCCTTAGGCTACAGGAGTGAAAGGCACAATTTGGAGAAGAAAAAAAATCTGAGAAAGTAATAACACAGCCTCTCCCAGGCCACTATTTATTAAGCCTCTCCCTGAGCCACTTGGGAGTCACTGGGGAATTTTAGGTGAATGGCACATGCAGAGCTCCAAAGCATGTTTGTGCTCCTTGTGGATTATTTTGCATCAGTTTTTCCTTTCCTCTGGCTATGAGTTCAAAAGTGATTTCATATGGTCTTTGAGGGCCAGCTCATATCTGACCCCTTTTCTTTTCTTGTTGGTTCAGTTTTCTATAGAGCTATAGACTGTTAGAGCTGGAAGGAGCTTTAGAAAATACAATGTTAGAACACAGAATTCTAGACTTAGATTTGGAAAGTACTTCAGAGAACAATTTCTTCAACCCCCTTATTTTACTGATAAGATCGGTGGGTTAGGATGAGGGAGAGAAACATGGCTAGGGCTGGTGCTATAATTGTGCCAGTGGTATAATGGTAAATATTTAATAATTGACTGAAAACAAAATGTACATACAGACATCTTTTTAAGTTTTATTTGTATTATTAAATTTTTTCAATCATTTTCTTAAGTCTAGACAAACAACAAAACAATAAACCAAATCCTGATTTGTAGGTTTTTTTTTTTTTTTTTACCAGTTTCTAAGGTGCAAATACTCATAGTGAAAATTTAGCAATCACATCTCTTGAGTTAGTTCAAGATGACTTCAGCACACACATCTCTGGTTGGGGGCAGGAGATGTTGTTAGAATGTCTTTGGTTCATCTTTCTACTTATCTAATTTCTACTCCTCCTTCAAGACCCTACTCAGATCCCACCTACTTCATGAGCCTTCCTTAACAACTTCACCTCATGTTGGTGCCTTCCTCAAGTGGTTATTTGGCACATTTTGTAGGAGAGTTATAGTGGATTACATACAGCATGTACATACATCAGGAAGACCTGGGTGCAATTGTAGGATCCTGGGTATGTCATTTAAACTCAGTGACCCAGACAATTCATTGCCCAGGATCATATAGTGAGCGAGTGTCTGAAGCCTTATTTAAACTCAACTTTTCCTGATTCCAGGCCCAGTGTTTTAAACACTGTACCCCTACCTGCTCCTTATCTCTGTCTCTGTCTCTCTGCCTCTGTCTCTCTCCCTCTGTCTTTTCCTCTTCCTTACATTGCCTTATATTAAGAGTTATTTTCATATGCATATACATTCTATCTCCCTATCCAGATTTTATATTCCTTGAGGGTAAAGGTTATGTCATTTAATCTTTGCATTTTCTTTCAGTACTTAGAGCAGGGCTGAGCACATTGCTGTATCAAATAAATAGTTAACAAATGGCTGTTGTGATCAAAACTAGGCTTATGTGAACAGGGTTAGTGGTCGGGGGGACCAATCTCTAGTCTCTCTTCTTCCATCTCCAGTCCAATTTATGAGATAGCTTTTCATCTTTAGTCCAATTTGATTAAACAAACATTCCAAGTAAGAAGGTTTCCAATTTCTAGAGGTTAGGCAGTTTCTGATAAACCCCCTATAAGCAGATGAGGCCAGAGAATAATAAGGTTTAGAGCAAAAAGGGATTTAGAGATAACTTAGTTCAACTTTCTCATTTTATAGATGAAACTGAGGTTTCTAGAGGTGAGGTGATTTGCTCAAGTTGCTTGAGAGGTGACGAGATATAGTGGAAATAATACTGGATAGGCTGCTAGGTAGCACAGTAGATAGAGCCCTGGACTTGGAATCAGGAAGAAGATATGAGTTCAAATCCTGTCTCAAGCACACACTAGCTGTTTGACCCTAGGTAAGTCACTTGAACCTCTAATTCCTTGAGTTTTCTCTTTTACAAAATGGGAATGATAATAGCACCTACCTCCCTGTGAGACTAAAATGAGTTAATATTTGCAAAATTATTTTACAAAATATATTTTAAGATAATTTTTTAATTATTTAAGGTTTTGGGGAAAAATGCTTTGCAAACCTTAAAGCATTATAAAAATGTCAGTTTTGGAGTCAGAGTATCTGAGTTCAAATCACATTTCTGTAGCTTATATGTGTTTGACCTTGGGCAAATCACTTAATTTTTCTGGGCCTCACTTTGTAAAATGAGGGGTTTAGATTAAATGACCCCTAAGGTCCTTTAGAATTCTTGAGTTGATGACCCTAAGGTCACACAGGGAGTCAATCATATAACTATAACTTAAATTGAGGCTTTCTGACACTAAATAGCGTGTTCTTGACATTCCATTACACTGCCTTGTTGAGCCAAGGGTCTGTGTCTGCCATGCTTCTAGCACTGATGGCCCACAGCCACTGGGACCCATGATTGTTCGCTTTGGTGGAGCATTGGTCAAGCATTCGCTTGGCTGAAGAGTGAGAGCAGCTGAAGACCATTTGGGCATCTGGGACAGTGGCCCTGCCCTGCTCTTCCTATGCAAACATTATCCTTGGAACCAAGCTTGCTGGGCAGCCTCTATCACCCAATGCTTGGGTGCCTGCATGCCAACTCTACCCCTTTGGCACTTGAACCCTGAAGCCTCATCTGTCAGAATATTTCTCCCAAGTGCTGAGGGGACCTCCATAGCCACCTGCCTCTGTCAGACACCGGACATACAGACCATTCCAGGAATTCTTGGGAGATCCTCCAGGGTGTGAGGGCTGAATGCCAAAGGGGTGTATCCCTTTATGCTTCTCCCTTTGTCTATTTGTTCTGCAATTATCCATGAGCTGGGATTGGTTTCTTCCTCCTCTGGGCTCTTCCCAGGATACTTCTCCCAACACCCTCCTTCCCCAGAGAATGGGGCTGTTAACAAATTCTGCACGTGCATTTCCTAAAACATTGATAGAATCATAAAGTCTTAGAGCTGGAAGGGACCTTAGAGGCCACCCACATTAGTGGTAGCCAGCCACCAGTCCATGAATGCACCAGCATGTCAATTTTTGGTCTGTTGATGAAATTTTCAGTGCCAAAGGTTCTAACTTCTTAAAACTGATAACTTCAAAAAAGAATTCCTCATTTTCTTTCTCTCCATGTCTTGCTCCTTAATCTCATCTTTCTTACTGGTTCCTGGGGCCCTGGCTCACTGAGAGCCAATGGGCAGAGGCTCTGGAGGGCTGAGCAATCTGTTGTAGAGAATTTAGGTATTTTCCTGGTCATGTTCAAGTCCTTCGCTTGAAAGATGAGGAAACTGAGGTCTAGAAAGGGGAAATAACTTACTGAACATCAAACAGCTGTTAAATAGCAGAGCTGGGATTCTGATCTTGATTATCAAATTCCAAATCCAGTCTCTTTTCTGATACACAATGCAAAGTGAGCAGGTCTGTCCCTACTTATCCTCTCTAGGGCTAGATTTCCAAAGAACATGAGTGCCCATGAGGCAGGCAGAGGGATCTTCACAACCCCTACAAGACCTCAAAGGTGTCAGACTTGTGAACTTAGACCTCTGCTCTGATATAAGCTGATGTTCAGAGAAAAGAAAGAGGATGACAAAGCACTGGGTCACCTCTGAACCCCACACACAGCACGAGCTGGACCCAACTACAACTGGCTTCTGAGAGCCTATTATTAAATTTTCTGTATGAGCATTTACACCTTGGAAATCAATGAATGGCTACAAATTAAGTCCTGATTGATTGTTTTGTTGACTATCTGAACTTAAGAAATGATAGAGAAAATGTTAATAACAAATTAAACTTAACAATGTGTCTGTATATACATTTTGTTTCCAGTGGTCCTGTTGCTAAATACTGATCAGCAAACTCAGGTCCGTACCTCAGCCCAGACATGGCATCTTCACTTCTTCTGTGATTCCTTTGCTAAGTTCAAAAGTTCACAAGCTAACAAGTTTATGTTTGTTCCCTAAAATCCTTCCACAACAGGCTTATTCAAATGTAGGTCTGACACTGATGGCCTGTTATAGGATCATAGAATGTTAAAATCAGAAGGAAGTTTAGGACATAAGTTGTTAGAACAAAGATAAAATGTATAAATAAAGAGTCTTAGAACATAGAATGTTAGAAGAGGGACTACAAGATGTTAGAATTAGAAAAAATACTAGAACATAGAATGGTAGAGCCAGAAGGGGCCTAAGAAAATGAAACACTAGGGATAAATGTAAAATATTACACTAGGGTTCAAAAAAGCAATTTAAAAATACAAGATGGGGATGATACAGTTTCTTCAAGGTCACACAAGTTAGAGTCAGATCTGGGGCTATAACACAAGCATCCTGAGGTAGGACCGGGACTCAGTAGGACTCATTACCTGAACCAGGATGGAGTTTAAGACACATAATGTTAGAATAGAGAAGACAGAAGGTGAGAGAAGGGAAGGAAGCAAGAAAAGGTAGATGAACAGGCCCTAGAGAATGCTTCTTCTACTAGAAAACCCTAGTCACACAGCTCTGGCTAGAGAATAATAGGGTTTAGAGCTGAAAGGGATTTTCATGTCTACCCCATTCATGTGAAGACTTTCTGTGGTAGAATGGGCAGACTAGAACAATTTGTTCCAAAGGCCAGGAAGATGGCTGACGCAGGCACCCTGAAGCACTTAGAGCTTGGTCAGACATCAAAGATGTGGAGGTCATCCACGGCATCTCAGCCCATCACCACTTGTCTTGACTTTTGTCCTGCCGCTGGACTTTGATGACTCAGAAAGAGAAAGTGAGGCTGACGATTTTGCACAGCTCTGCCTCATTTAAATCCAATTCATGAGCGGGCCAAAACATCACCTATGATGTCATTAGTTCTCTTTGAAAATGAAGGACAAACAACAACAACAACAACAGCTGAGACCTAAGCTCTCTTTGTCACACTGCACAACCCCTTTGACTTGGTCTCTCCTGAGGCCCTTAGTGAAGCTTGCAGCATTTGCCCTAGGACTATCTCCCCTCAAACTTTCTATCCTACTAGAGAGAAGGAGGAGCTTGATTCTCTTTAAATACCCTGAAAGACAACTTGCACACAGGATACTTTAAGTAAATACAATATCTGAACTCACCAGACCAAGGAATAAAGAGGTGATGATTTGCATTGCAAAAAGCATATCTGCTTAAACAAACAAACAAACAAAAGAAGGAAGGGGGCCAAAAATCTTAGAATCTTAGAGCTGGATGTGACCTCAAGAATTGTCTAGTCCAACTTTCTAACCAGCACAGCCATCCCCTCAGCAGTTTCCCCAATAATAATGATATGATATTATGATATTACTGTTATTAGCATAATTATTAATATTACTAATAAATGAATAGCAATCAATAATAATTGTAATGTATAAATATAATAATAGCTAGTATTTCCATAGTGCTTACTATGGGACAGGCACTGTGCTAAGCCCTTTTACAATTGTCACCTCATTTGTTCCTCACAACAACCATGGGAAGGAGGTGCTATTATCATTCCCATTTTGCCAGTCTTATTACTTCTGCTTGGATACTTTTCACACTGAAAATCAAGAAGATTATGTCCTCCCATCCATTGAAAGTTTCTGTTTTCACTAAGCTTGCTGTAGAATAACCGCATTATGGTTGGAAGATGCCAACTCTCTCTCTCTAGCTCCCAGGCAAACACAACAGAATTACAAGATCATAGAATTTCAGAGTTGGAAAGGATCTTAGTGGCATCTAGTCCAAGTCAAACAGTAAAAAGACCCCCATTAGAACATACCTGACAGATGCTCAACTAGTTTTTGCTCACAAAGCCCTAAAGAAGTGGAATTGACCATACCTTTATACAGTCCATCCCTCTTTGGGATGCTTCTAATGGTTAGGGCAATTTTGCTTTATTAAACCGAAATCTGTCTCTTCGCAGCTTTCATTTGTTGTTCCTGAGACTGAAGAGGACAAGTCTAATCCCTTTTCAATAAGAGAACCTTTCAAATACTTGAAGACAGTAGTTATGTGTCCACTTTTCTTTACTAGGCTAAACATCCCTACTTCTTTCAGCTTAATATCATAGTACATGTACTCTTCACAATCCCTTCATATCATAGTTGCCTTCCACTAAAATGCTTCAGATTATCCACATCTTCACTAAAATGTGGCTCTGAATTAAAAATAATGCTCCAATGTGATCTGACCAGGGCAGAGTATAGCGAGACTGTTATTGTTATTGTTGTTATTCAGTTGTTTTCAGTCATGTCTGACTTGTCGTGACCTCATTTGGGGTTTTCTTGGTAGAGATACTGGAGGGTGGTTTGCTGTTTCCTTCTTCAGCTCTTTTTACAGATGAGGAAACTGAGGCAAAGAAGGTTAAATGACTTGCCTAAGGTCACACAATTAGTAAATGTCTTAGGCTAGATTTGAACTCGGGAGGATGAGTCTTCCTGACTCCAGGTCTGGCACTGTATCCACTGTGCCACCTATCATTTCATTACTCTTGGAAACTATAGCCTTTTAATGCAATTCAGAATCAAATTAGTGATTTTTGTTAGCCATAATTATACTGCTGACACATATTGAGCATGCAGTCCACTACAACCTTCAGATTTTTTCCAGGCTAATGCGCAATCATACTTCTCCTACAGTGTACCTGTTGAGTTGATTTAAACTTGATTAAAACTGATAAAACTTATGTTTGACTTTGCAATTTTCCTTACTAAAGTTTATCTTCTTAGATCCAGCCTAAAGTTCTACTCTGTCAAGGTCTTTTTGGATCCTATCTCTGTGTCATCCAGTGTATTAGTCATCCTTCCCTACTTTATGTTGATTTTCAAATCTGATGAGTTGCCATCTATACTTTTATCAAAATCACTGATAAACACCATAGGGTCAAGCATAGATCCCTGAGGCACTCCCCTGGAGACCTCTTTCCACATTTTGTCAGTTCTACCTTTATAACATCTCTCATACCTCTTAACAGTCACTACCCCAGTTCAAGCCCATGTCACTGCAATTATGTTCCAATTAAGCTTCCTGGCTAAAATCTCCCACCTCTGTAATCCAATATCCATATTGCTGTCAAACTGATACAAAGCACAGGTCTGACCTTGTCACTATCCTGCTCAAGATGCTCTCTTGGCTCCCCATTTCCTTCAGAATAAAATACAAATTCTTCTGTTTGCCATGTAAACCCTTCACATTCTAGCCCCAGGACACTTTTCTAGGCTTCCCACTCAATGTTCTTCTTCGTGTACTCTCTATTTAAGATAAACTGGCCTACATGTTTTCTCTTATAAATGGCCTTTTATCTCCTTTTCACATGGACTTTATTTTGTCATCACTTCCACCTCTTGGAATACTCAGCTTCCTTCAAGGCTCAGCTCAGCTCAGCTCAGCTCAGCTGCAATGCTACACCCTTTTGTGACCTTTTCTGGTCTCCCCAGCCCCCATTGTTATTGATGTTCTCCCCACTCCAAATTACTTTGGAGTAACATGTATACATGTTATCTCCTTCCAGTAGAATGTAGGCTCCTTGAGAGCAAGTTTTATTTTCTTTTTGTAGCCCAGCACCTAGAGCAGTGCTTTATTGTGAAGACTAAAAAATGCTTTCAGAATGACTTAAAAGTTGACAATGAACCATTAATGACTGCTCTTTGAATTCCCCCTTCCAACCAGCTCAGAATCCATTTAATTGTACTATAGTCTAGCCCAGATTTCTCCATCTTTTCCACAAGAATAGTTCATGAACAACTTTATCAAAGTCTTTGTTAAAAATCTAAGTAAATTACATGTTTCTACTGTATTCCCTTGATCTACCATCTTAGTAAACCTGTCAAAAAAAGAAATAAGGTTATTGCGGCATGACTTGTTCTTGATAAAGCAGTGATGGCTTTTTGTGATCATCACTTCCTTTTCTATATGTTCAATAACCATCTCTTTAATAATATGTTCTGGAATGTTGCCAGGAATGTGTCAAATTCATTGGCTGATATTTTATAGAGTCTTTTTTCCACCTTTAAGAAATTAGAACAATGGTTGCCCTTCTCCAGTTGTCCTCTCCCATTTCTTATAATCTTTTTAATACCAGTAACAGTGGCTCAGCCATCACATCTCTTGTTCCTTTAGTGTCCAAGGATGTAATTCCACTGGGCCAGGTGACTTAATTCTTCTAGAGCAGCCAAATACTCCTTTACTATTGCCTTACTTATTTTGGGTATTAACTTTCTTTTAGCCAATTTTGTTCTGTCTTTTTCAATCTGGTTACTCTTCTTGGCAGAAAAGGCAGAAAGTAAATAAGAATCCAGTAGCTCTGCTTTCTTTGTGTGGTCAGTTATGACCACATGTGCCATTCCCCACAAGCAGTGTTCCAAAGCCTTTTTTGCGGGTCCTTTTTTCCTCAGTATACTTTTAAAAAGCCCAGTTCTTTTTATTGATTTTAACGTTCCCCCCTAACCTCAGTGCTCCTCATGCTAGTCTTTTTTTAAACTTTTAGTTTATTTTGTTTTTTAATTAATAAACATTTATTCTCTCTCTTTCCTAACCCCATTTAAAAGAAAACAAATTAAAACAAAACCCTTGTAAGAAATATGCATAGCTGAGCAAAATAAGTGCCCACATTGGTCATGTCCAAAAACGTCTGTTTTCTTCTGTAACTTAAATCCATTTCCTCTCTATCAGGAGGTGGGTAGCCAAGGTCGTCCTCTGGAACCATAGTTGATCAATGCATTGATCATAGTTCTTAAGTCTATTGAAGTTGTTTGTCTTTATAATGTTTGTTTTTGTACACATTCTTTTAGTTCTACTCATTAGTTCACAGTATATTGGTTCATACGAATCTTTCCAAGGTATCTCTGAGACATTCTTATAATAAAATGACATGATTTTGTTTTTGTTCCCTGTTATTTGTATTTGCTTTTAGCTTCTGCTCCCTCAATAGGTCTGGGACCCTCTTCTCTTCTCAATATAAAAGCAAAAAACAACAACAGCAACAACTAAAAATGACAGGAATTTCATAACTGTGGGCCAAAATTTGCCTCCTTAACACTTCTACCCATTCATCCTGGTTTTGATCTCCGGAACTCCTAAGAGCACACATAGAAGCCCTTAAAATATTTGAGAATAGCTATCACTCCCTGCCCCATATTCTACCACACCCCATGTCTTTTCTTTTTCAGGCTAAAGATCTCCATTTACTTCAACTGATCCTTATATGACATGTCAGTCAACAAGCATTCACATGCCCAGATTTCAATTTCCTTTTCTTTAGATGGCTATCACTTGCTAAATATCCCTTGAGAAGTAATTTTGAATGGTTCATCATCACATGGTTAGGTGGACAACTGAAGAAGAAATTCTAAGTGGGGCTACCAATGGACAGAAGGGTCTGTGTCACTAAGAGGAGTGAGGCATGATCTAGCATGAGTTTATTCTAACCTCTTGTGAAGGAGCCAGACTCGTTAAGTATGTTCCTGAGATGTGATTGCATGTAAATTGTTCCTGTTATACTCTTTAATTAATGATGAAAATTTAATTATCAACCTCCCCCCTCCCAAAAAAGGAGACAGGAACTAGGTCATTTAGTTCATGTGTAAGTCTTAATTTTGGATAATTTATTTTTTACATTTTCTAATTGACTGAATATTAATTAGCTGGGGCTCCACACAGAAGATGAAGACCTTAAACTCGTTAGACAAACACCTGCTTGGATTCATTCCCAAACATCTCACACTTGTAGCACTGAGCTATCAAGAAAAAAATCTGTTGTGATTTATAGAGTTCTCCAAGGGAAACAGAAAGAGACTAGGTTTGACTTCTATCAGCAGGCTAATCTAGAGAGTGATTCAGGGACCCTCCTACAAGCAGGGGTGGGGTAGAAAGTAGAGAAGGGCCTAATGGATTTTAGGTGGTCTTCTGGGTCAGCAGCAGGATGAAAATTGGAAATGACCCTCAGAGCTGTATTTAGTCCAACCTGTACTTGAACAGTAATCCTCTTCATAGCATCTCTGATAAAAGCTCATCTATTCTCTGCTTGAAGACATACAGGAATGAGGAATTCACTTTCTTTCCCCTACCCCTGAACCCTTCCTGCCCCTACCTACCCCACCCCAAGGTAGCTTATTCAACTTTTGGACAGCTCTAATTAAGGACGTTTTACCTTACATAGAGCTGAAATATACCTCTCTGAAACTTCCATCCATTGTTCCTTGTTCTTCCCTCTGAGGCCAAGTGGTACACATTCGGTCCATCTATTACAGTCTTTCTAATACTTGATGACCACAATCGTGTCCCCTTTAAAGTCTTCTTTTCTCCAACTTAAAAATCCCTGGTTCCTTCAATCGATATGTAGAGCATGACTTCCGTTCCACTGACCCTTCTCTGTATGTACTCCATTTTGTCAATGTGATATGTGATGCCAATAAAGAATTGGATACAATACTCCAGATGAGTTTGTATTTTTTCAAGGTAGAATACTGTTGAACTTTTACCTCCTTCATTCTGGAACCCATGCTTCCCTTAATGTAGTCTCTCTTAATGTAGTCTAAATTGTTTTTGACTGCTGTGTCATTGTATTGACTATATTCAGCTCCTGGTTCACTAAACTCGCTTGACAAATACTTGCCTGACTAGTGACCATTGGAGATTGTAGGGTAATTCAGTGGTCCCAGACAAACAAGATGGCATGAATCTGGTAGACCAGGTCAAATGGAAATGTTTTGGTAACAAACCAATTTACCACTTACAATTACAAAATTCAGAAAAGTCTCTTCTTTGCCATGACCTATGTGAATCACAGGTTACTGGAGTCAGAAGGAGCCTTACAACAGAATATTGGACCCTTGAAAAGAGGTTGTTAGAACAGAGAATGTCAAAGCTAAAAGAGATTTTAGAGACTATCTAGTTCAATCAATTCACTTTACAAATGAGGAAACAAGACAAATGAGTGAAATGGTTTGGCCAAGATCACACACCTGGCAATTGGCAGAACCAAGAATAGGACCCAAGGCTCCTGACTTCTGGTCCACTGCTCATCACACCTCGTCATGATGCCATCCTTAATAAAATGATCTCATAGTCAGAACTATATAAATCAATGTGCAGAAACTTGACTGATACCAGTGTGTGCATGTGTCCCTTTCTTCTCTATTTCCAGTGGAATCTTTTGTTCACATTATGTGGGAAAAGTAAGGGTCTGTCCTATGGTGCTTGTTCAGTCCCTGAATCCCAGCAAACTCATGCTGGTTTTTTGCAGAGATCACAGCTAACCAAGCCCGAGTGGCAGAATAGAAAAGCTTTTAGCAGCTCCAGGGACAGGATGGTTCACTCTCTCACAACCCCTGTGGTTTTGGCTGTAATAACAGGGGGACCCTATGGGGAGAAGCATGTCATATTCAGTATTGTTCTAGTTTAGCTCAAATCTCCCCACTGAATGTGTCACTCTCCTTAAAATAGGTTCCCAGCCCAAAACACTGAGGGCGAGGAGTGAAATTTCACAGTGACTGAAAAGCCCCCTCTTATACCCTGCTTTTTCCATGACATATCTTTTAATTAGTGAGGAGTTATCAAGGGAGAACCACAAACTCCAATTTTGTATGTTGTCTAAAAAAAAAAAAAGAAAAAAAGCTAATTCATTTTTAAAAACTATGGCTACATAGTCATTCTGGGGGACTTAGCATTTATACATTTTCCATCTGTAGTTATTTTTCTGGAATACCACCTGCTTTTTATTTTTTTTGGTACTAGAGAATCTAACAGATCATATCTTAGAATAAACACATTTTATCTATAGTAGCTCTTATATTCCAGTAAATTTTTTATCTCCCAAAATTATTTCCCCTAAATACAATCCAATTTTTTAATAGCTACAAATAAACATAGATTTGAAATAAGAAAAGAATAGATTAAATCTCTCAAGAGCTAGTCCTAGGAAGTTATAGGATCAGAGAACTTCAGTGTGGGAAGGGACTCTTTGAGGCGGAAGATACCCCAGAGCAAACAATGTTAGGACAAAGACCACAGACTGTCAGATCTGCAAGGGACCTTAGAGATAGCCTAGTCCTCATTTTAGGGAGAATCAAAATGGAGTTGTCAGAGGAATAGTGACTTGCTCGAAGTCACACAGCTACTGGCAGAGTCAAGATTAGAGACTGGGTTTCTTCTGCCTGTCCTTTCCATAGCATCACAGCTTCCTCTGATCCAAGGGGAGAAACTGACAACTTTGATTTGGGGCTTGGGAGATTACTTTCTTCCCTAGCCTCTTTTCTTTCTCTCTCTCTAATTCCCTTCTCTTTTTCTTAGTAGCCCCGGTAATCCCTGAAAGAGCCATGTAACTGTGGAGGTTAGTGTTAAGTGGTTGATAGAATATGGATTCGTAGGATTTAGAGATGGAAGAGGCCTTAGAGATCAATCTATCAACCATTTATTAAGTACTTACTATATGCCATGCACAATGATAAGAACTGGATATATAAAGATAAACATGAAACAAATACTCTCTGTTTTCTAGGTGCTTACAAGCTATCAGGGGTAACAACTTATACCTATATGAACATATAGAATAAGTATAAAAATATGGTAGTTTAGAGAGGGAGGGCTTTAGCAGTTGGGGGATCAGTGAAGGTTTCATGTAGATAGTAGTACATAAGCTAAGTCTTGAAAGAAGCAAGATATTCTCTAAAACAGAGATGAGCATGTAGAACATTCCAGGCATGAGGGATGGCCAATGCAAAGCCACAGAGAGAGGAGATGGAGTGCCATGTGTGAGGAATAGCAGGAGGGCTAGTTGGCTACACAGTAGGGCATAGGAATGAGAGTAATATATGACAAGTCTGGAAAGGTAGGTTGTGGTTAGGTTACGAAGGAATTTAAAAGCCAAAGAAAGCAGTATATATTTTACCTGAAAGGCATTAGGGAGCCACTGGAATTTCTTGAGAAGAGCAGTGACATGGTCAAAACTTCATTTAATGAAAATCATTTCAGTAGCTGTGTGAAGGATGAATTGAAGTGGGGAAAACTTGGGGCTAGGAGACCAGTTAAGGGGTCACTGCAGTAGCCCAGGCAAGAGGTGGGGAGGGTTTGAACTAAATTGGTGGCTGGGGTTATTGTGAGAAGCTATCAGATGTGAGAGATGTTGTAGAGGCAGAAAGAGCAATACTTAGCAGTTGATTGGATAGATGGGGTGAGGGAGTGAGAATGACAATGCTTTTGCAAACCACAGAGATGGGAAAGATGATAGAGCCTTTGACAGAATTAAGGAAATTTGGAAAATAATGAGTTCTGTTTTGGACAGATTAGTGGGACATGTCTCTGGGACATCTAGTACGAGATGTCCAATAGGTTATTGTTGTGTTTGTCCTTAATTCTTGAAGAAGACCAGGACATCAGGGAGATGATGACATGACTTGCAATTGACTTTGATTTGAGTGGGGGAATGCTGTGCAAGGTCACTTTCTCCTCCATAGCCATCTGGGTCCAGTGGCCAGATACTTATCAGGATGCCTGGAGATGGCCCAGGATGCAATGGGAGACCCTGGCCCTTTTAAGCTAAGGTCTTTTCAACTTCTCACTTTGACTGAGGTAATGCCCATTCAGTGAATAGGCCTCTTCAAGAAGAGAGTCAAGGGATAGTCCTTTTAATTAAAAAAATCAAATCAAATTGGGAGTAGAAGACCTTTAGGGTTGCTGACAAAAAGAGAAATAGTTACTATTTAGGAAATTGGTAACTCAGGAGTCACTGGGCCTGGTATAGATTTCGGAGTCATCTACATAGAGAAGATTATTAAACCAATGGGAGCTGAAAAGGTCATCTAATCCAATCCCCTCATTTTTTGAATGGGAAAACTGAGGCTCAGAGAGATGAAGTGAATTTTCTAAGGCTATGCAGGTAGTAAATAGCAGAACTGGGCAGAGCAGGTGCCAGTCTTCATTGGCAGAGGAAATTCTGCATAAGGAGTTCCACACACACTGAGAATTCACATGTCTGTTAAAAACAAAAAAAACACTTGTTTCTCAAGTTATTTGGCCACCATGCGGCTCTTAGCATCCTTGGAAAAGAAAAGGGTTCAGTCACAGCATTACTTTTTGGGTAAGAAAAAATTGTTAGTGAATGAACAACAACCGTAGTTAATCATAGAAACGTGGACCTGTTAGTTGGAATGGATCTCAGAGGTCACTGAGTTCAACTGAAGAGTTTCTCCTCCCTATACTTCTACCTGTTGCCTAATGACAACTTCAGGCAAACCAATTTTATGCATGTCATGAAAAGCAACCTTAATGCATGAGCTTCTTATTAAGGAAAATGACTCGGTCCAGGTCTCTGACAAAGACCCATAGCAAATGTGAGTAATGACCTGCTCTCATGAGTCTGAGTTGTGTAGTAGTTTGGTGATAACATTCTTTGTCCAAACTTTTCCCCCTTCTCCCTCCTCCCCCAAAGACACAAGCCAAGCTTTTAAAAAAAGTACCCCTGTGTCTAAATCCAGGCAATCCTCCTGCACGATTTCAGCAAGGGGATAATATTTCTTTTTTACTGGCGCTCCTCTCACAACACTTGGGGATGGGCTGATTAGCTTTGCAAAGTGGAAAATGAGGCCGGCTGCATCAGTCCTCCAGAAGGATTTTTCGGGACACTGGGTAAGGGGATTAAAAAGCAGGATAATCCTAGGGGTGAAAAAAAACCCAACCTAATGACTGGTCACCTGAGCCCTATGATGCCTGGAATAAAAGGTGAAGTCTTAAAAGCTAAATAAAGGAGCTTCCACTATGAATGCACAGCACAAAGACAAATGGTTATAAAGAATATTACTTTATAAAGGGGCCATGCCTAATCTGGAGGATATGCTAGAACATAAATTGTTAGGACTTAGAATATTGAATGTCTCGGCTATGAAGGAACCTTAGGCATAGAATGTTGGAATATAGTATGTCAGTCAATGAGCATTTATTAAGCACTTATTATATGCCAGACACTGTGTTAAGGGATAGAAATATAAAGAAAAGTTCTTGACTTCAAGGAGCTCACAGTCTAATAGGGAAGACAACATGCAAACAACTATGTATAAATAAACTATCTCCAGGATAAATTGGAAATAATCAACAGAGGGAAGGCACTAATATTAAAGGAGATTGGGAAATGCTTCTTGTGCAAGGTAGAATTTTATTTTGGGCTTGAAGCAAGCCAGGGAGGCCAGGAGAATATAGAACAAAATGTCAGGATGAAAAAGGCCCTTAGAGCACAAAGTGTTACATGGCAGGTATTAGAGCTGGATAGGAACTCAGAATACAGATAATAGTTTGGAGCTGGAAGGAATCTTAAAACTTAGAATGTTAAAATCTAGAGAAGGACCCTTAAAACATAGAACATTAGCGCTATAGGGAAGAATGGATATTATAGTTTACCCCATTAATTTCATAATGGAAGAAATTGAGTACCACAGAGATGAAACGATTTGCCCAAAGCCACATTGTGAATTAGTGGCAGAGTCAGAATTAGAGGTGAGGTACCGACTTACAAACTAGTGGCTGACTACCACACCAGGCTGCCTTCCATAAAAATCTAAGTTCATGACTCCAAGATGAAATTTATGACTTGCAAAGGTATGGATGACCTTTAGGCATCTTTCTGTTGCTATACAAGACAAAGGAATTAAGGAAACTGAAGTGGTCATCTAATATAACTCCCTAATTTTAGAATGTGCTGAACCCAGAAGAAAGGATACATTCCTGCTTATTCTTGTCACTAGTATTCAAACAAAGGTACCATATGACCCTCAGGCAATAATACCATTTGAAGTCCTGAGGACTGGCTTCAACAAGTACCTTTCCTCCAGGATGATCGAGTACAGTTTTAGTCACTGATAATAGATTTTCTAGGATATATCACCTATCATTTAAAAAAGTCATCTCTATGGAATTTGGGCAAAGCTGAATTCTAGTGGTGGAGGTTCTAATCCCAGCCCTGCCACTTGACAGCTGTATGATCTTGGGTAAGCCACTCCAAGCCTCAACTTTCTCATCTATAACACTGAAGGACTCAGAATAGAGAACATCTAAAGTCTAACTCTAACATCAACATGCCCTATGTTCTCTTCTGGCTCTAACTTTTCCCCAGCAAATTGTGGACCTGATACTTCCATTTTTTTGTTCATCAGGGTATCAGGAAAGAGATGATGGAAAAGTAGGAGAGTGTTGTGGTCTTTGTCCTGGTTGTGAAAGCTTTCTTGGTGCTGATGTCCCTCTTTCTGATGGGGGAAACTGAGGCACAGTGCTTGGAGTCACTGAGCAAATTTAGGTAGATAATTTTGGAATTCACCACTTGCCATAAATATTCATTGGATGCTTGCTATGTGGCTAACCTTGTGTGGTGCTACAGAGTATGAGGAGTAAAGAAATATAAGAAATTATTTTTGCCCTGAGGAAGATCATGATCCAGCTGAATTTTAAAATAAGGAAATCTCTTTCTAACCTTGATACTATGGAACAGGACTAATCCCTATACTATAGGCTAACCAGGCTATGCCAGGATTTGAGTAATTTACATTTTATAGTGTTTATGGTTATAAACTCCTTTACCTACATTAGCTAGGCAGAAAAAGTATTATTATTTCCATTTTATAGGTGAGGAATCTGAGGTTCGGAGGGAGGAAGTGACATACCCATGTCATACAGTTACACTTGTATTTCAGGAGATGGCATGGCATATTCGTGGGATTTCTGAACTTCTTACCTTAAATAATCCATGATTTCACTGGATTAGGTGCTTCTTCCATCAACTCAGATTACAAGCCCTCTAGGCTTTCACAGTTAGTTTTCCTGACTTGTGGTTTTTAACCTCCTTGCCTCACTTTCCTCATCAGTAAAATGGGGATAATAACAGCATCTACCCCCAAGGATTGTTGTGAGAATCAAATGAAATAATAATTGTAAAGCACTTAACACAGTGCTTGGCACATAGTAAGTGCTATATAAATTGTAGCTATTATAATTATTATTATTATTTTAAAAGCCCTTAATGAGATCTTACAGTCTAATGCTTTCCTTGGTTGGGAAACTTCCATTCAATCAATTATCTTTTTTTTTTTGAGCCCAGCCCTATGAGAGACATTTAATGGAAAGAGAAGTATGGTAATAATATTATCAGGAATTTATATGAGATAATTAGAAAACACTAAAGAACCAAGTGTTAGATCATGGAGTCATCAAGTCTTAGAGTTAGAATGCAACTTAGATGTCATCTAGCTGTTTCCTTTCCCTCATCCTCCAGGTAATACGGGAATCTTCTCTATAGTATACCTCACTTATGGAGATGGTCATCCAAATTCAGACAGACCATTTAGTCTCTACTTGAGAAATCAAAGTGGTGGGGCAGAAGAAAAATGGGTAGAGGGGATAAATGAGTGGCAATACAATTTTATAAAACAGCACATTCTGTTGCTGGAAGGTAGGGGAGAGGATATGTGTTTATTAAGTGCTTACTACGTTCCAGGCACTGCACTAAGCATTCCATTTGATTCTCACAATACTCCTGGGAGGGTAGGTGCTATTATTATTCCCATTTTATAGTTGAAAAAACTGAGGCAGATAGAAGTTAAGTGGCTTGTAAAGAGTCATACAGCTAGTAGTAAGAGTCTGAGGTCAGGTTTGAATTCAGGTTTTTCCACTTAGTTGTCTCTGGTCTGGGAAATACTTTTAGCAACTGTCTTCCAGGAATATTTTGAGGATCAAGTTTAAAATTTGTAATTAAACAATTTAGATTTTGAAAAAAATTAGATTTTAAATTTAAATTTTCAGATTTTAGATTTAAAATATGTAAAGCATTTCACAAACCTTAAAGCACCACATAAATGGTAGCTGTTATTATTACTAGTGATTAAGAAGGTTTTTTTTTCTTGTATCAACTTAAAATTTGCCTCTCTGTAACTTCCACCCATTACCTCTCATTTTGGCCTCTTGAAATACTAAGTCAAATTTTGTTCTCATCTTTCTAGCTCTGCCTGTCTTCCCTTGAATATTTAAAAAACAAAACAGTCACATCCCCTCAGACTCTTCCTTTCTCCAGGCTAAATATCCCTCATTCTTCCTATAGCATGGTTTCCAGACCTCTCACCACCCTAGTCACACTGTTCTCCATGGATCAGATGAAATGGTAGAAAACAGAACCTTTGGTATTGTGCATGGATGCAGGTGGGGATGTATGTGAAGCTGATCAATTTTAGTTTACTTCATTAGTCATTAAGTTCTTTACACTGTTATAAGTTTCTAACTTTTCAAGGCCTAACTGACTGCTCACTTGCTGCACAAGAAAACAGCCCTTGAACATCCTAATGGGTTGAAGATGCTGAGTAAGCAACTCCCCAATTCCAATTCCATTTCAGGGGAATAATTACAAGGATGCCTTCTGCTAGGAAAGCCCGCCTCAGCCAGGGAGTGCAAGGGAGAGCAAGCCAGCCAGATCCCAAGGGGAACACAAAACCTCGAGCGAGGAGTTTCAACAAAATGTCTGACAAAGAGTATGCTAAAGCCATGTCAGGCTGCCAAGATCATTCTCTCTCATCACAAAGCACAGGCGGGCAGACAGGAAAAATACAATGAGGGAGAGACAATCAACTGAGAGAGAGAGACAAAACAGAATCAAGAAAGAGGCTACCTTGGGAGTGCAGGACAAGGGTCCCAATGCAAGGAAGTGTGAGATGTGCTTGTACGCCTGTAACAATAAGAAAAGCATTAAACTCAAAGAGCCAACGAACCAAATTCAGCTGTTTAACCATGTATTATCTTTTTCAATTTTCCATGCACATGGAGATGAATCAGTCTGGATAATTAAAAAGAAACAAACAAACAAAAAACAGAATACCAAACTTCCCCCCCCTTTCCATCCTTCCAGTGCTGAATGATTCAAAACCATTCGTGTTTGACTTTGAAATAAGAATCATAGAATCCTAGAACCTGGAACTATATTAGAGGTCATATAGCTCAACTTTCTACTTCATTAGAGGAATCCCTGTAGTGAACACACATTACTTTCAGGTGAAGGTACAAACTCATAATTCTGGCATCTGAGGCCTGTTCCTTTATGGAATCCTCTGCTCCCACCTAAATAGCTCCTTTGTGGTTTCCCAAGCACAGTTTATTCTTTCAAACCTTTTTTTTTCATGTTGGCCTCTTCTCCTAAAATGTCCCCCTTCTCTCTTTCCAATAATCTGCATTTTATTCATCCTTTAAGGTCTAGAAAAAAACCTACCATTTTTCAGGTAAATTTTTCCTAACCATTCCAACTGGAAGTCATTGAGTTGAAGGATTTCAGGACTTCAAAAAAATCCTTAGTAACCATCTAGTCTAATCCCCTTGTTTTCCAGAGAAAGAAAGTGAGGACTGCATGAAGAAAGGGACTTATCCAAGACTACACAGTTAGCTAGGAACAATGTTCAAGCAATGGTCAAACTCTTTTTCCTTAAGCCACATGTTGTCTGGACCCTTGCTTGACATAATGTTTCTCATTGATAAGTACTGTCCTTTTCATAAGTCTCCGCAGCACCTTGTAGCATGCTTCATAAAGGATATGTGCTCAATTAGATGGTGAAATGAATTAAACTAAAGAGAACTGAAGGGGCAGCTAGGTGGCGCAGTGGATAGAGCACTGGCCCTGAAGTCAGGAGGATCTGAGTTCAAATCCAGCCTCAGACCAAATACTTGACACTTACCAGTTGTGTGACCATGGGCAAGTCACTTAACCCTAATTGCCAAAAAAAAAAACAAAGAAAAAAAAAACTGAAGAGACAGAATCAAGACCAAAGGGTCAGAGTAGATGTAGGTAGAGGCTAGCCCTGCTAACCAACCAATAAACCATGACAAAAGAGTATTTTCCTCAGACTTGGGGCCCCTCATCAAGTCCAGAGGGCTCTGGAATTTGCATGAAGATTCAAATTCTTCTTTCACCAAATACAATTGAACTAAGAAAAAGATAACTATGCATTCATTCTGGCATTAATAAAGTTTTCCATTTATAAATGTTTCCAAAAACTTCTGGATTGAGATCATGATTTCCTATAATTAGAAAGGCAGACATTTTCAAGTACCAGGGTATATTTTTGCCTTGTTCTACCCAGAGGGTATCCTTAGTACTATCAGTTTTGCCCATCTTATATAGAATAGGATTTTCCTATTGTTTTAGATGACAAGGGCCATGTAGTTTGGCCTAACTAGGGAGCTGGTCAGGATGTCTGTCCTATGTTCCCTGAGGCTTATGTAGGGACAGGATTTCATGGGTGTGTATACATAAGAGTGGAGAGTGGGTAGGTATCTTCCGTCTCTTCCTGCTCCTGCTTCCGTGACATCACTGCTCTTCTCTCCTTTTCCACATTCATTTGCTTTTTATCCTCTTTTGTTTTGTGTTTTCTTTCCTCATTCTGCTCTCTGTTCCCTTGCCATCACTCTCCCCCTTCTAGCTGCCCCTCTTCCTCCTCTTCCTTTACAACCACCGGTCTCCCTCCTTTCTTACCCCTTCACCAGTTTTCTATCTCTTCCCAGGCATGCACTAGTACATCAGAAACAGGAGCCAAGATCCTGAATTCACTGGTTTGAGAATTGTGTGCTTTACTCTCTCCTGGCCTGGCAACCCTGCTCACTTGCTTGGGAGGAGTGCAAGAGGTATTCCTTGCCAAACTAGTTAAATGGCCAGAGTCTGTGCCCACAATAGGGAACAGAAGTTCCTGATGCAGCACCTAGGACTGTCCATTAACAGAGACGAGCAATGCTCTGGTGCCTTAAATTTGTCGGCCTGTCTAATTTCAGGAGAGAATGGATGATCTCCATCTTGGAGTCAGTGTTTGGAAACATACAACAAAAAAGAAAGCTTTATTAACACTGGAAATGTACTCTTAGCTTGGATTTCCTCTTCAACACCCATCTTGTTCATCTCACAGCTCAATGAACTGTTAACATCACATATTTCTTCTGTTCCAGCCGCAAGTCCAGTTATTCTAGCTTCCACTAACTGCAGACAGATGAGATTTAGCTTTCCTGGGGAGAGGGAGAGAGAGAGATTAAGTCTGTATAGATGGCTCTGGCAGCATCAATGGGCTGCCGGTTGGACTCTTGATATATTGCGGGGTAGAATGTTTCCATCTTTCTGTTGTCTGATTGTAAACCATAGATCAGTTTTCCTATATCAATGAGTGCTTCCATTCAACTGATTCTTTAGCATGAAGGAAAGCAGTAGAGTTGTATATGATGAGTGGCTGTTATCCGGCATGGCTTCTTAGGTCAAATGTTCTATGGTTGGGAACTTTTGTCCTTCAAGAATTTGTGGAGAAGCTGAGAATAATAGGTACTGCAAGAAGGTTTGCCTCTTCCCATCATTCAGCTTGGTGTAATGGAAAAGACATTGAATTTGAAGTCAGAAGACCTGGATTCAAGTCCTAGTTCTCTCATTAATTAGCTATAAGATGTAGGTCAATTAGAATAGCTCTTTCACCTTGGGTGGGTGAATGGAGTGACATACATATAAGAGATGGCTAGAATGAGTGGAGAATATCCATGAATACCTCTGACTCCAAAAGTATTCTACCAGCACCTGGATTTAACCTTATCTGACCTATTTGAGATGAGTGGATTTGTAAGAGGTTCTAACTTCCTTTGTGTACTAAACTATATAAGTTCTGTCATTAGATCAATTTATGGTAAAATTTTGTCTATATTCCTTAAAATCCTAAATCTGACCAGTATATGACTTACCTGGGGGAGAACCACTTAACTTTTTATAGTTCCCATTACTTCATTTGCCAAAGAGTGATAATGATATTTAGAGTATCTCCCTCACAGGATTGTCATGAGGGAAGTGCTTTGCAAAATGTTGCCTAAAGGGAACAACTTTGATTACCCTAGAATCATAGGGATGGAAGGAACAGTTCAATCCTTTTCATTTTATAGACAAGGAAACTGAGGTCCAGAAGTCTCAGTTGACTTTGACTTACTTTGTAGGTAGCTGATTTCTAATTCAGGAGGGCAGATGAAAACAAAACACACAGGAATTTCTAGTTAGAAATTTAGAGACTTCTTCTGACTTGCTTGAATGGTGCTAGAAGCCTCCTTGACTCAACCTTGAAAGTATTCAGAGTTTCTCCGTTGCTAAACCTTAACTCTCCTGACTTTCCTATCAAAACTTTCTTAACTCTCCCAATACAGCAGTGTGAATGCATCTAAAGGGAGAAAATTGAACTTCTAAGTTAAATTCCAATTCTACAGGGTTTCTCTGAATTTAATTGGGACTTTAATTACATCTCTCTATGACAATTACAGTTATATCTCATTGAGATCAGAGATTTAGAGCTGGAAGGGACTTTTGAGGATACTTAATCTTTTCCCCCCATTTTACAGATGAGAAACCTGAGGCCAGGAAGTCAAATGATTTTCCCAGGGTCACACAACTCCTGTGGGGCAGCTCGGTGGTACAATGGATAGAGCATTGGGCCTAGAGTCAGAGAAACCTGACTTCAAACCTGTCTTCAGACACTTATTATCTAGGGGACCCTAGGCAAGTCATTTAACCTCCAGTTCCTTATCTGTAAAATGAGGATAACAGCATCTACCTCCCAGGGTTTTTGTGAGGATAAGATGAGATAATATTTGTAAAGTGCTTAGCCCAGGGTCTGGAACATAGTAGGTGGTATATAAATATTTGCTGTTACTGTTACTGTTATTGTTATTATTATTATTATAATGGATTTAAATCCAGGTCTTCCTGATTCCAGGTCCAGCACTCTATCCATTATTATGTGTGCCCCCAACTTCTCCAGCCTGGCTCTTTTACCTGAGTCCTTCAGGTTGTAAGGTAGAAATGATAGGCAATATGACCAGTGTCATGCATAGCTGCTCCTTCAATAATTGCTTTCATTTCTACAGAGCTTTCTAGTTACAAGGCTTTTCCTCAGCCACGATCTTATTTGCTTCTCACAATGACCCTGTTAGGTAGGGAATATCAGTGAATTATTATTCACGTCTTGCAGATGAAGAAAATGAGATCTAAGCAGTGAAATGATTTACCCCAAGTGTCACAACCAGTATGTGGAGGAGTTGGGACTTGGAACCAGATCTCCTAACTCCCAATTCCTAATACTTGGTTCTTTCCAGTGTATTTGAATGGACATGCTGCTAGTACGTAGGCCTGCCTGTGTTCATTCTCTTTCCTGGCTTCTCTAGTCCACTGTCTACACCACCACCAAATAGAGGCAGCATGATACGGCAGAAAGAAGGCTGGAGTTGGACTCAGAGAAGTTTGAATCCCTGTTCTACCACTTTCTATCTGCATGGCCTTGGGCAAGTCGCTTACGTCCTCTGGGCCTAAGTTTTCTCATCTATAAAATGAGGGGGGTTAGATTGTCTGGCCCTTTAAGATGGCTTCCAGCTCTGTTTATGATCTCATGTTGATCTTTGGTAATCCTAAAGTGTATTTAATAAATGCTTATTGAGTTGAATTAAATAAACATCCATGTATTTGACTGTAGTATCCTTGAGTTGAGGCCTTTTTTTCCTAGTTTTCATTCTTCTTGAGAACTCAACTTGCTTGATGAATGTGTGCTGAATTGCATGGAAAAATCTTTCCTCTCTCGGCTTCTATGATACTACATTATACCAATTCTTCCTCTATCTCAGTGGCTGCCAAGTCCTCTCAAGTCGTCTCTAAACCTGGCACTCTTCACTATATCTTGTATAGTGAATCACTCTCTGAATCAGTTGTTCAGTCACGTCCGACTCTTTGTGACCCCATGGACCATACTGTCCATAAAGTTTTCTTGGCAAAGATACTGGAGTGGTTTGCCATTTTCTTCTCCAGTGGGTTAAGGAAAACAGAGGTGAAGTGACTTGCCCAGGGTCGTACAGCTAGTAACTGTCTGAGGATGGATTTGAATTCAGGTTTTCCTGACTCCAAGCCCAATGAGCAATCTGGCTGTCCCTATTTAATAAAACAAATATATGCTTTCTGTGTACAGAACTTTGTCATAGGGAAAATATATAACTTAGGTAAGAGACTGGCAGCATGGTGTAATGGATGGAGAGCTCGCCTTGAGGCCAGAAGACTGGGGTTCAGGTCCTGCCTCTGACATATATGGCTGTGTGACCCTGGGTAAGTCATTTAAGTTCTAGTGCTCCAGGCTGCTATTTAAGGCTCTAAGTTCCTGAGAAGGTATTGACCTGAATTGATAGAGGAAATTTCCTCCCTGGGAGTTCCCTATATCATTGAAATAACAACAGTCCCCATCTTTAGAGAAGCCAAGGTTCCAACCCTCAAGCAGTTTACGAGCTTACCTAGTATTATCAACACAGATAACTATAATGCATAATATCACATGAGAAAAGCAACAGAGAATTATAAGATAAAGTGGTATGTGAAGCCAGAAGGGGAAGGTCATGGCTGACCAGGGAGATCAGGGAACGCTTGTTAGAGGAGGTGACATTTTGTTGGATTTTAAAAGATGGGTGAGATCAAGTGAGATAATGTATGCACAACACTTATAACCATAAAGCACTGTCTAAATGTGAGTCATTATTATCATATGCCTCCCCCTTGAATACCACAAAAGGCAGAAAATGGTGATGTTTAATCAGGGATGTCAAAGTTAGAGACTCTTGGGAGGTTGGGTATCTCATTTCTGTGCTTAAGTCAACTCGCTAATGCTAGGTTACCCAAGGGCACAGAGCCTACCCAGGTCTCCTGGTTTAATTCCAATGAAACAAATCATCTGATAGTAAGAACTCTAATCCATTGCTTTGCCCAATTATACCAACGCCACCTCATATTTGTACAATTGCTTACAGTTTATAAAGTGCTTTCATATACATCATCTCATTTAATCCTTACAATAGCCCTTGGAGGCAGGCATGGTAGGGATATTATTAGTCCCATTTGTTATCTCAGGAAGCAGGGTGAGAGGGGTTAAATGTCTTGCCCAGAGTCACATAGCGAACTAGGAAGAAAGCTAGGACTGGAACACAGGTCTTATTAATTCTAGTCCAGGGAGCATTTACCACTCATACACCACACTGCTGTACAATTTAGCAGATCCCATTTAAAGATGATGATGATGATGATGGAGATTAATAATAACAATAACAATAATAATAATAATAATAATAATAATAATGATAATAACCAGAATTATGATTTCATTGTTGAGGGCTCCCAGTGAGAAATTTTCTCTACATTGCCAGTCCAACCCTCTCTGTAATTTATAGTCACAGAGAGTTGTCTGCAGCATACCACATCTGTATCAGCCTTTGTGGGTCAGAGGCTGATCTTGGACCCACATCTTCTGGATTCTGAGGTTAGCTCTCTATCTTTTAGGCAGCACTGCCCTATTAATGATAATAACAATAATACAATAATAGCTGGTATATCTTTCAAAGCATTTTACATATAGCATTTAATCTACACAATGACTTTGTAAAGGTAGATTGCTATTATCCTCATTTTACAGATGATGAAACTGTGAGATTTTAACTTCTACAGGATACACAGTTAATAAGTTACTGAGGTGGTTTACACAAAAAGGGCAAACCCCTGCAATATGATCCCTGCCCTCAGGGAGCTCACATTCTAATGAGAGAAACAAACATAATGATGATGATGATTAATGAGCATTAATTAATTAATGAGCACTAATTTAGAGCTTCAGGGTTTCCAAAGGGGTTTACAATTATTATCTATTTGATCCTTGCAACAGCACTGGGAAGTAAGTGCTATTATTATCCTTATTTTACAGTTGAGGAAACTGAGACAGATATAGGTAAAATGAATTATAATTATAAATTATGCACACAGTTAATAAGTGTCTGAGGTCAGATTTAAACTCAGGTCTTCCTGACTCCAGTCTCAGAGTTGTATCCACTGATTCATCTTAGCTGTATAATATAGAAGTAGTTTTCCTTGGCCAGGAAAAAGGCCACATCTTTATATGAGACAGGAGTCAAGGAGGAGGTATCTGAGTGATGTGAGGTGAAGAAGAGGGGAGTAGAAAGAGCTCTTGAGAAATCACCATTTTTTCTCAGGGAAGGTGCCCAATTGAGAGGGTGATGGGAGGGGTCACTATAGAAAGGCACAGGAGGAATGAGAATGTTTGGAATATCAACTGTAGTCAATGGGATGGTGAATCAATTGGGGAGCTTTAAAAGAATGGAATTGCTTCAGTGAGGGCCTAATCTAGATTATGTAACATAAATTTGTAGTGGACTCAGTCAGTATGGTTACCTTACTTGTCTAGCTCTGTTCTGCGGCATGGAAATAGGAATGAAGGAAGCAGATGGTGGAAGTAAGTCAAGGCTGGGGTTTTGCAAGATATGATTAAGGATAGGACAAGGGGATGAGGGACTGAAGGGTAGAGGATAGAATAAAGTTGAACTGATTCACCCAGGAGTCAAGATATAGAAAAGAGGAGAGTACAGCCAGTGCAGCAATCATGGCCTAAGAAAGGACTGAGAGGTTGAGGGATTGGAGGCCATTGTGAGAACAGGGGTCAGGGATCATAAGGCATAGGGAAAGATGGAGTGAAAAAATGTTATCAAATAAAGAAACTTCAAAGTAAATGGACATAGAAATAGAACAGTTATGGGTGATTAAGGGTATAGATATCTGTGTGCATACCTGAATTGGAATGGAGGAGTAGTAGGTCATTGGGATTTGAGTAGCTTGAGGATATGGGGTGTTAGGGTATTTGAAGGACGTATCAACATCTATATATCTATATCTCTATCTATCTATCTATCTATCTGTATATACATACATACACACATATATCAAATCCAGTTGTTGTAGGAGGCCAGGAATTTCAGTGGAGAGATTGTGATCCAGGAACCAAATTCATTGAGGAGAAAGGAGAATGTCTTGGGAGTCAATAGATAATAGCCACCAGAATCTGGATCAGTATACAAATTTGAATAGTGTGAATATCAAAAGGGGAGAAATAACTGAATGATGGTGGTAGAGTGAGAGTATGCCCATGGGGAGGAAGGAGAATTCAGACTCCCTTAACAGCCAGTGGCTCAAGAGTATGAATGAAAATTCAGTGGGTACTGAAAAGAGTGTCCAAGGAGGTTGTGTCATCAGGAGGGATTCAGGTCACAGTGAGTGCCAAAAGATGGAAGGAGTGAGAAAAAAAGAAAAAATGTTTTAAGATGATAGCAAGATTGTTAATTATTAAGTCGTTATTCCAGAAAGCATAGTGGAATGGGCAGGCAGATCCGGACTGGTATATTGAGAGGGTGGTATGATTGAGGAGGCTGTAACAGGCAGTTGGGGTGGGAGAACAAGATTTGTATGTTGGCATCTGGGGGTTTGGAATCACTGAATGGGGAGAAAATGAGTGTGAGCATGCTGAACTTTAAGGAATAAATCAAAGTAGAGGATTAGTAGTTGGAGAGAGTCCTTTGAAGGAAGTGGGTAATTAGAGAATTCAAGATCCTCCCTTGAGGTTCAGCCTTGTGGCACTTGGCAATTTGTGTCTTGTGAGGCCAGGAGGGCTGCTTCACAACAGTCAGGAGCAGTCGAAAGTATGGCCTAAGGAACTGGGCCAGGAAGAAGGAAGTGGCAGTGTGAGGTCAGTTAAGGGGTACGTGGCAAGTATAGGAGGTTACCTTAGGAACCTGAAGAAGGCTATGGGGGTGAAAACAGAGACTAGAAAGTAGGTGGCTGGGATCAAGACTGACAGAGGGCTCATTGGGAAGCCCTACTATGTTCTATGCACTGTGCTAGGTGCTGGAGATACAAGTAAAAGAATGAAATCTTCCCCATTTTCAAGGAGCTTTCATTTTAGTCTGCAAACACAATGTACTCATTACTGCTAGGCCTAAGTTACTAGGCTGTAAACTACATGAGGAGTTTATCTCATTTTTATATTTCTTCCAGTGCCTAGGACATGGCTTTGTATACACTGGACATAACAAATACTCATTGGATGAATAGCAAATATACAAGAGTTTGTGGTCACAAGAAAATATAATCCTTAAGGAGGAGCCTCTTAGCATCAGTTGTTAAGATTCACTATCACAACAAAGATTCCACCAATCCAGAAAGTGTACTAATCTGCCTAGCGTCAGGGGCTCATGTTTGTCTTGGAACTCTATTGAAATGAATTTCTTCTCTGAAAAGAAGGCTTGATGTCTCCCAAGTCCAAGACAGAAAGTTCCCATGTATTCCACAATATCCAAAGAATCATTTTCCTTTTAAACCTAAATTTCTATCTGAAGATGACCATTCATCATATTCATATTCACAGTACCTTTTTTGATATCAAAAAACCTAAACAAAATGAAAACCTAACTCGAAAATAATGTAGGTATCTATTGATTGGGGAATGGCCAAACAAATTGTGGCCTATAAATATAATAAGATATTATCATGGTTGTGAATAACGACAAATATGAGGAATTTAGAGAACTCTAGGAAGACTTATATGAACTGGTGCAAAGTGAAGGAAATAGAATACCTCCTTACTTTAATGCCTTAGAATACTGGTTTCCCTCAAAGTTCAGCTCAAATATCATCTCTTACATCATTAATTCCAATCCCCTTAGTTGCTAGTACTCCTTCCACAAATTACCTTGTATTTATTTTGTATATGCTTATGTATGTATGTGTTATCTTCCCAGTAGAATGTAAGTTCCTTGAGTGAATGGGTTGTTATTTTTTTTAATGGCTGTCTTCCCTGTGCTTGCACATAGTAGGCACTCCATAAATTCTTGTTGATGGAGTGATTGAACCAGGATATTAACTAACACCTACAGAACGTGGGCAAAAACAGCCCTAGAAGATAGCTGAATATAGATTAAATGAAATGGCTAATATTGATTCCAAAGGTGAGAAAATGAAACATCCTTTCTTCTGCTCAGTAGAGCTGTGGAGGACTATGGATGCTCAATGGTGAATACATTGTCAGGTGTGGTCACTCTATTAATTGGTTTTGCTTTACTGTTTTTGGTCCTTGCATTGGAAGGATTCTGTCAAGGGCTATATTGAGAATGACTGTAGTATGAAAAACAAAACTGAAAAAAGCATCCATAAAACCAAACCCCAAAAAGGAGCAGTTCTGATGAGTGAATCAGTGGCATAAGCAATATCTCAGGGGGGATGTCTAACGACTGCAGAGAACAAAATGTTTTCTAGAACTTCAGAAGCATCCATTTACATATGATCATGACGCCAGTTACAGCTCATCCTTATGTATTTGGTAAGGCAGAATCTGGAGGGCCAGTGTTTATTTTTTAAAACTTTCATTGGTTTTATAAAATGATGATGGCTAAGGTTGCACAGTGAAGGTTGAGAGACCTGGCATGAGACGCCACGTCTTCTGAGTCAGACCCACAACTAGGATAGAACTACCAAGGCCCAGAGGAATTCAACGATTTGTCCAGAGTCATAGGATCGTGGCATCATAGATTTTAGGGCTGGAAGAGGCAGCTGGGTGGTGCAGTTGATAGAGCACTGAACCTAGAGTAAGGAAGATCTAAATTCAAACACAGCCTCAACCTCTTACTACCTGTGTGACCCTAGGCAAGTCACTTAAACTTTGTTTGCCTCAGTTTCCTTAACAGTGCTAGGCACTGTGTAATTGCTAGCTATTATTATTCAAAGATCTTAGAAGCTATTGGGTCCAGACTCTGCATTTTATAAATGGGGAAACAGAGTCCTGTGGAAATTAAATGACTTACCCAAGGTCACACAGCTGGTAAGTGGCAAAATGAGGACTCAGATCGCAATCTTCTGACTCTAAGATCGGTATTCAGGGATAACACCAGGGTGAGTTCCATCTCCCACCTGATGGTTCTGATTATGTCTGTATCTATAACCAAGCCATTCTTGTTAAAACCAACATTGGGGAATAAACCATCATTTTCCTCTTTAACCTCCATTTATATTTTGGAGATGGCTGCAGAGATGTAAGTATCCCAGAGCTCATGAGGAATGGACTCCTGGTGTGGTCATTGTGGAGGCAGTGTGCTAATTACTGGTGAGCCTCCCCAAATCCAGTGTATTCATTTAAATGGGATCTGCTATCCTTTCCTTTCAAGCACTTGACATCACAGGCTATCTCCCTGATAATCCTTTTTAGATTAGTGTCAGACCCCAGATGAATCCCGGCTCATTCTCTTGCCATGTTTACTAGGCAGATTTCCAACACTGTTTCATATGGATTAGGCTGAGCAACTTAGTGCTTGTATGTTTCTCAGTGCATTTCAGAACCTCATGAAATTACATTATAGATTCATTGTATAAATAGAAGACTGAACACAATTATAGTCTGAAAGCCCCCAAGCAAACGACTAGAATCTGAAAATAGATGGGGCCCAACCTGCCTGGGTGCAAACATCTCACAATAAATTGGTCACACATTTGTTTACTTAATCTCTGGTTTCAAAATGCTGATTTGGTATAGAGAATAACCTTTTTTCTTAGTATGTTCTAGAGAGGAGGCAATAGGAAAAGGGAGGTGATAGGCAGATGATATGGAGGAAGGGACATCCTCCCTCTTCTCCCCTGTCTCTTTCCCAATTCGAGATTAAGAGAATCTGACTCCAACATTCAATAAACATTTACTGAGCTCTTAATATGGACAAGGCCTTGAGTTAGCCACCACAGGGGATTATAACATGGAGGCAAATATGAGTGAACATAGTCTCTATACTCAAAGAACTTATAGTCTAATAGCAGTAGCTGCCATGAACTGAATTAATTTTGAATTGTCCTTATGGACAAGGTTTGGGTGTATTATCATCAATCCCATTGGTTGAGGATATTGGAAACTTGTGTCCAAAAATAGGAGTCACATTTTAGGAAGGACATTTATAAGAAAACCTTTGTCAAACAGATCATTTTTTCGAGTTTAGCCTTGATTATACCCACAGGTTTTCTATGGGCCATGGAAGCATTATCTCTAGCTCTTGATAAATTTCTTAATCTTTCATGAAGTGTGACATTAAGCAAAGTTGAGTTGCAGTGTTCCATTTTCATTTGAGAATTTTTGTAATTCTTGAAGAATTCTACTTCTCAGAATATCAATGTATTTATCAGAGTTTATCATTCAAACAATGAAAACAAAATTTCTAGGCACATTAGAAGGAAGAAAAAAATCCCTAAACTTTTTTTGGAAGTAGATGAGAATGCCTCAATGTTTCAGGCTGGCATAGACTTTTGACGTTGGTTTTGGAATAACCTTTAATGCAAACATGGATGTTATCAGTTAAAAATACTTCCCTTTCCACCCCCAACATTCAGTACTCTGAGATTTATATATTGCCTTGTCAATGACAGGTGTTTTTTTTCTTCATAGCATTGGTGAGCAATACTTTTTTTTACTGGTATTTTTGGTATTTTCTACCTTTAAGAAGCCTTTGCTACTCCATGGAGGAATCAACAACAATCCTTCCAACTTCCAGGAACTTCTGAAGGTATTTCTTTGTTTTCTGAGGATTAATTGGTGTGCCTTATAACAATTTTTGCCATTCATTTTGTTTGGTTTTAACTTTTCTTTCCTTTATGCTTAGGTGTGACTGATCCTGATTTAGTTTATATGATCCTTTGAATACCTGACTTCTCCAGACCCACAGTTATTGCAATGTCTCTAAAAGTCATTGAAGGATGCTATTTAAGACCTACAACTTCTGCATGTTTATTGGGAATACTATCCATTCTTAAAATACACAGAATTACAAATGTAACAAAAGAGAACAATGGAGCACATGTGCATGGCACAAAATCCAGCACTCAACTAGCAGAGAATTAATTTAAGTTGGAAAAACTGGCTCAATCCAATTTCATCTTGTAAAGGTCAGACTTCAATCAGCCTAGTGTCAGTTGAGGCATACATGCATGACCATTGCTGTCATAAAATAAAATCATATTACAATTATTGCTTCTCCTAAGTAATTCACAAGCTTTTGTGTTTAAGGTCCTTACATCACTCCTCTGGACAATTATAACATATTCACTATTTGTTTTTCTGCTTCTATTCTTTCCCCTCTCCAAATCATCTTTCATGTAGCCACCAAAATGGTGGTATAGTAATTAGAATACTGGACTTGGAATCAGAATGATCTGAATTTGAATCTTTCCTGAGTTACTCTTTGGTTACTTGGCCCTGGACAGCCTCAGTTTCTTTATCTATGAAACAGGAAAATAATAGCATCTACAGGCTTCTTATGAGGATCAGCTGAGATTTTTAATATGTCTTTATATCTCTACAGATGCATAGATGTACATGCATCTATAGAGATATACAGAGTTTTGTAAATCTTAAAATGCTATATAAATGTTATTATTATTATTATTATTACTAAAGCATAGATCAGTCACCTCATTTCCATCCCATTTTTTTTTCAATCCAGTTTAATGCCTATAGACTAAAATACAATTCCTTAATCTGGCATTTAAGATTCTTCACAATTGGCTCCAAACTCCTTTCTAACTGTTCTGTTTACTATTACTTGAACTTGACATTGCATCTCCTGCTTTTCTGCATTTATATAATCCATTCCTCTCCTGGAATGCCCTTTCTCCTTATGTCTACCTTCAGATTCCTTATCTTCTTTCAAGACTCAACTCAGGAACCATTTTCTCTGGGTAGCTTTCTCTAATCCCCCAGCTATTAGTGTTTTTTTTTTCCTCCTAAAACATCCCTAGAGCTCTTTGTCTGATTTCATTTTTGTCCATATTTCTTCTGACCTTGTCTTATATTTAACTATGTCATATTCTCCCAGTACAACATGAGCTCCCAGAGGTTTGTTTTTGTCTTTGTATCCCTAGTACCTTAAAAGGTTTCTGAGCATGCAACAACCAAAAGTTAACTAAAAATCAAACACGTAATGAATCCGAGGTGCTTCTGGCAGAGCTTGCCCATGTTGTACTGAGCAACTTCACTGCAGCCTTGGTTCTGAACACAAAGCATGTGCACTTTGCACTGTGCATGCCCTCAGGCCACACAATGACAATGAATGCTGCCAAAATGTGAAAAGGGGTCACAGTGGAAAAAAGTTTAAGAAGTCCTGCTTTGCACAATGCTTTGCACATAGAAGACTTTTAATAAATGCTCAAAGTCATCATGTGAATCCTCTCCTCATTTGACTCCAGTGACTTTCTATTGCTTCTGGAATAGAATAAAAACTCTTCTCTTTAGCTTTTAAAGTACTATACCAATTGGCACCAAACCTCTTTCAAGGCTCACTGGAAATGAATGTCCCTCCCGAAATCTGTGATCCAGTATGGCCTTCAATCTGTTCCTCCCACACATGATACCCCATCTCCAGCCTCCATGCCTTTGGATGGGCTAGTGGACATGCATGAAATATATGCCTTCCTTACTTCCAACTCATGTTCTTCCTCTCTTCCTTTAAGATGAAGTTTGAACACTGTTTTCTGCATGAAGCCTCTCCCTCAACTTCTAGCATCCTCTCAAACTTGTATTTAATGATTTTGCATATATTTTATTTATCCACTTTATATTTATGCTATATGTGTTTATATTTGTTGAATCCCCCATTAGAATATATTGTCCTTACAAGTAGGTGTTATTTTATTCTTGGTGTATGTATCTCCAGTACCTAGCATGATATCTGGAGCTTAAAACATACTTGATGATTGATTGATGGAATTATTAGATTGCTGGTCCTCTAAATTTTGAGTGGCCATGGATTTCATGGAGGAGACCATAGAGTGTCTCATGGATCAATATAATCATCCTATTCACCACAAATGGGAGAATAGTGAGAACTTCACTATTTTTAAGGAATCAGCCTTCCATTTAAATTCTGTGTAGGACACCATCCTTAACACTGGTGCATATCTTTGGAGAGCTTTCTTATCCTGATTTATTATTTGCTTGATGATATTTGGAGGATTGTTGAATAATGGTTTCCCCATGGTTTTATTTTCCAAGGGCTCTTGAATGATCTTAGCATAGGCCTGGAAGACATCTTGTTGGAGATGGGCCTTGCTTTACCAGGCTAGTAAAACACAGTGGAACTATGACAAATGTTTGAAAATCAATAAAAACTAGGAAAATAAGAGTGGTTGGAGGAAGTCTACTCTGAATGGTGAATAATCTGAATTGGAAAATACATTGCTTTAAAGCAATTTGACTTTATTATTTTCAATGGCATATAGTAATAGAAAACTGATACATTTTGCCAGAATCTATTTCAATGAATTTATAAGAATAATTTGTGATAACTACATTGCAAGTTTTATGGGTCACCATGGCCAAAGAATCCATCATCGCATGGCCAATGTATTAGTGATGGATATTCTGCCTTTGGCCAGGCTGGTCCTTGCACAGCAGACTGAATCCTTTGTCAGGATCCTGTTTGGAGCCTTTGTAGCTTACTAAAAGCTTACTAGCTTACTTTGTAGCTTACTAAAAGCTGCCAGAATTTGCACTCACCCCAGACTAGGTTTAGAGACCTAGGGTCACCTCAGACTCACTATGGTGAGACTCATATTGGAGGTAGGACACAGATAGGCAGCCTAAGTATTATGTTGGTATCAAAGGACTATTCAAACAGTTGGAAAAAACTGCTTAAAGGCATGTATAAGTCATGACCTATACATGTAAATGGAATACCACATTGATGAGATTATGGACCTGTTTTAAGATTATGTACCTGTAAAAATATAAATATGTACATTATATGAAAATGACTACAATAAAAGTGGGTTTAAGAATTTATGAGTAACCTAAACATTTGTTTTTAATCTTATGCTAGTAACCTAGGAAACCCTTTATGGGATGTGGAATAGTAGATCAAGGTGTGGTGGCATTGGCCTGCAATTCCTCCCACTATGGGGTGCTGAGACTGTTGGATCATTCGAGTTTGAGAGTTCTGAGCTGCAATAGGGCTAAAGTAGGGCAGGTGTTCACCTAATAATGGTACCAATATTGTGAAACCTCAGAAGAAAAGGGCCACCGGGCTATCTAAGGAGCAGTGAACCAGCACAGGTAGGAAAAATGGAATATGTTAAAACTTGTGTGATGATTAATATTGGGATTGCGCAATTGAGAGTGTGAATGACCTCTGCATGCCCAGCTTAGTGAGTGGGGAAGGGGAAAGGGAAGGGGAAGGAGAAGGAGAAGGACAAAGAGGAGGAGGAGAAGGAGAAGGAGAAGTTGATGTTGATAAACTATACCCTAGTTCATCCAGATAGTGAAAACTTCAAATGAGTTGGGCCCAAATGAATGAAGTTTTCTCACATCCTAATTTTGTTCATGTAAATAAAAGGCACTAAGCATTAGGCTCGCAGCCAGATAAAGAAAGGCACTGGGGACTCCTGAATTGTAACAATGAAAGATTCAAGCCTATTGTGAAAACCACAGATCAGAGTTTAGGTTAAGAAGCTTTTCATACAACAGAAGGCAATGTTTTCCTTCTTCTGAAATCAGTTTGCCACGGTAGCTGCACTAGATAATGTGTGTACTATACAGCACCTTACATAGCTGGGAAGTGTTTTAGTCCATGTTTTTTGTTTGGTGTAGGGAACTCCTAGTGTGGGAACTCCCTCTACTCATTCATGTTGGCAACTTTTCTATGACTTACATTTTTAGAGAAAATTTCCTGGACCACTGAGGCTTTACCATGGTCACACAGCTCGTATATGCCAGAGATGGGACTTAAACCCAGATCTTTCTGATTTCAAGTCCATCTCTTCTATCCAGTACTCTAAGCTGCCTTTCCTAGCTGGGAAGATAGGCTACAAAAAAGTAAAGAGGCAGTAGAAATTTTTACTTTCGTCACATTCTCCTTTTCTGTCACTTCACACTATGAACTCTACCACATCCTGACCATGTTCACTAACTTCGCCTGCTCCCCTTTTTCCTTGGAGGGTATGAACACCTGTCAATACCCAGGAAACTCAGCCATCTCTTTTCAAATTCAAATTCAATCAGAGAAGCATTCATTCAACAAAAATTTATTGAGCATCCACCATGTGCTAGGTACTGGAAGCAAAGCTTACATTCTCTTGTGCCTGATGTTTTATATTTTTAGGTTCCTGTTGGCTTGTAGGTCCGATCATGCCTATTGCCTGTGTTTTTTTTTGGGGGGGGGGAGATGTTTGGGAGGAGAAAATAGAAATGGTGATGCATATCAATCTGAATATGTGTTAATGTATTGTGATAGTTGGAAACAAAACCACTTTCAGATTATATACCCCCATGTCAGGGATATGTCCTATTATCAGGACTTGTGACCTTTCCCTTGAAAAGTTATAGTCAGAGCAGGGTGAGGTACGTATGAGAAGTCATGCTAGTATAATCAGGAGGATAGAACACTGAAGGTCATGGAAGTAGATGGAAGTAAGGCAACTCTTAAATAGTGCCCCGCTGATGTTTCTTAAATGCTTCTGGTGTGTTGTGGTTCAGAAAAGGCAAAAAGATTGCTCATTCAATCAATTACCATTGATATGTGCCAGGCACTGTGCTAACACTAGGAAGACTGTATTGCTAAGTCCTGGGTCCTTCTCCCCTGCTGTCATCATGGTGATGAGTGAAGGATGGTGGAGGAGAGGGGGAGAGTCATATATGTTTATGTTGGTCCAAAGTTGTGGCTCATACTGTGCTAGAGCCCCCACACAGCATGCACCATAGATCAGAGGAGCAAGTGATGAAGATCCAGCTTAGACCTGCCTATCTCAATTGTACCAGCTGAGTTTCTGGAGAAGGGGTTCCTGCAGGTGGTCATTGTGCATGTGATACTGGGCTCTAAAGACTGTTGCCAATGAAGAAATCCAGGTCAGGGAGGACATACGAGAGTTAGGAACACAAAAACAAGAGCCTAAATGCCAAGCAATATCAATAATTTGGAAATCAGGGTGAGGGACCAGGCTGGGGCTAGAAACTAAGAAGTCTACAGAAATGGGGAATAAAGAGAGAAGGAATAGGAAGATAGAAGACATCTAGTCTGTACATGGATAAGGATTCTCTCTACAAATCCCTGAGAGTTTGGTCATCCTGACTCCACTTGAAGATCCACATAAAGAGGATCTCCTAGGAGTCTCAAGTCCCGGGTTTTTCCTCATTTTGGCTCAGACTCACATGTTAATCCTCACTCCCTAAGTTTGGCTGAGGTCTGCCAGTCTAGCACACCACACCAGCTTCTTAACAGAACTGCCAAGGTTCACAGTATTCTTTCCCTCCCCACTTCTATTTCAGCATAGACACCTAGCTGATTTCTTGATACACTAAAATTCTAGTCAAATGGAATCTTGAGAGAATAGTCTATTTGAGTTTATGTCCTGTTTTGCTGATTAAGGAGGGCTAACTGGAAAAGTCTATTTTCCTCAATCCTTATTGTTGGAAATCTTTCTAAAATGACTGAGTTCATATTCCTGTGTTAGTAGGCAGGGTTTAAGATCCTGCCCTCAAAACTTTTTTTGATGATGTAGTCCTATCAGCAAAAAAGTGTTTAAACATAGACCTTCAACAGGGGAAAAAAGTTGTTGCTGTTGTTTTTCAGTCATGTCTGACTTTGTGACTGTATTTGGAGTTTTCTTAGCAAAGATACTAGAGTGGTTTGCCATTTCCTTCTCCAGATCAATTTACAGATGAGAAAACTGAAGCAAGCAAGGTTGAGTGACTTGTACAGGGTCACACAGCTAGCAAGTATCTGAGGCTAGATTTGAACTCTGGTCTTCTTGACTCTAGACCTGGTGCTCTATCTACCATATCACCTAGCTGCCCTGAGAAAAATAGTTCCTTATCTATAAACTATATACATGCTCTGCTGTACTAATAATTATGTACATTTAAAAAATGAAAATGTAAAAATGAGGTAAAGATAAAAAAATGACTCCTATAGTTTGCCATTGTAGCAGTGATCAGGGAGCCATTGAAGTTAGTAGGGGAGTGACGTATTCAGACCTGTGCATTAGAGAAACCATTTTGGCTGTCGTGTGGAGGATAGGTTGGAGAGGGGAAAGATTTGAGGAAAAGAGATCAAATAAGAAGCTTCTGCAATACTTTAGTTAAGAAATGATGAGGGCCTGAACTTGGGTGTTAGATTTGTGAGTGGAGAGAAGGGGACAGACGTGAGAATTGTGGAGGTAGAAAAGATGAGAATTGGCAAATGATTTGGATATTTGAGATGAGGAAGAGTGAGGATTAGAGAATGACGTAGAGGTTTTGAACTGGGAAGCCTTGAAGTTTGGTAGTACTTCTGAAAGAAATAGGGAACTTTACAAGGATAGATGGGGAGGAGTTATGTAATAATATTCACAAGGCAGATATCTATTCTTTTATATCCTGTGCAGCCCATTCTATCTCACAGCAAATGAAAAGGAGAAGTCTTACACACTGGCCACTGCCAAGGGCAGAGAGTCCAGCTGCCCATCACCACCATGAGACAGTCTGAGGCTGGAAGTGGGAAGGTAGGGAAGTTTGCTTATGCAGCTGCTGAAGTGCTGGCTCAGTCATGGGGATGCCTGTAGTGGTGGGAGGTGGGGAGAAAAATGGAGCCATGGTAAGTAGTAGTGGGTGAAAGGCATGGTGTAGTTATTTTGGAGACATACCCTTGGTTAGTTTTATGGAGAAGGTGATTTGGGACATTTCTTCACACACCCTGCAATAGGTTGATCTCCTAGGGTCATGTTACCATCCCCAGCTTTAGACATCATTGGTCTGCAGAATAGAATTTGGTCTTTGTAGATGGAAGACCTTGCTAGAGTCTCAGCTTTGTTATTCTTGGCAGGATTTCATAGAATCATATGATATTGGAGATGGAAAGAGCTTTGTAGATCATCTTGTTTGGTGTTCTCATTTTGCAGATGAAGAAACAAATGGGTGAACTGAGATATATGTAAGACGGTTTAATTCTCAAGCTTTTTTATTTTTTTTTTTTTGTTGCTCACAACATGCTATTCTTTGCCAAGGGGAATTACAAAGCATTGAATGTTAGGTTAGTCATAAAGAAGAGTTCCCATACTGTCTAGTTTCTTTCTTTCTTTCTTTCTTTTTTTTTTTAGCTAGGCAGTGGGGTTAAATGATTTGCCCAGGGTCACACAGCTAGTAAGTGTTATGTGTCTGAGGCCATATTTGAACTCAGGTCCTCCTGAATCCAGGGCTGGTGCTCTAACCACTGCACAACCTAGCTGTCCCCATATCATAACTAAAGGTTAGCTATGGTTAACCTTTAGTTCCAATTTTTTTTGTTGTTGTTGTTGAGGCAATTAGGGTTAAGTGACTTGCCCAGGGTCACAAAGCTAGTAAGTGTTATGTGTCTGAGGCCAGATTTGAACTCAGGTCCTCCTGACTCCAGGGCCGGTGCTCTATCCACTGTGCCACCTATCTGCCCCATATAAAGTTGGTTTATTTTGTTTGTTTGTTTTTTGTTTTTTGGCTAGGCAGTGGGGTTAAGTGACTTGCCCAGGGTCACACAGCTAGTAAGTATTATGTGTCTGAGGTCAGATTTGAACTCAGATCCTCCTGACTCCAGGGTTGGTGCTCTAACCACTGCACCACTTAGCTGCCCCTAATACTGTCTAGTTTCTAGAACCAGTCTCTGAGCCTTCAGATACCTCAGCCTCTCTTTGCCTTCCCCTGTGTTCCCACTTTCTTCTTTCTTTGCTTCCCTCGGACTCACAGCGGAGGAAGAGTCTTTGTATGTCCAAAAACAAAGCTACTATTGTGACCATCTCAATGCCAAATTAGGATGAGCAGGCTATAAACTGCAGTTGGGCATAGGGGGTGGTGTGCCTGAGAATATGGAAGTCTCAAGGTTTGGGGAGGAATTTACTGATCTGCTTAGGGAAAATTGTGGGACACCAGTGTTGTTGCTCATCTTTTGAGAACCTCTGATATAAGATTGTATATCTAGAATGGGATACATGAAGCTCATGAGGTTCAAGGTTCTTATAGTCTTTTAACTATTGCCACTCTGCAGGCTGAATTTTGCTATGCTGTAAGTCCTCATGGACTATGCCCGCTCACATCCTACCCATTGCTAAAACTAATTAATTCATTGTTAATGCATTCATTGATTTTGCCATTAAAAATCAGAACAATTATTTTAGAGATAAATGCCTTGCCTTTGAAGCTCAGAAAGCATCTAATCCAATCCCTTCTTTTTACAGATAAGGAAATTGAGACCCAAAAGTTAAGTGACTTGCCCAAGGTCATATTAGTAAGCAGCAGAGGCAAAATTTAAAGCCAAGTCTTCTGATTCCAGAGCCAGGGCTCCTTAAATTTAATGCTCTTTTTATCATATTATACTGTATCTCAGGGTCCAGGACGGGTTGGACAGAGATGGAGACAGTGAATAAGATTAGACTAAATTTCTACTTTCCTTTTTCATTCAGTCATGAATACAAGTTAGTTTACTTATTTTTTATGGTACACTTTTTTTTTCTAAAAGTAGGAGTTGGAGTAAACAGAAATGAGCTAATTTTACCTTCCAATGGTTCTCTCAACCATCCTTTTCTGTGCTGCAGTTGTAGCCATGAGTATGCTCAGGCTTCACAAGAGTCTTGTCTCCAGTGTCCTGTGATGTGGAAAGAAGGAGATGTGACTTGAACCCAAAGAGACCAATGAAATCACCAAAACCATCAAATGATCTAGAAGCTGATGAAAGATGGACTGATCATTATCTGGCCTGTGCTTGTCCATTCTCGTGTTTGATACTGGAAACACACTCTAGCTCGCTGGAAGGGCAGGAACATGGGCATTGGTATGAGAAAGGGCCCAGCCAACAGTCATGTGCCTGAGGAAGTGATCTCAATAAGGAGAATGGGGGTTCTACATTAACTATTCTACAGATTTTGGGAATCCTTAAAGTTTGACCACTACACATGCCACAGCCTGTACTTGAAGGTGAAGGGAAATATATTCAGGAATAAGTGGATCTTCATGAAACACATTCATAAAATGAAGGCAGACAAGGCCTGTGAGAAATTCTTGGCTGACTGGGTCCAGTGGAAAATCATCAAGATTCTATCCAAAGAGGAAGAAGAGATAAGTAATGATTCTACCCCCTCTTTTCTGCATGTAGGGAGGTGTATATGTAGCACAAAGCTCCTTCAATAAAACCTATCAAGCTATAAAAAAGTTAAAAAAAAACCCAAAACAACAACTCTAAGCCACCCCCTACTCCTGTAATATTTTTCACTTAATTGGATTTTGGCAAAAAGGAGGGTTTAGTGTAATATTATTGGTAGCAATAATGAGCAATAATAATTAGGTAGGGGCAGGGTAAGAGTGGAAGAAGGGAAGTCTTTAAGTAGATAAATCAAAACTGATAATGTCACATTTTCCCAATGTGCCTATAAATTTGCCTCAGCATTCATAAACATTAATACTAACTTATGTAAAGAAAAAGGGGAGTGAAAAAAAAGAAGAGGAGTTCAGAGAATTATACTGAGTGGAAATACATTCACCATCATAATTACAAAGCCTCAGGTGACTCATATTCAAGTTATGAGTTTTAATAAATAATCACTGCATCGATATATAGTGGTTCCATCAACCAGATGATCTAAGAGGAAGGCATTGTCACTAGACATATGAAGTTGGCCACTGGAGAATTACAGTCAAGTTGCCAGGAGGGAGGCAAGGCCTATTCCCCTGACATCCTTTTCCTCCCAAATTGGGGTAGAACTTGAAGGTAGAGAATAACTATAGAAAATGAATTTTAAAAGTCAAACACTGAATTGAGAGTCAGAAAACACGAATTTTAGCCTCAGCTCTGTCATTAACTTGTTAAGTGAGTTTATGATAACAGGAGTTTGATGTATGCCCACACCACCTAAAATGGCGACGGTGACTGGGCCACCACTTTAGGTGGCCTAAGTATGTGCCAAATCCCTGTGTTACACTTGGAAAAGTCACTTTGCACTTCTGGACCTATTTCTTTATGCTTAAAATGACTAGATTATAAAAATCTTAAGAATAAGTCTAATGTTTTACTGATTTTTCTTTCTTCCCTAGGACTTTGTTGAATGATGGAATAGATGGATGAAAGGAAGGAATTGGAATACATTGTTCTAACTAACTTTCTATTTTAAGGTCCCTTCCAGCTCTAATATTCTATATTCTAAAGTCCTTTCCAGCTCTAATATTCTATATTTTAAGGTCCCTTCAAGCTATAACTTTCTATGTCCTAACATAAAATCTTCTAAGGTTCCTTATGGAACTAACATTCTTGATTTGATGAAAATAAAGCCACCCTAATGAACAGGTTAAAATGAATGCTTCAGTCTTGCAGTGCTGTAAACAGTATAGAGAGTCCAGTTCCTGGAGTTCAAAAATTACTTTTCTGCAGGCCCTCTGGAATTGCTTATTTAGGAAGGTGAAAAGGTGAAGAGTGACTCTAGATAGTCTACTTGGGGAAGTCTGAAAGGAAAAGACGAATACTTATTTGCTATCATTTCAAATTGGAAGCTGACTGTAGATATGCCTGTGGGTGGGATGCTCAGAAATGGGAAATGGTGAGTGATGTGGTAAAGGCAATAACTTTTTCCTGTAACCTGGTCAAGTGACAATAGGAAGATCACAAGGTGAGTTAGCTCTCTCCCCTCCCCATGCCCAGATAATAATTTCAAGTCAGTATGAGCTAGCTTGATTCATTTTGGGCAACGCTCAAGAAGCAAATGTTTGAACGGAAGAAATAACAGTTGAATAACTAGGTACATGTAAATTATATACAGAATAGATGGAAGGCTATGCTCTATGACTGTAATTGTTAACCTGGGCAATATCTGTGTCATGATCACTCATCATGCTTATAATTAAGTAACTTTTGTGTAGTTATGATAACCAACTCCATAGTGTGTAGCTATGTGCCTTACTCTTGCTATAGAAAAACATCATGGGACAAGGAAAGATGATGACAGTGTGCCATTGGCTATTGCCCCTCAACAGAAGACCTAAGGTAGGCAGCAGCAGCAAACATAATAGCAAAAACAGACAATTTCATACTACTCGCCATAGTCTTTTTTAAAAATTAGATTTTTTTCAGACCTGCCTTCTCTCCCTCCCACATCCTCCCACCTCCATTCAGAAAGCAAGAAAAACAAAACCCCTGTTACAAGCATGTATACTCAAGCAACATAAATTCCTGCATTGACCATGTTAAAAAAACAATAACAACAACAAATCATGTCTCAATTTGTACTCAGAGTCCATCACTTTATGCATAGTCTTTTAATGAATGTATTTCAGAAATTTTTGTTCAGCGTCACTAAGTGATTCCAATGTAGGCAGTGTGGTAAGTGGAAAGAAAACTAGGAATCTGGAGATTCGAGTTTTGCCTCTATCTTTATCATCACTAGGATGGAAAATAATAGCTTGCATTTCTATGGAACCTTGTTTGCAAAGCACTTTGCTCATGCTAACTTTAAGGGTTAGGTAATAAAATTCCCTCACTTTACAGATGAGGAAACTGAGGTGAAGTGACCTGACCCTAGGAGCAGAAGGACCTAGTAAGTGTTAGGGCTGGGGTTTGGCCTTTCCATTCCTCTATGCCATGTCCTGATTCATCCAGATACCTTGGTAAGGAAATGAAGTGGTTGGATTAGTTATTCATGGAATTATAGATGTAAAATTTTCTTTAAGCCCCATACATGTCACTTATGAGCCATATGATCTTGGGCATATCATTTTACTTTCTCCCTCAGTCTCCATTTTCTTATCTCTAAAATGAACATAATAACCCCTGCCCAGACTGCCTCAGGAGTTTGTTGTGAGATACCATAGCTAAGACCCATTCTTAAAGCATGTAGGTACATATAAACATGAGCCCCTCCAACAGAGAAATGATATATATTTTATCATTCGGAGGGACCCTGATGATAGCTTTGGATCATTTAGTCTAGATGAGAGAACCAAGGCACAGAACTGAGGCACAGAAAGGGTAAATAACTTGTCCCAAGGTCACATGATCGATGAGCAGCAAAGCCAAGACATCATCTTTGGGACTCAAATTCAGTGGCCATTTTCCCTCCACCATGCTGCCTCTTCAGGTCTTGGCTTTTTTAGCTGAGATTGTTTCTGGTGCTAAGAAGTTTCCTAGCTAATGAGGCAAAACATTTCATTGTTATCAATATTTCACTAGTGATCATCTTCTTTTATTTTCTCCAGAGACAAGAATGAAAAGTAGCTGGGTTTTCCGGCTGTAATTCCATCATAACTGTGGTCGATACTTTTGGATTAAACAAGAATGAGGGGTGGGATGTAGGATGGCCTTTGTGATGAGGATATTGGCGTAAGGATTCCTGTACATATTTGGTTGGATAAATCTCAGTTGATGGCTGTTGTGTTCTATTAGCTATAGCTACTCTGAAGGCTGAATCGCCTTCTGTCCCCTTTCCCCACCTGCAATAAGTTACCATGGACTATGTCCACCCACATCGTACTCATTGCTCAAACCATTTAATTCATTGTTAATGAATTCATTGATTTTGCTATTAAAAATCACAACAGTTATTTTAGAGATAAATGTCTTGCATTTGCAAGTTATTAAATGTGCCAGTTCTGGGACAGAGGCTTTTGGCATTTTTTGGGTTGAGCCACATTGACTGACCGAGAATTAGGAGACCTGGGTTCCAGTCCTGGTTCAACAATTAACTTATTGTGTGAATCATTTGACTTTTCTGACCCCAAGTTTCCCTATCTGTAAAATGAATAGAAGAGTGTTGGATTATTTAGCAGGAGATTTTGGAAGGTTCTCTCAACTGAACAAATAAATCCCCCCACCGACAACAATAACAACAACAAAAGAACAACCTCTCACCCTTCCCCAGTTTGCTCTTTGATGCCAGAATTCTTTTTATGGGGAACAAAGCTTTCCATTTCGCTATTGTAAAGAAGGTTTAAAAAGAGAAAAACTCCTAGGAAGAAGAACCTGACTCAAATTCACACTACGGTGTAAATGACTAATAATAAATTCTATTCACTCTGGAGAAGGTATGGAGAATGCATAGAAAATAAGGGCTGAGTGCACCACAGACAAACTAGATTATTTTCTCAATTTTGCTACCCATAAGCCAACCCTAGGCATCTGTGATCTACTTCTTATAGAGGAAACTACCCTTTCCTCTAAACTCACATTGTCAACTAGTGCAGCAGACAGTGAGATGAAATTATGTGCTCTCTTATGGCATGAAGGTATGCTTGGATGCCCAAACCAAAGTCTGTGTTTTGAAGCTGGTGCTATTCAATATCAGGAGTGTTAGCAGCCCATGTACTTACACCAGACGGCCAATGAATATTGATGTTGGGGCAGGAAAAACTCTGCATATTCATCCCCATCTCCTTTATCACTTATTCTATAACAGCTGTTTAATTAATTGCTTGAACAACTTCCTAATACATCTTATTTACATACAAAATTGCAGAATAATGGTTTGCCTTACAGTTGAGGAAAAATTAATGTCCACTGCCCACACGTAGAAATGTTTACTCAAGAGGAAATAAAGTTTGGGTCCACTGGGGATATTTTGCCCTAGTTTCCATTTCTACCATCTTGACCCCAATGGATTCTGTCAATAAAATTCCAACAAGCATCACAAGGAGTGCTTAGAATGACAGAATTCATATCATCTCTCTGTTGGAGGAGCTCACATTTCTATGGAACTCTACATTTTCAGGATGCTTCCTACCTATGATTTCGCTTCTCACAACAGCCACAGGTAGGCAAAGCAATAGTTATCATATCATTGTACGGATGAAGAAATTGAAATTGGGAGAGGAGACAAAATGACTTGCCCAAGGTCACATGGCTAGTAAGTGGTAGAACTGGACCCCCAAGCCAGGTCTCCTAACTCCAAGCCCTAGGCTCTTTACTTTTTGTTGCTCTACTAAATTCAGACTAACTGGAGTCCTCCCATTATGGTCCTCATGGATCAGGTTTACTCCCTGGTGTAATTGGGTGGCTTTAAAATGACAAGAGGTAGAGTCTATTAAAAATCTAATAAAATAGCAGGGTTATTCAGAAACCTATGAAATTTTAGAATAGAGGAAATACCTGGAGATCAGATAATCTCCATCCTTGGCCTTTCTAGAGTGCTGTGTGACCTTGGCTAAGTCATTTCTGCTCTTGGTACCTCAGGAACTCTCTCTTAGTAGAAGTTCACATTTCCACATAACTTCAACATTTATAAAGTGTTTTTCCCACAACATCCCTGTTATGTAGGTAAGGTAAATGTTCTTATTCTCATTTCACAGAAGAGAGCACTGAGGCTCAGAGATGGAATTATTTGCCCAATATCAGATATCTAGTGAGAGTGAAGTGAAATCTCCCTGAGTGAGGAGGTTATGGGGCATTCCCAAACAATGGACATAATCTACCTCGATAACTCCCAGTCCTTTCCCAGAGCAGTCTATGAAAATTGTCTTCTCTGAGACGGAAAACTTCAGGAACTACAGGAAAGAAAATAGAACCATAAATCTTGAGGTGGAAGGAAACTTAGATGCCACTAACTCAAATTTTCTCTTTTTAAAGATGAGGAAATAGAGGCACAGAGAAGTTAAAGTGACTTCCTCAGTGTTATACAGCTATCAAGTTGAGTCAGAGGCAAAATTTGGACCTAGTTCTTCCTGACTCCAAGTCTAGTGTCTTTTGAACTGCTAGTCAAAGGTATCATCAGATCATAGATCTAGAGTTAAAAGGTACTGTGTAGAAGGCACCTAATCTAATACCCTCATTTTATTTTACTTTTCAAAATAGAATTACTTATTTGTTTTAAACTTGCTTTTCTTTTTAAATTTTGAGTTCCAAATTCTCTCCCTCTCTCCCACTTTTCCCTAACCCTCTGATAAGGCAAACAAATGATATCAATTATACATATGAAATCATACAAGATTCCATATTAGCCATACCCCAAAAACTCCCCAAAAATAAGGAATGCAAAAAAATTATAATTCAATTTACACACGGAGTTCATCAGTTCTCTCTCTGAAAGTGGGCAGCATTTTTTTTTTTCATCATGAGTCCTTTAGAATTGTCTTGGATCATTGTATTGATCAGAGTAGCCAAGTTTTTCATAGCTGATCATCATTACAACATTGCTACGTACAATGATCTGGTTCTTCTCACTTCACTTTTCACCAGTTCATATATGTCTTGCCATGTTTTTTTGAAACCATCTCTCTCATCATTTCTTAAAGCACAATAGTACTCCATTACAATCATATGCCACAGCTTGTTATGGCATTTTCCAATTGATAAGCATCCCCTCAATTTCCAATTCTTTGCCACCACAAAAAGAGATGTTATAAATATTTTTGTACATATAGATCCTCTTCCTTTTTATTTGATCTCTTTGGGATTCAGATCTAGTAGTGACATTGCCGGATGGAAGGGTATGCATAGTTTTATAGCCCTTTGGGTATAGTTTCAAATTGTTCTCCAGAATGTTTGGACTAGTTCACAACTCCAGCAAAAGTTTATTGGTGTACCTATTTTCCCTCATTCCCTCCAGCATTTGTCATTTTTGATAGGTATGAGGTAGTATCTTAGACTTGTTTTAATTTGCATTTCTCTAATGAGTAGTGATTTAGAGTATTTTCTCATATAATTATAGATAGCTTTGATTTCTTCTTCTTAAAATTGCCTGTTCTTATTCTTTGACTACTTATCAATTGGGGAATGACTCTTATTTTTATAAATTTGACTCTGTTTCCTATACATTTGAGAAAATTAATCTTTTATCAGGGAAACTTGTTGCAATTGTTTTGATATTACTTCATTGTTGATAGTACCGTTTAGCAAATTGTATCTTTTATTTTATTTTTTTTTGGTGAGGCAATAGGGGTTAAGTGACTTGCCCAAGGTCACATAGCTAGTAAGTGTCAAGTGTCTGAGGTTGGATTTGAACTCAGGTGTTCCTGACTCCAAGGCCGGAGCTTTATCTACTGCACCTCCTAGCTGCCCCTTGCAAATTGTATCTTTTAGCAAATTATCTCTTTTAATTAGGCCTCTTTTTTCTTTTGCTTTGTCTGAGATCAGGATTGCTACCCCTGTGCTTTTTAAAAAAAAATCAGCTAAGGCATAATAGATGCTGCTTCAGGCATTTATTTTAACTCTGGATGTGTGTTTCTGTTTCAAGTGTGTGTCTTGTAAATAACATATTTTTGGATTCTGGTTTCTAATCCATTCTGCTATCTGCTTTCATTTTGTGGGTGAGCTCATCCTATTCACATTCACAGTTACAATTATTAACTATGTATTTCCCTCCATTACATTTTCTTATGTTTATCCTTGTCTCTCTTTTTTTATCCTCTCCTCAAAAGTGTTTGGTTTCTGACCACTGCCTCTCTTAATCCATCCTCCCTTTTATCATCCCCTTTTCCTCAATACCTCTTATCTCCTTCCCTTCCTATTTCCCTATTGGGCAAGATAGGTTTCTATACCTAACTGAGTCAGTATAAATATTTTTCCCTCTTTGAACCAACTTGATGAGAGTGAGATTCAAACATTGCCTGCCACTCCCAATTTCCCTCTTTACTATAAAAGCTTTTCTTTCCATGCCTCTTTTATATGAGAAAAAAATTTCCCCATCTACCTCTCCCTTACTACTTCTCCCAGAGTATCCATCTTTCTCACCCCTTCATTTTTCTGAGATAATCCCAATACAGACTCATACTCATGCCCTCTACCTATATAGACTTATTTCAACTGCTCTAATAATGATAAAGTTCTTATGAGGTACATGTATCATTTTCCCATATAGGGATGTAAATAGTTTGACTTTATTGAATCTCTTATGATTACTCTTTCAGGTTTACCTTTTTATGCTTCTCTTGAGTCTTTTGTTTCATTGTCAAATTTTCTATCTAGCTCTGGTCTTCTCATCAAGAATGCTTGAAAGTTCTTTATTTCATTAAATATCTATCCCCCCAAAAGATTACACTCAGATTTGCTGAGTAGCTTATTCTTAGTTGTAATCATAGCTCCTTCACCTTCCAGAATATTATAAGTTCCTCTCTCCTTTAACATGGAAGCTTCTAAATCTTGGGTGTTGCTGACTGTGGTTTCATGATATTTGAATTATTTCTTTCTAGATGCTTCCAATATATTTTCCTTTACCTGGGAGCTCTAGAATTTGGGTATAATTTTCCTGGGAGTTTTCATTTTGGAATTTCTTTCAGAGATGGATTCTTTCAATTTCTATTTTACCCTCTGGTTCCAAGATGTAGAGGCAGTTTTCCTTTATAATTTCTTGAAATATGATTTCTAGGGATTTTTTTTATCATGCCTTTCAGGTAGTCTAATAATTCTTAGATTATATGTCATTGATCTATTTTACAGATCAATTGTTTTTGCAATGAGATATTTCACATTTTCTTCTAATTTTCATTCTTTTGACTTTGATTGTTTCTTGATGTCTCATGAAGTCATTAGCTTCCACTTGCTCAGTTCTAATGTTTAAGGAATTATTTTCTTCAGTGAATTTTTGTAGCTCTTTTTCCATTTGGTCAATTCTGCTTTTTAAGGAGGCCTTTTCTTTAGTGAATTGTTTGTGCCAATTTAACCATTAGGGTTTTTTAAAGTGTTAAATTCTTCAGTATTTTTTGTGCCTCTTTTACCAAGCTGTTGATTCTTTTTTTCATAATTTTCTTGCATCACTCTCATTTCTTTTCACAGTTTCCCCAATCACTCTTATCTCTTTCTTTAACTCTTCTAGGAATTCTTTTTGGGGTTGGATCCAATTAGCATTTTCTTTGAAGCTTTGCTTATTGCTGTTTTCACATTGTTGTCTCCTTCTGAGTTTATATCTTGTTCTTCCATACCACCATTCCCTGACACCACCAGCTTTTTTATGGTCAAGTTCTTTTTTTGGTGTTTGCTTATTTTTCCAGTCTAATTCTTGACTTTGAACAAACTTTAAAGTTTGACTCTGCCCAACTGGGAGTGGGGGGGCAGTGTCCCAAATTTCAGGATTTTTTTGTGCTGCTATTTTTAGAGTTAGTTCTAGGGGTATGCAAGTTTTAAGTGCTTTCAAGGTGAAGTGATCTGGGGAGGGATGGGGTTACCACTTTCCTGCTCTGCATTCTGTACTTTACCCAGGAAAAGCTCCTGATACCTTGCAGCCATTAGTGTTAGTGCTCCTCTTGGCCTTGGAACTACAACCATGGCCCCTGCTAACTTGTGACCAATTAGAAGCGCTCCTCTCTGCCCTGGAACTGTGACCCAAAACTGGCATGGACAATGGAGTTGCCGGTCAGTTCCAACTACACTCAGTGTCAGCAAAGGGTTGCCTGTAATCTCTTTCTATCCAATTGTCCAACCCCCTTTACTATCTCTGGGTTGAGAGCTCCTGAAGCTGCTGCTGTTGTTTGTGTTGCCCAATCCTCTCATTTTAAATACTGAAGAAAATGAGGTTGAGAAATTAAATGATTTGCCAAAGTTATACAGGTCATAAGTGGCAGAGCTGAGATTTGAACTCTCATCTCTTAGATCTAAACCCATGTCCTTTCTTGAATATGACTTACTTATAGGAAAGTATGTAGAAGATTGGGAATTTTCAGATATATGTGGGTTATTGGACTTTAAGAAAACTTATAAGAAGCATTAAAAAGTCACGTCAGAAGTTCAAGTTGCTCTGAATCATCTGCTGATCAGCCCATATTTTTCAGTGTTGGATCCATGTTGTGGAAGCTAGTGGATTTCCATGGCAGAGAAAGATAAGGAAAAGATTGTCCTCATCTGTGTGATTGGATTCTATCAGTTTGAGAGCTACCAGTTTGATGTCTCTCAAGGCAAACTACTTAAAGTATTAGATAAGTTAGAATCTACAAGTTCAAAGTTGTTAATGGACAAGTGCCAATCATGTAGACCACCTGTCAAATATGTAGATCACAGAGTATCTCAGCAGGAAATGAGTGTTGACTCCTGGTAGATAGAAATCCTTGTTATTGAGCTACAGTTGGAGAATTTTCAAGAGCTAAAAATTCTTCTAAGATTTGGTGGTTATTGTTAGAAATCTGGGAAAAACTATGCCATCATCACTAATTCCATTAATGTTTTCACTTGTAAACTGAGAAGACCTGGAAACAGAAGGGCGAAAAGGGGCAATCTGGTCTGAACCCTCTTGGCACCATTTAAAGATTACAGGGGTAAGAAATGTGAGGGGGCCTTCAAGGACTTGGTCAACTCCTTCACAAAAAAAGTTAGTTTTCCATATCCAAGTGATTCCTTCATATTAAACACTGATGCCAGCCTAAGGACCATGGATCAGTTATATGCTAGGAGAGTTATGAACACCCAAAGCCAATTACATTTTCCAGGAGAGAACTTACTGAAGTTGAAATCATTATCCCATACACAAATTGATGTTCTTGGCTTTGGAGTACACCATATCTGAATAGCCATGAGATTCTGTGTATGTGTATGCGTATATGTACTGAGCTCATTTTCAACTTTGGATAGATAACAATCCCCTGATAGATTTTTCAGAAGCAGTAAGTTGGATGCTGCCTACAAGAGATGAATAACAGCAATATTCTACTGTGAGTTCAGTATTGTCAACCAGGGAAGACTAATGTGGGGGAAGATATGCAGGGATGGGGAACCTTTGGCCTTGAGGCCACATGTGACCTTCTAGGTCCTTGGGGGCAACCTTTTGACTGTGTCCAAATTTTACAAAATAAATCCTTTTATTATGGAGATTTATTCTGTGAAGTTTGGATTCAGTCAAAGGACTGCACTTGAGGACCTAGAGGGCCACATGTGGCCTCACAATTGCAGATTCCCCAACCCTGCAACCATAGCCCATATGTATTTGAAGCCATGGTAATACTCATAGAAATGGCTAATGAGGTGCTTGTTATACATGGAGCTGGGCCACTAACATATGACAGTATATAAAAAGTCTGAGATTTCTGGTGTAGAGTGTGGCAACAGGAAACATGAATTTTGTTGTATTGAACTGCCTTGGATGGTGGAAGAAGTAGCTCCATGATAAAGCTCAACATTAATTGATATAGTCAGGACATTGGAGATCAGTGTATGTATAGGAAATCAAGTTGTTCCCCAGAGAGCTGTTATTGTTGTTTGTCCTTTGTTTTTGAAGAGAACCAATGGCACCTCAAGGTGATGGTTTGACTTGTGTGTGAATTGGATTCAAATGAGGCAAAGATGCACAAAGTTGTCAGCCTTATTCTCTCTTTTAGAGTGAACAAAGTCCAGTGACAAGACAAAAGTCAAGCAATGGCTTGGGATGCAGCAAATGATCTTGGAATCTTGGATGTCTGACCCAGCTCTAAGCTCTCTATAGTGCTGCTTCATCCGCCTTCATGGCTGTTGGAAGAATCATTCTCCTCTGCCCATACTGCCAGAGGACAATTGTTACGTGCTTGAGGGTATACATCCTCCTAAGTCACTGATGGGTTTGAGGCCTGTCAATTACCATCAACTTGGTTTAGCCTATCTGCTGAGATGTTTTTTACTTGAGTGTGGTCTCTGGGCATTCTACAGCTTCTTGGAACCACAGGTGAGAAGTGGGTGACTGATTGGATCCCAAAGGTGGATGAGTAGCCCTGGAAATGGGTCAGCAGCCCTCACATAAGACATATTGGTCCTCCCTTGACATCTAACACACCCCAGAGGGCACCATACTGTTCAGAGAAAAGTGGAAGTTGAAACTTTGCAATGGAGTCCTGGACTGTATCTCAATAATATAGCATTTTAAGGGGATGTCACACAGAAGAGGAATTAGACTTGCTCTTCTTGGGCCCAGGGGATAGAACTAAAAGCAATGAGTAGAAGTTATAAAGAGGGAAATGTAGGTTTATGTCAGGGAAAACATCTAAATATTTATAGTTACACCAAAGTGGAATGGGCTACTTTGGGTTCCACTATGAGATGGCTGTAAGTGAGTCCTCCATCATGGGTGGTCTTCCAGATGACTACTTTTCAGGTATATTGTAGAGAGGATTCTTTTCAAGTATGGATTGGAGTATCTGACCATTAAAAACCCTCCTAACTCTGAAATTCTGTGATCCAAACTGAGATGCATGAAAGAAGTTGTTAGAGCCCAAGGCATGCTGCTCCAGTGGGGCATGAAGACTCTTGGACATATGGACCAACTTTGTGTCTGATGCAAAATTGATGCTACAGGCCTAAACATGGCAGCAGGTATAGGTTAGACGTGTGGAACCTGAACTCACTCTGTTCAAAGGAAAGTTCATCTGATGTGAACTACTTTTCTGGAGAACACAAGTACCAGCAAGTCTCTGGAACTTATTGTTATAGACTTTAATTTCTTGAAAGACATAGGAAGATAAAGACATTTCCCTGGTGGTAGCAAAGCATTTCACCCAGGATGCATCTGCATGCTGTTCTAAAATTGCCAAGGTACTGTAGTAGTAATATTCTTTGAACCACAGCTTCTCTGCCAGGGTCTATTCTAATCAGTGGCAACTTTTTTTTTTTTGGAGACAATTGGGGTTAAATGACTTAACCAGGGTCACACAGCTAGTGAGTGTCTGAGGCTATATTTGAATTCAGCTCTTCCTGATTTCAGGGCCAGTGCTCTCTCTACTGCACCATCTAGCTACCCCAATGGCAACATTTTGATGGCAAGTTACTCAAGGATGCCTTAGTGTTGGTAGGAATACAGGTGTTTAGAACTATAACTAGGGCTACTAAGGGTAGGCTCAGGCCCTGGTGAAGTTTTTCTTTGTGAGGTGTGCCCAGCAAAGTCAGGAATAAAGGTAGAGGAGAAAAGAGGAAGGAGAAAAAGGGGAAAGATAGGAGTGGACAGAAAAGGACAGGAGAACAGAGGGAAGGAGAGGAGCACATTGGACAGGACAGGACAGGGCAAGAATATTGTAGAAATGTTAAAAATCTTTACAGGGGATTTGTGCAAACCTCCCCCTCCCCTTCTCAATATAGCCTGCCTGGCATGTAAGTGAGACAAAGAATGGGAAGAGAAAACATTTATCCTTAAAGAATATATAAATGCAACAAATTAAAGAACATGAACATAAATTAAAATCATATATATATATATCACATTGTTACAATTTTCATTATAGTAAAAACTCTCAAAATGCAATGCCAAACAATTCAACTTCTCACAGATTGAAATGCTTGTAAAATGCAACATATTTAAAATGAACACTCACAAAATGCAGTTTCTTTTAGTTTTTAATGAGAAATTTAAATTAAAAAATAAAATGTTTTAAATAAAAATTTAAATTTAAAAATAAAATTTAATTTCTATGATTTTGACATGAAATATGAATTTAAAAATTAAGAGAAAATAGAACTCTTTAAAAATATTTCATAAACATTTAGTCTATTTAATCATTTGTAATTAAAGAAAAATTTAAAAAAATTATGTATACTTTATCATAATAAAATTGCACTCTAAACTCCCAAATTGCAATTTTATTTATAAAAATTACAGTTTAAAAATTATTAAGGAAAGTCACAACTCTGCATGATAAAATAAACTTCACTGTTATGTCAAAGTTCAGAAGCAAATGCTTCTGTAGAATCAGAAATACTTAAAATGCTCATTTCATGTTACAAGTTCACAAGCTATTTTCAGAAATGTGCATGCACTGAACTTGAAATATATTATATAGTTAAGAATTACATTAAAATATAATTATATTCTGTTCTTAATATAGAAATAGTAGTTCTCTAGTTGATTAGGGTCTATATTGTTTGTCTTTTACAACCAACAGAATTGTATAAATCATTATTATTTTCTTTGAAATTTACCAATATTATAATGAATGTAAAACACAATCAACTAATAAAACCACCAAGAATAAAGAAAAATACATATACAAGATAGGCCCAAAGTCCTATTCTGAACTGCTTGGCTTTAGTAGATTATACTGGTTTTGCCTTTCCCTCCTTCCACATAATTGGTCTTGATGACATCTTACTATACATACAGAGACAACTCACCTTCAATGCAGCCCAAATCAGAGTGTTTTAATCACATATTCCTGAACATAATGGGGACACTGAGTGAGAAGTCTCTGCAGTTAGCAAACAGCATTCTAGTATATGCCCATAATACATTCTTGGAATGGTGCCGGGGTCTTCACTCCTTCCCTGCTGATGTTTGGGTGTTAGCCACATATACCTAATGATTTGTTTTTGGAGTCTCCTATGATGAGAAAGTGTGGACACTCGGAACCAGCTCACCTTTGCCTGAGAGAGCCGTGGAAGGAGGCCTCCCCTTAGCTATGATCCCAGCTTTGAAGAATCCACAGACAAGCAAAGAAGAGTATAATGCTTGAGTTCATTGTTAAGAAATCATGATGGAGGATGGAATTTTGCTAAGAAATCTCAGTGTTCAGGAAATTGGACTAGTAGATATCCACCTCATACCAAGATTAGCAATATGCCAATCTAGATGATAGGTCCATAAAATAGTTGGGGCTCTGCAGAGAGCACATTGCAACCACCTTCTTTCCAGAAGGAACTTAATCTGCTTCCTGGTGATCAAGAAGCCAGGAGCGTTCCAAATAAAGTCCAAGAAAGGCCTCTTCTCTGGTTTCCAATGGACTGTGGGAACCAGGCTATGGCTTATCTGAAAAGTAGCTGGACTGTGATTTAGGTGAGGAGGAAATGGTATCTTGGTATTCTCTTGAGAGTCAAAGAGGTCAAGCAAGACTGTCCTGGCCTAATGGGGACCCCTACCCATATTAGGGAGTGGGTTGAATCCTAAGGCCACCCCTTTCCTGCCAGCTGTTTGAGTTTACAAGGGAACGGAGGGCACCTATAGACTGTCTTTTTGGTGTTGAAAGAAGTAATGTCCAACCTGTACTACCTAAGAGCTCAGGCTTGGGACTGTAGGACAGTGGAACTATGGTTTTGACAGGCTGGAACATCCAAGGACTCAAGATTGGGACTTTCTATGGATACTAAGGGTGTAGAATTGACATTGAAGGGAGAAAGAGGGAAGGGAAAGTGTAAGAAGGGAATAAGTATTTACATAGGACCTATTATGTGACAGGAATTATGCTAAGAACTTTACAAATATCTCATTTAATCCTTACAATAACTTAGCAAGGTAAGTGCTTAATTTTACACTTGGGGAAACTGAGGCAAACAGACATTTTTTTTTTTTTAAGTGACTTGCCCAGGGTTACACAGATAGTAAGTTTCTGGGGCTGGATTTGAAATCACGTCATGCTGGCTTTATCCACTATGCCATGTTGGTGCCTCTGAATTCCCAGTGGATTAACATCTAGAACTGGATATCCTTTAGACATCTCAAATTCAACATTTTCCAAATAGAATTCATGATATTTCTGCTATCCCAATTTTCCAAAATTCCCTATTAATGTTAAGGGCACCGTCATCTACCCAGTCACCTAGACTTTTAGCTTCAATATCATCCTTGACTCCTCTCTTGAACTCACTCTATATATCCATTCTATTGCCAAATCTTGTGTTTTCAACCTTTACATCTTTGCATAGGCCCCCTGCCACCATATCAGTGCCTGTCCTTATTACCACGTTCTTGAGTCATTGCAATAATTCTTGGTTGACATTCCTGCTTCATGTCTCTTCCCACTCCAAACCATTCTCTATTGCTGCCTAATTTTTTTATAGCATAGATCTGACCATGATTTTTACTCCTACTCAATAAATCCCAGGGATTCCTCATTACCTCCAGGACCAAATATAAACTATTTTGCTTAGCATTTAAAGCCACCCATCACCTTGCCTCTTCCTACCTTTTCAGCCTTTCTACACTTTACTCTCCTCCATTTACTCCAAGATCCAGCAACACTGGTCTTCTTGATGTCCATTAAACATAACATTCCATCTCCCGACTTTGTGCTTTTTCATTTCAATGGAATGTCTGGAATATTCTCCCTCTTCACTTCCACCTCCTAGCTTCCTTCAAGTCTTAACTCCCTTTTTCTACAGGAAGTCTTTCATGCTCCCTCTTCACACCTCAGTCCCTATCCTTACTAGTGACTTCCCATTAAGATTACCTTACATTTTATATATCTAGTATGTATAGTTATTTGCATGTTTTCTTCTCCTTAAGAACTCGAGCTCCTTGAGGGTGGGGGACTATTTTGGCTTTTCTTTGTAACCCCAGCACTAAGCACAGTACTTAACACATAGAAGGCATTTAATAAATGCTTGTTGGTTGACTGGCAGTACTATCTGATTAGTTACCAGGCTGACTTATGATGCTATAGGAGTAATTGAAGAGGAGGTGATACTTGTAGCTACATATTGTCCATTAAGAGAGGATACATCATATGTACTTGGAATATAACCTCAGCATGTGGTTTTATACATTTTATGTGGCTATGCACTTACATAATTGTCTATGATTTTGCTACATGCAAATTAATAGATGTCTATGATGTGGGCTCACAAATGTGCCTGGATGCCCAGTGATATTTTGCAGGGACTTCCAAGTTTTGTACTAATGGGAGAGTAATATCATAAAAATGGAGAACTCGTCTGTTCTTAGTGGATGATCTCAGTGCAGTTTTGGATTTCCTACAACTCTAATATGGATAAAACAGCTACTTTTTGGTGGGCATGTAGGCATGGGAAACTCCCAGGATACCTTGAATCTGGCAAAGGAATTGCATCAATTAGATAGCATGGATGGAGACTAGTGATGGTAGTTACTGGGAACAGCTTCTTAAAGATAGCTATGAGTAATATCCAAAGGTTTCTGTGATCATTTAATTCCCTTGTTTATGAACTCAGAACTCCCTAGCTTTCTGGACAGCACCAGGAAGCTCAAAATTTCCTAGAGCTGTGTTAAATTTCCCTAGTGCATTTCTGTGAGTAACTGATATAACTCCTTCCCACTCGATTGAAGAGAGAAAGTGGTTAATTGGGAGCTGAAACTATTACTCCCTAGGATACACATATTGGAGCATTGGCCATTTGGGAATTAGTGGCAGAAGCACTTAATGCCAGATTTAATATCTTGATATTATCTCATTATGTTTCATTAAGTGTGTTTGTTTTGAATTCATGGTAATCTGTCTTGGCCTAGTCTGGTAAAAGATGCAGTAGATGGGTTTGGGAGCTATGACTTTGAAGAGATTAATATCTTAATACAACTGTGGACCTATTTCCAAAGAGGGAGCTGCACTGAGGGTCCCTGGGAGCTAAATCATGTTACATATCTTATGAAGTTATTGTGAGGAATATACTTGAAAAAAATCTATTATCATCATGTACTCCAAATTGTCATTTTATAAATGAGGAAACTTAAGCCTACAGAGGTTAAGTGACTTTTCCAAAGTCACACAGGCATCAAGTAGCTGAGTTGGAGTTTGAACCTAGGTCTTCTGATTTCAAATTTAATGTTCTTTTCCACCCTACCTTTTGGCACCACCCCTCTTCCAACTTTTCCTTTTTTGAGGTTAAGCTCAAGGATAGCTACTCTATTTTCTTATAAATTCTCTCATTGAAAAATAAGGCAAAATTTCTTGCTGAGAAGGAGGGGAAGGGTGATGGAGGTGGCTTCAGGACAGAGAACAAGGTTAGAAACAGACATTATGGGGAGTGAAATAGAAAGTCAAGCAGGAAAGAGTGAAGGAGAGAAATGAAGGTTGGATATGGAGATTTGGGAGACATGTGCATAGAGACAATGTTTGAAGCCATGGAAGCTGATGAGATCACTAATCAATCAAAAAAGCATTTATGCATGCAGCAATGAGAATCCAATTCAGATTGGATAAAATTTTCATGCACTAAATCAGTACAGTTGTGTGAATTCTTCTAGCTTTATTCAGAAACTCATGAGTAGGAGGGGAGAAGATGGATGATGGAAGCAATCCAGGTTTTGACCTTGAAAAGGACTGAGCAGTGATAGGACAAGGTGACAAGGAAATCAAGGGCAGATGACAGTGTAAAGTCCGATTTGTTTGCTATATGGCAAGGATTTTAAAGGAGGAAACTGAAGCAAGAATGGGGATGAGCTCTGTGTAATCAAGATTACTTTCTTCTATGGACCTGCATCTGCAGCACTAGCACAATGCCTAGCAAGTAATAGGTACTTAACAAAAACGTACTGGTTGATTGGCCTGGGAGAATGGAGAGGGCTACTAAACATTTTTATGAGGACAGAAAATAGGCATGAGGAACAGGGTGGATAAACAAACTTTGGATAGAAGAGGAACATTTTTACTTCTAGTTAACATGGTGTCTTCTGTTTTGATATCCTTAGACCATAGCCAGTATATCCTGGATTTAGCAAACCATTGCTAATGATCTGGAATTACTGAATAGAAAATAATTTATTTATTAAGTACTTAACTGTGTGCAAACATTGTGTTAATTGCTGGGAATGCAAATACATAAATGAGATAGCTGCTGACCTTGCAGAGCTTACATTCTAATAAGGGAAGAAAATTCATATATGGCAATGATAGTCAAAGTGAAATGTTTCTGTTTGGGAGATCACAGGTATGGTGAGTAGAACCAGGGTGGGGGGAGGGGAGGAGTAGATACTTGACATTCCCTTTCCAATAGCAATGACAATAATGATTTATTGATTTGATTACAGTTCTAGAGATGGAAAGTGTATGTTGGGATCATGGGGTATGCAAACATTGGCATGGTGGAGGACAAGATAGCCAGGTGGAATAAGAATGGTGTTAGCAAAATATAATGGACCAAATGATATGCTCCTCAGTTAGGATAGCATAGGTCCTGGGTTGTGATTTTTAAAGATAAGAGGTTATATCCCCAAGGTTATGATCTCTAGAAGTTTGCTAGGTATATCAGCAGGGCAAATGGAAAGGAGATATCTGGGGCAGAATAAATTTTTTTTTTTACCAATCTCTCCCCTTGCCTCCATCTCTTTCCCACTGCCTACCATCATTGCACATATATCCTGATGGTTAAAAAAACAGCATATGAAGAGGAAAGAACATTGGATTTGGGCCTGGGTCTTAATTTCTTACTGCTACTTACTACCTGCATGAATTTGGTCTTCACTTCACTTATCTAGGCTTCAGTTTCTTCATTTGACAAATGAGGAGGTTGAACTAGATGGCTAATACTGTCCCTTCTTACTCTGACATTCTGGATTCTAGGCTCTAGGTTCCTTTTGGCTCTAAATTCTATGATCCTATAATTCTATGTCTTGAAGACATAGCATGGGGCTTCAATTATCACTGCTCCCCTGGTGACCACTACTGAATTCTCCTTCCTCTATGCTTCTACCTCTAAGTTAATTTCCCCTACCTCTCTTTCTCTGTCTCTTTTGGAGGGTGATTGCTTTTCTGGGCAAAGAGCCCATTTTTTTTGTTTAATTTCAAGATTGTTCAGCACCCCAGATAGTTATCCAGAGATGAAGCAATACATAAATAAATGCAGCCAATCTATTCTCTCTCTCTCTCTCTCTCTCTCTCTCTCTCTCTCTCTCTCACAGACACACACAGAGACAAACATAGCATACATATATAGCCTGATATGCAGACAGGTAAATATGTGTGGAATTAGTAAACAGACCCACATCCATGTGGAGGCAGCCACCTTGCCTTTTCCTTCTGCCAGACGGTTGTCATAAAAATACCAATAAGGAAGAGGAGAAGTGTGTTTGACTGTTAGAATCACTCCTGCTTCCTTTTCATTATTCTTAATAAAAGGAGATGGTGCCGAAAAATTGTGTTTTGCTAGTTATTTTCCCCAAGAGATGTTTTATAAAACACGGATGCAGAACAGACTATATTGGAGGCGAATGCCTTATTAAGTGAATACAGTTAGAAAGAAGTCGTAACCAAAATGAACAGTTATTTTCTTGACTTTTTTTTTGCCCTCTGTAAAATGGAGAAATTGGACTCAATATAAATTTAGTAACAGCTCTCAAATGATACCAGGGAAAAATAACGCTTGCGCAGTGAGATAGAAGTTTCTTTAAATAAAGATCTGCGTAAAAAGAATGGAATTGGAAAAGTACCTCCAAGTACCTTGGAGGCAGTGCTCATCTACTGGGGAAGTCTTCTCCTTGTTATACAGCTCAGCTCTACTTTAGCTGGCAAGAATCTCATTAGGAGATCATAGAATTTAGAACTCTTAGGGCTCTTAGAATTCCTCATGGAAACTGAGGCCCAGAGAGATGAAGAGACCTGTGTGAGGTTGTGGAGTGGATGAGCTAGGCATTCTCATTTCATATCCAGAGTTCTTTCCACAAAACTATATTCCCTCTGATTTGAAGAATTGCCTGTATAGAAGTAATAGTTGGAAGCAGAGGGTATTAGGTCTCCTGTTTGATGCCTTCTAAGTCAATCTTGTCTTCCTTTTATTTGTCCTTAAACTTCCTTTTTCTTTTCTTTTTCAAATTATTATTATTATTTTAAGACTGTGTCTTTGTATCTCACTCAGGATAGAAATTCAGGAAGGCTACTCACGGGCCCAATAGTACCACTGCTCAGCATGATAGCTTGACTTGCTACCTTTTTCAAAGGAGGAAGATGTAATGACTTATATCCCCACTAAAACTTCCTGTCTTTGGGCTAAAGGTCCCTAGATGCTTCAGATATTTCTCAGGTGTCATGGTCTCCAGTCCCCTCCCCACTTCGGTCTCTGTCCACTCCGAGCATTTTCTCTGCCTGTCCCCTATGTCTGAATGCCATCCCTCCTCATATTTGCCTGATGGTTTCCCCGACTTCCTTTAAGTACTAAAGATGCTGTCTTCTACAGGAAACTTCTCCTAATCCCTCATAATTCTAGTACCTTCCTCTTTTAAAATTATTTCCTATTTATCCTGTATATAATTTGTTTGTGAATATTTGTTTGCTTGTTGTTTCTACCACTGGATTGTGAGCTCCTTGAGGGCAGGAACTATCTTTTGGCTCTTTTTTTTGTATCTCCAGAACTCAGCATAGTGCCTGGCACATAGCAGGTACTTAATAAATGTTTATTAGCTGAATGTCCTCTGGATAGAACCTAACTTGCTAATTTCCATCTGAAACTATAGTGCCCAAAATTGAATGCCATATTCTAGTGGCCTCCATAGGGCCCAGGTCAATGAGACAATCACCTTCCATAGCTTGGAGTTGTAAGGAATATCCCTGATCTTTTAGGGTTGAGGTGCAGGAGTTCAAGCTGACCCTTTCAGCAAATACTCCTTGGTGCCCCTGTCAGAGGCAAACTCTTAGGCTGCTCAGGGTTAAGACATAAAGACTTTTTTCTCACATTAAGCAACTACTTATTAAAATAACAAATGATTCCTGAGTTTTTCAAGTAGTCAACTTCTCCCTGGACTCAGTGCATTCTTAGAAGACCAATATTTTGGCTCCTAATCCCAGCAAGAGCCTAGCAGTTAACCTGAAAGGTGAAATAGCTCTATTTGAGTCCTAGCTCACATGTTTACCAGTTGTGTGACCTTTGCCCACTTTCAACTCCTCTGGACCTCAATTTCCTTAATTGTAAGTTGAAGTTGGGATACAGCATCTCTGAGGTCTCATCTAGCTCTACCATTCTATGATTCTAGGTCAAAGATCTAGTCCATTGGGTCCCAGAGGGACATCCTCTCCTCCCATCTCTAACCTTGAGCCTTACCTGATGAGCACGACCTATGCTTTCCAATATAGATACTATTCTCATCCCCTGACTTTAGGGCTTCCAAGAGCAGCTGGCCTATTGCTATCAGTTGCTTTACCAAATCCTAATAGCAGCCTACCCTGCCAAAAGGGAGTGTGGGCCAAATGATAGCAGTTAATGGAGGCTTCACATCATAGTCTTGTCTCTTTCCCAAGTTCCCAGTAGCACAGTCTCTCCCAATCTGGTCCTCATCTCTATTACTCTTCATTTCTAATGGCCTCCATGACCTCTCTAGGATCACTGAGAATACTATCCAACCTGCTGTACAGGGAATATGTCCCACCTGGCCATAGAAACCTGGTGAAAGTCTGGCCCTAGGCCCAAGGCCCAGGCCAATCAGTCCTTTGCAAAATGCCCATCTTTCAGGTTCTGGGCTCTGCTCTGATATTAAAGCTGTAATTTATACACTTGGCTCCAAAGCTTGTGGCTGTTTTTAAGGCATTGATCACCCCTGAGCGCTCATACATGATTCAGACTTACTCTACGGACTTCGCTGCCAGCTATCGATTCCGATGACATTATTTATCAATTACGAAAGGTTTATTCCTCGCTAGATTCTGCACAAAAGAATCTGCCCATTTATTTTACAGCATGATTTATTGACATGTCACCACACATTACATGGAAAATTGAATTTTTGGAGGCTGGAGAACCTTAGGAAATTTCACGAGTTCAATTAGACAGGAGCACATCAAAGGGCATAATGATACAATTTTTCATCCATTTGCTTCAACACAGGAAAGGGGAGGGACCTTCAGGCCAAGTTGGGTTTAAGAAAACTACTCCATACTCTAGAAACACATCTGAGAAAGAAGTCATCAAAACCACAGCTCAATATCAGGAAGGCCTTTCCTAATGATCTAAGTTGTCACAAAATGGAACAGATTGCCTTGGGAGATAGTGAGGTCCCTGCCACTAGATGTCTTCAAGTGGAGGCTAGATGACTATATGGCAGGCATGTAGAAAAGGGAATTTATGCTTTAGGCAGGGGTTGTGCTTAAGGGTCTCTGGAGTACCTTCTAATCTATAATGTCTATGATTCTATGATTTTGTTGCTCTCTCTGTTTCTCAGATAAACCCTTCATAGACCAATACAACTTATGTTATTTAGCTGACTCTTGGGATCAAAACATACCTCTAGTCTGTGCTTAGGATTGTATTTGTCCTCTATGCCAGTATAATAAACTTTCCACAGGTCCTTCATGTCTGTAGATTCAGACAGATATTTTCTTGCTTAATGATGAGAGGGAGAAAAAAATAATGAGAGGTCAGTCAACATGGGTGAATAATAATAGTGACTTACACTAGCACATGGCTTTGTACTTTTTAAAGGGTTTATATACCTAGAATCTTAGTTGGTGCTCATGGCACCATCATGGGATCAGGAAAGGTAGAGATTTTTTTTTAGCTTTACTGAACAGATGAGGAAATCAAGGCTTAGAAAGGTAACTTGCTTGGAGTCATACAATGAGTTGGTGACAGAGTTAGAAATAGAATCTGCATCTTTGAACTTCTGTTCTCATGCTCTTTTCACAACTTTAGACCTACTCAACTATTCAAATGGATCTGTGATCATATCAGTTTGAATGTTCTCCCTAGTTCATGCCATCTCCTGTCCATGCCTTCCTATCATGTGCAATTCATGTACATGTTCTCCTATAAGTTTAATCTAGGGGAGAATACCCAATGTGATGGAGTGCTTCTTTTCCTGCTGATATCATGAGAATATGAATATATCCATTTGGGATTTCCATCTCTTATTCCTTTTCCTCACCCTGTGACCAGCTCATATTCTTTTCCCACTATCCCTTTTCCTGACATTATCTTATTCTCTTATTGCCCTTTGAATTAGAATCCTCATGGATTCTATATTTCAGCCTGCTCATGCCATTCACCTTCCTATCACTTGCTATATGATCTTTGAATTTAATTTGTTGGAATCTGAAAACCAAAGATAATATTTTATTATTTCAAGGGTCTTTGATTTTGTTGGTGTGACTGATCTCACTTATGCTGATCTCAATTCCTCTGCCACTTAGGGGACAAGATGACTGTCCTTTGAGAGTTTTTTGTGGATGAAAATTCATCATTTTGATGCCAGCCAGGTAATGAGCCTTTCTAAAATCAGTGAGGCTGGTCTTATTCTAGGTCTAGACATAAACTGTCCCTATACTAATACTTGAAGGCTTTCCATTCTGGTAGAATTTGTTAGAGGTTATATACCACTGTTAGAGCCTTTGAAAGCACAGGGTTACCTCCATTCAATATTGAGGTACAATTATAGTTATAGTAACAGCTAACATTTATATAGCACATCATGGTTATAAAAGCACTTTGCCTACATTATCCCATATGGTTTTCAGAATATCTTGTAGCACTCATATTATGGTACCCATTTTATGGATGGAGGAATTGATCTTAGGAGAGATTATATAATTTCCCAAGATCATATAACTATTAAGTAATAGGACTAGGATTTGAATGCACATCTTTCCACTATACCAAGTCCAGTGTTCTTTCCACTACACCAAGCTGACTCTTGAGAAATCTTAGACTGAAGGGAGCTTTCATACAGTTAACCATTTTGCATTCTTTTCACCTTTAGAAATTAGGAGATGGATACCTGACAAGGAACCTATCAAAATAGAGCAAAAATTGACCTGAGTTTTTGTCTGAGCTTGACCACTGACTAGTTGTGTGAGTTTGGTCAAGGTAATTCAACTCTCTAAGTCTCAGCTTCTGCCTCAGTTGAGGGAAAGGTTATACTCATTGAGTGGTCCTTGAAAAGTCTCTTGTAATATCTATGCTTTAACATCTGTGTTCCAAGGCTCCTTTCCAGCTCTAACATTCTATGTTCTATATTCTAAGTTTGGTGGTCTAGCATTTTATTTTCCAAGCTCTAATATTCTATGGTACTATGATTCTTAGATTTGCTGCTAGTAAGCCTCACAGTGGATTTTGGCTCCAAACATAATTGAGAATTGAACATGCACAGGGAAGAGAATTGATTAGCTATTTTGTGTATTTAATGGTTAGCATTTAAACTGAAAGATTTTTCTGGTTAAAGGATGCAGTTTACAAATAGGAAAATCAAATACACACATCACGTACACACCCAAACACTGAATCAAAATCACGAAGAGCAGAGACCCAGAAATCAACTTGTGTCACAGTAAACACCTGGTTGAGAACAAAGCTGCAATGTTTAGGAAGGTAATTTTCATATAAAAATTGATTTTCTTGATGCATCCTTGTAATTCAAAGCAAAGGGACCATAGGCTTGTTTGAGTGAAATCTGGACCTCAGTATCACAAGCCCTTCCTGAAATTTCCAAATTTCACATGATGATCCAGGGACAGGAACCAATCTTGGAGCAACTTATGTTAACATCACCCAAACCATTGAGAAATAGACTTCTGTGAAACAGATACTTTATTTGTCTGTTGTGACCTTTGAATCTATTGGTCCAAATGGAAAATTAACTATTTCTTTTTATTCTTTTAAAACTCAATTCAATGACTATTTATTGAACTCATTGTAGTGGAGAAACTTTTAGATTGGAAGCCGGGGAATTTGGGTTTCATTCTCAGGTCTATCATTGACTCAATGTGACCTCGGGCATGTCACTTATATCTCTGTGACTCACTTTCCTCATTTGCAAAATGAAGGATTTGGACTAGATAACATTTAATGTCCTTTCTAGCTCAAACATTCTAGGCTCCTTCTGAGTTCTAAAAATCTAAGATCTAATTCCCCTTTCTGCTCTAACATTTTCTGCTCTATACACTGTGTTGGATGCTATGAGAGATAGGTGAAAAAATAGCCCTTGCCCTCAGGGAGCTCCCAATCAATCTTGTGAGAAAGTTAAACACAGTGGGAAGGAAGCTTTCCTTCTTGTGTTTCCACCTTAAGTCACTTTGGTAACCACCTTTTCCTCTAATGAGAAATAAGGGGGAAAAAAAGCAAAAAACAAAAAAACAAAAAAAAACCAAACAAACAAAAAAAAAACACCAACAACACTTCAGACATGGAGGCGGATGCATGCGTCAGAAAGTTATTAAAATCGCCTTGATTTTAATAACTTCACCACCAGGTAGCAATCCCTCAATGTCGGCTCTTCCCAATTTGCATGAGTAACTGGCATCTCGTTAAAACATCGTTAGGAAATTGAAAGCCAGGAAGACACAAACAAAAAGGAGAAGATTGGATCTAGGGGTGGGGGAAGTGGTGGAGAGAGAGGGCTTCTCTCTCAGGGACCTCAGTAAGCCATTTAGCAACCCAAATGAAACATGATGAAGAAGCTAAGAAAGTATCTTTGTACATTAATAAATATCTGTTTACAAATCAGCAATTAGAGGCTTCATTTTAATGCTTCATTTTTCAGGCTCCATCTTGAAGTTACTCTCATTTATCTTGCCCATGCTATCATCTCTGCCCTGCTAACAATGTTTGCTTTTCAATATCTGGGAAAACTCAGGGAACTTATCACAATTCTTACTGTGATTGTCCCTTAAGGTTTATAAAATGTTAGCACCCTGTGAAGCAAGTAGTGTGAGGAATTCTTCCCTTTTTGCACATGAGGAAACTATAGTTCAGAGGTAGGGTGACTTACCAGAAGTTCACAAAGCTGTAATCTTCAGGAGAGAGGTCTTTAGGCTCTAAGATTAGTGATCATTCCATGATATTGCCTCATTCATTCATTCATTCATTCATTCATTCATTCATTCATTCATTCATTCTTCGTCTTTCTCTCTCTCCTTTCCTTCCTTTTTTCTTTATCTCTTCTTTTTTATTCCTTCCTTCCTTCCTTGGTCTACCTATCTGACCCAGATTTAAAGGGCAGAGTACATTCAAAACCTGATTCCAATACCAACTGGCATGCAAGTTACATTTTTCAGACTTGGTCAGGTTCTTCTATCTATAGTGGAAGCCTGGTGTTCTTCCACTCCTATGGGTTCACCATATTAGTGCCAGACTTAGTGTCAGAGTTTGTGGGGGCACTTGATCAGCTTTAGCCCTACTGAAGTTCAGAGCTCCCAAACTCAATTGATCCACCAGCCTCAACCTCCCCCAGTAGCAGATATTGTAGGTGTGTTCCTCTACACCTAGTCTCCTACTTTTTCGAAACTCTAGCCTCCTTATAGCATGTCTTTATCCCTCCAGTCCTTTCTCCAGCCCCATCTCACACACTGCTTCCATATGAGCCGTCCTAAATTCATGTGTTTTAATTGACTTTGATCTAAATGGGAGCTCTCCAGTGTGACTTCAAACACCTACAATGTTGAAGCAAAGGAATTGTTGCTTTTTAGAGGAAACTTTCAGGATTTTAGAAACTTTTAGGGATCTCTGGGATTCAGGAATAAAGTTGACGTGAGAACATGGAAAAGGAAGAAATAGGAGAAGGAGTCACTCGGAAAAGAGATAGAAGAAATTCTTTGGAGTCTCAGATGATGCAAAAGATATAGAGATATAAACCATCTATCTCTTAGCTGAGAGATCAGTGGAAGGAGGCTTACTATTTAGCTGTGGCCTCAGCTTAGAAGATATTGGAGAAGAATGAGCAACAATACAATGTTTCAATCCACTGTCAGGAACTCTTGCCTGGAGGTGGAATCCTAATACAAAATATTGGTATCTAGAGAAAATACAAGATAATGGGGCCAGTGGAGAATAAGCCCATGTCAAACAGTTGAAAGTTAGTGGAATCTGACAGTCTACAGCAGGGGTGGGGACCCTGTGAGGATTATACATTGCAACCACCTAAATGAAGTTAGTTAGACTCTCTGGTGGTCAAGGGGACAGGAGTAGTGGAAAATAAGAGAAATGGGGTCTGAGAAGCATTTGTTAACTAGGTACAGATGAATGACTGATGCCAGATAATAGCCCAAATGGACAGTAAACAGATCATGATTTGCATGATGAAGAATCTGTAATTGGTATCTTCTTGAGGGTCAGGGAACCCTGCTTAACTGTCCGAATCCGAGGGGAAATATTATTTCACATGAAGGAGGAGGGCTTAATCTCGTGGCAACCCTTCTCTTGCTTAGTACTTCAGCTATGGTGGCCCCAAAGGAACAGAGACCACTTATAGATCCTAACTCATAAGGAGTTAGGGATTCTTAACCAAGGACCCATCAACTTTAAATATGTATTTGTGTATGTATATATATATATATATATACACATTATAAAATTTAATATTTAATATTTCTATCTATAGTTAAATATTAAAAATTTAAATTATATATTATATATAATTATATTTCAATGTAATTGATTTCCTTTGTAATCCTATGTATTTTATCTTACACATTTAGAAACATTTTTCTGAGAAGGTACCCAGTGATTTCCACCAGATTACCAAAGAAATTTATGACACATGACAAATTAAGAATCTTGGGTTCAGGATTGAGACAGTGGGTCAGTGGATCTGAGTTTATGAGAGCTAAATGAAGAGTGAATCACTACAAAAGCTAAAATTGCATAGTCAATTACCAGGTAATATTTGCTGTCCTAGGGACCATGGAAGAAGAAGTTACATATGTAACCATATGATATACATTAGTAGGGTACAATGTATAATTCATATTTAACCTTAAAATGTGACATTATATATTTCATGTGACCTATGCATTTGAGACAGTTGCCTATGGTTAAGTAATATGCAAATTAATGACTATTTATGATGTGTGTCAACAAATATACATTTTGTGTGATTTTTCTGGGATTTTTTTAATGGGGAGGAGTATGTAATATGAGTATTAATTTTCTTTGCTCTCAATGGTAACTTTCCATTGTGGCTTCAAGTGCCCATATTAGGCCAGGAGGCTGATACTTATTTTAAGAAGCTCCAGGATGTCAGAATCTCATTTGACTTAGTGTCTAGAGGCAAAATCTGTGTCAGGAGATGTGGACTTGGAAAAGAGATGAAAAAGATGGAGTGGTATGTGGAAAAAGGAATTCTGGGGTATTCTTGGGCAACTGCAATAATAGTGCTGAATTGGAACCGTGTGACATTGGGGATCTAGACTGCTGAGAAATAGTTGCTGATGCTGCAACTACATTCAAAGTATAGGAAACCACATTGACTTTAACCCATGGTCAGAGCCAATATTAATCTAGTACCACTGGACTATGATATATGTCCATGCTATCCACTCACAACATACTGAGAGGAGGTGGGGAATGTTAAGACAATTTTCTCCCCTCTCTAGCCATGAATTGAAGAAGAGTTTTCCCAACCCCTTGTAATGCTTTTGTGAGATTAATGTCTCATCCATCATCTCAGAATGTTTAGAGGACTGCATTATTTGCACATGAGTATATCTTTCTATTGGACCTCATTACATACTCCTTTGTATCATATTTATTTTTGTTCTTGTTTTCACTTCAACAAGGATTTATTAAATACCTGTTGTGTACCAGGTATTGTGCTACTTCTGGGAGTACAAAGACAGATTAGTTTTTGACCTTAGAGAGCTTAAATATACTGAGAAGAAATAACATGCACATTTAAAAGTAAATAAAAAACAAAAAAAATAATCAAGGTAATTTGTGGGAGGAAGCACTAATGACTAAAGGAATCAGAAAAGATCTCTGTTAGGAAATGGTACTTGAGTTGAGCTTGGAAAGGACATAGGGATTCCAAGAGGCTGAGAGAAAACAGGAGAACATTGTGCACATGGTGGGGAGACTGTGCAAAGGTGGGAGATGGAATGCCATATACAAAGAACAGCAAGTAAGATATTTTGAATAGAATGGAGTGTATATAAGACGTAGAAATGTGAGACAGGCATGGAAAGATAGGTCAGTCAGAGTAAAAAAGTCTTAAAATGTCAGACAGAGGAGCTTGTATTTTATTTCAAATGCAATGAGGGGTCATCAAAGTTTCTTGAGCAGGGGAGTGATATGATCAGACTTGTCTTTTAGTAATATAAATTTTGCAATTGTGAGGAGGAACAAGTGGAGATTCTAGGAGTATGGAAGCCAATAAGAGACTATTGCAGTAGGCCAGGCAACAGGTGATACTCTAGGGCAGGGGTATGGAAACTGTGGCTTCGAGTCCACATGTGGCCTTCTAGGTTCTTAAGTGCAGCCTTTTGACCGGATCCAAATTTTACAGAACAAATCCAATGTCTATTTCATCTTTGCATCCTTCTCAGCAACTAATACAATGCTCTGGAATTGTATCTTGAATGAGAGAAATAGTATTTTTGCTGTGCTCTGCCTTGGTTAGATCACATTTAGATGATTATGTTTAGTTCTGATCCACATTGTAGGAAAAACATTGGCAAGTTGGCACACATCTAAAGATAGGTGAACTGTATTGTGAAGGGATGTGGTGACCTTGCCGTATAAAGACTGGTTGAAGGCACTGGGGATCCTTAGCATAGAGAAGGCTGGAGGGAGAGTGTGCATTATAGAAATATGAAAGCTGTCTCTAAGCATTTTGACCTCAGGAAGCAGAACTAGGAACAATGGATAGACATTGCAGAAGGAACATTTAGGCTTGTTTTAGGGAAAATACAAAATCCAAGAATTTAGAGCTGTCTAAAAGAGGAATAGTTTGCCATTGGAGGTGTTGAGCTCCTTATAGCTAGAGGTCTTCAGTCAAAGACTAAATGACCATTTGTCAGGACTATTGAAGAGGCGATTCCTCTTCAGGTATATATTAGACTGGATGTCTAATTTTGAGGTTCTTTTGAGCTCTGAGATTTGGCATTGGTATTTATACTTAGCTTTGTATTTTTTTGTTTTTATCTTTCAAATGGATGTTTGTTGCATTAATGAACTAATGGCACCACAGAGCTGGGGATCAGAGTTCAACTTCTTTGGGTATCTCTTAATTCAAGTTGAAAACATTTTACTTATTTGTTTGGCTCTTTTCTGGGCTTCTTGGGAGATATTGAAGGAAAAGAAATTTAATTAAGGAAATAAAAGTTTAGTTGGTGATATGACATATCTGTGAAACAATTAGAAAACAAATCAATATAGTAGCCAGTACAAAAGTGGTTTGATTTTTGCCTAAATATTCATATTGCAGAGAAGAGAGAGACTGATACATGCAGGGAGAGGCAGGGATGTTATTCAGGGAATTCATTCTGGAGGAGGTGAGACGAGCTAGAATTGTAGATTGGTGGAGAGACAGAGACAACATTTCAGGATTCAGGGGTGGTGATAGGGAGAGCAATATGATCAAAACTTCACTGGCAGCAATGAGCCTGGGTGTACATGGAAAAATGAGACTACCTACCCTCAGGTGGCTAGACTGTGTTAGGGAGCAGTGATTCCCACAGAGATGAAAGCGCTTTCTAATAATAGCTCCTGTTTGTACAGTGCTTTAAAGTACTTTACAAAGCGCTTTTCTTACAGCTACCCTGTGAGGTAGGTAGGGTATGTATCATTAGCCTAGTTTTACAGATGAGGCAAACTGAGGCTCAGTGAAACCAAATGATGTTCCTAAGGTATTTCATCTAGTAAATATTGGGGCTGGTATTTCAACCCAGATCTTGTATCCAATTTTATTCTCTTTGTGCCATAATGCTCTCTAGTGTCCCCAGTCAATCTTTGGAGAAGACCAAGCCTTCTCTCCATACCTTGATTTTTACTACAAGCCATAATGAATGCTGAACCTAGAGCAGATGTTGGTATTTTGTCTCAGCTTCATTGTTTACCCCATGTAAGACACATTCACTCCTCTCCTGGTTCGGGCAGCAGGATCCTTTTATGAATGATGATTTATAAAAAAGAGGATTATGGTTATTGCTACTCTAGATACCAAATGTAAATACTACTTAATAGGCTAGTATATAAACAGGAAAATGCATGTGGGCCATTGCTCCAAGGTTAATAACCCTCAGACACAAGGTTTATAACTCTCGTACCCAGGTCCTTGGGACAGTGTCTCTTCAACTTGGGCTGTGGAAGCTATAAAAGCTAATTGTACTGTAATTACTGGGCTGTATATTCTGCTCTGGCAGAGTTTGAGGGCTCTGGGAAAATTCTGCAGGCGGGAGCAAGGCCATTAGAGAGGCTGGAGTCAGTATGAATTAAGATCATGGAATTGATATGTTAGTTCTGGAAGGGACGTTGAGGAGAATTTAGCTCATTCCATTTTACAAAGGAGGAAAGTGAGGATGAGAGAAGGAAGTGACTATACCCAGTTCATACAGATACTTACTGGCAAAAATGGGCCATAAAAGCTCAGGTCTGACTCAGTCTAATACCTTGCTATTGCCTCTAGAAACTAAGGCCAGTGGGTGGTACTGGGAATTATATTATTTTTATTGATTGTCACAAAACCTCAGTAACTCCCAATAAACTGACTATCCAGGAGAGTTTGAATTTCTATGGCTAACATCTGAGGTCCTTCAGAATCTGGTGCCACCTTAGCATTCTAAGCCTTATCTATCTCATACTACTGCCCTCCAGGCACCCCATGATTTTATCAAACTATATTGTCCTCAGTCCTTTGAACATGCACGATATTCTCTGTCATCTGGGCCTTTGCTCGTTCTTTTCCCTACTGCTGGAATGTTCTTCCATTTTCCTTTAGCCTGTTGAATTCCTTGTTGTTGTTTAGTTGTTTTGAATTATGTCTGACTCTCCATAACCATTTGGGGTTTTCTTAGCAAAGAAACTGAAATGGTTTGCCATTTCCTTCTCCAGGTCATTTTACAGGTGAGGAAACTGAGGCAAACAGGGTTAAGTGACTTGCCCAGAGCCACACAGCTAGTATGTGTCTGAGACCAGATTTGAACTCAGGAAGATGAGTCTTCCTGACTCCAGGCCTGGTACTCTATCCACTGCACCATCTAGCTGCCTGACATTTAAAGCCCAACTCAAATATCATCACTTCTAGTATAGCTTCCTTAATTTTTACTCCCACGCCTCAGCTGCTGTTTTTTTTTTCAGCTGCTGTTTTTTATCCTGGAATTTCCCTCCTGCCTAAGGCCTCTTCAAACTGGAATACTCCTCTACCATGCTTTCTCCTGTTCATGAGTTTCTTCCTGGGCCTCTATTTTGGGTAAGGGCCCAGGCTGGACACTTCATTGCCCTCCAGGCTCAGCTTCTGACCTTTTGGACTTTGACACCATGTTGCGAGTGCCTCTGTCCCTCTTCTATCCACCACACTTCTGATTTTTCTGCTCTTTCCCTCCGTTAGAATGTGAGCAAATTGAGGGCAGACACTGTCTTTCTTTTTTTGTGTATTTGTATCCTCAGTTTATCACAGTGTCTGGTTCCTAGTAAGCATCTAATAAATACTTGTTACCTTGCCTTGATGATTTTCACATAGCACTTTGTTTCACAACTGAATGAGACTCTATTCATGTATGATTGTGTAATATAACTATCTCTGTGGGTGTGTTATCCTCCCTACTAGAAGGTGAGGTCCATAATGTAGTCCATGAGACTATGTCTTTTCTAAACCTTACAACTCCTCCAGTGCCCTACTCAATATTATGTACATGCTGTATACTTAAACATGTTTTCTGAATGGATATATAGATGAATGGATGGATGGATGGATGGATGGATGATCTTTAGTATTTCAAAACTTCAGTGGATCTGAAATGCTATAAATGTGGGTACTCCCTCTAATAATGTAGATTATACCCAATCCACACCTTTTAACCCTATGTGACTTTTGTCCATGTTGTATCATAAATCCTCTGCAGGAGGTCAAGCCTACTTTCTAGGGGTGTTCCTCCTGATGTCTTTCTATTACATGGATAAAAACATAACAGAAAGGCTATATCTATCTATCTATCTATCTATCTATCTATCTATCTATCTATCTAT
>NW_020954564.1:8305539-8353338 GCF_900497805.2 Vombatus ursinus | reverse complement strand
TATCTATCTATCTATCTATCTATCTATCTATCTATCTATCTATCTATCTATCTATCTATCTATCTATCTCCTGCTCTACATACAAATGATCCCACTTCTTTTTCTGGTCATTTATGGAGGATATCATTTATGCTATTTTGTTTATGCATCATACTGCTTAATTCCACCATGAAACTTACTATCATCCTCTGCATGACCTACAATTTTGATTCCTCAAATGCTATGGTATTCCATCATTCATAACCAAATAGACTCATCAGAAAACTATTGGTATTCAAAGATGGTATTTTGTTCCAGGGAGTAGTTTAGAGTCACTGAAAGTATGACAGTCTCCAAGAAGCAACACAGTCCATTTTACTTGCCATATTTAATTTTGGTGCCAGTTCTAAAGACTGTTTAAGATACACATACTGACAGACCTGCTTTATGGGATGTTCACTCAGATACACAACATAGTCTGAAAATTAGGCATTCTCCAACTACTTAACTTCTCACCTATGGTTTTTTGTCCAAATTCTTTTGGGTAATCGTGGACACCATTTAGGAGACTCTATATGTAAACAGGTACCTATAAAGATAGCACTGTCTGTAAGGAATCTCTCCCCTTCCCTCATGCTCTGAGAATATTTCCAATTCATCCTATCTATATCTTGTTTGTATATAGTTGTTTGTGTGTTTTCTGCTGCATTAGACTGTGACTATTTTGAAGGCAAGGGCAAATCTTTTTTGCTGTTCTTTGTATCCCCAGTACTTAGCACTTGGCACATAGTATGTACTTAAAAAGTGCTTGCTGACTGACTGTATACTATATATCCTTTATGAAAGTAGCAAATATTTTGGGGGATCACATCTTCCTGTTACGTGCCTCACTTTGTATTAATAATCAGAAGATCATAACAACCTTACCTTTGTTATTTAGTATATTAAGGAATCTTGTTCCATCTTAACCTGTACATGGAAGACACCTATTTGAAAGGCAGTCTTCAAGTGACACTTTTCTCTACTGAATCAAATGCTTTTTACTGTCAACAAACAATAGGCACAGTGGGATCCTGCATTCTCTGCATCTTTTAGTCAGTTTTTTGTGACTGTGAAGATGCAGTCTATTATGGGATATAATTTGTGAAAACCTGCCTATGCCCTTCTCAAACTTGCATTATAACATCCTCAAATATACCCTTGATAGTGTACAGACTATTCTCATAGATTTTGGAGTAATGAGTAAGTAGGCAGATGGGTCAGTAGTTATTGACCTCCATGTTATTTCCTTTGTTAGGTAGTAATAACATCAGTGATTTATTTTTCCTAATTATTCAGTATCTTCCCTCCTTCATATACCTGTAGGATCAACTCCTCAATATCTTCAAAATTACATTTTATCCAAGACAAAATTGTCTTGTCCAGATGTTCTTTCAACTTTTGTTTAAATCTGACCTCAGGCACTTTCTAGTTGTATGATGGCTGGACAAGTCATTTAACCTCTGTCTGCCTCAGTTTCCTCAACCACAAAATGGGGATAGTAAATGGGAACTTCCTTCTAGGGCTGTTGTGATAATATTTGTAAAAAAAAAAGTGTTTAGCAGAGTGTCTGGCATGTGGTAGGTGCTTAATAAATTCATGTTCTCTCTCTTGTTCCCCTCTTTTGTTGTCACTATGGAGATTTGATGTTAGAGTGTAAATATAGTGGTTCTACTTGATGTCTTTGATGGAGAAATCTTGATAGCTACTTTCCATTTAATATCTGCTATTCTTCTGGTTTCATCCTTAAAGACACTTGGGATGATATTACTTAATAGGATCACAAGTTTGTTTGACCCTCACAACAGTTCTGAAGTAGGGAGGGCATTACTATCCTCATTTGGTAAATGAGGCAACTGAAGCCCTGAGAAGTTATATGACTTGCCTAAAGTCATATAGTACTCAGACCCAGATTGGAACCCTGATCTCTTGACTCTTGATATAGTGTTTCTTTTCATTATAATTGTGACAGAAAGATTGGAAGTAACTTCAAATTTATTGCTGATTCTTCTCCAAGTAAGAGAAATAGCTCCAAGAGGTAGCTACCCTTCTGTCTCTAGTTCTTAGTTAAGTATTATAAAGCCAAGATATACTCCATGTGCAAATTAATTGTCCATGGAGAAAGTCTAGAGCACCATAGTTCTGTAAGTCACATATTTATTCTTTCCCCCCATACACATTAGGTTCACCTCTAGGGGTTAGACTAGATGATTTCTGAGCTCCCTTCCAGCTCTAAATTTGTGGGCTTATGGTCCTATTATCTGCCAACAGAAGATAATTATGGCAAGGATTAGGGAGGTATGTGCCAAGGAACTGGCATCAATTTGTGCCTGATATCTCTAATAGTTTCTTAAGAGGTCTTTCTAGAAGAAAAATACCCATGTATACAACAATATTTATATTAACTCTTTTCATATTAACAACAGCAAGAACAGCAACAACTCCAGAAAATAAGGCAATCACCATTAATCAGAGAGTGGATAAACTAAGTATGGTATGTGGATGTAATTAAACATTATTGTGCCATGATAGTGGCATTAAATGGACACTTTTGTAAGAAACTTGGAAGATCTATATTAACTTATTCAGAGTGAAGTGAAGTGAACTAGGAGAACAATTTATATAAGTACATTAAGAAGTAAAACAATTTTGGAAGCCTCTAGAAATCTTACCAATGCAAAGACAAACCACGAATCTAGACCAAAGATAAAGTACATGACCCACCTCCTGACAGAGGGGAGGACTCAAAATTCAGAATGGGACAAATATTTTTAGACATGGTCAATGAGGGAATTTGTTTTTCTTGACAATGCATATTTATTGTGAGGGTTTCCTTTTTTGTTTGTTGTTCTAAAATGTAGGGAGAGGGAAGGAGAGAAAATACGTGCTTATTAATTGAGAAAATAACAAAGTAAAATTTAAAAAAAAGTCTTTCTCTTTCAACCCCTGACCTTCTTTCAGCCTCAAATTCACATTTCACATAGAAACAGATCACCTTCCTAAAACATCACTTTTATCATAATAGTAGCAGCTCACATTCATCTAGCTTTTAAAGTTTTACAAATCATTTTCCTTATGATAAACCAGTGAAGAAAGAAATAAATATGATTATTCCCATTTCATAGATGAGGACGTTAAAACTTAGGCAGGGGAAGTGACTTTCTCAAGGACATGGATAGTTAGATTCTGGAAACAGGATTCAAGGCATTATCTTCTGTTCCCAACCTTTCACTCTTTCCATTCTACCATGAAGTCTCTTCTGTGCCCTGGAAACTTCAATGACTTCTCTTTCTCCTATTGAACTATGTCAAATTTCAAAGCCCTCTAATAGTTGAGGTTGAAGAAAGCAGGGATGTTTAGCTTGAAAAAGATAAGATTTAGGGAGGACATGATAGCTACCTTTAAGTGTTAGAAGGATTATCATGTGCAAGAGGGGGTTAGATTTGTTCCATTTGTCCCCAGAAGTCAGAACTAGAAGCAACAGGTGACAGTTACAAAAGTGAAAACTTTAAGGAAAAATATTCTTAGCACCTAGAATTATCTAAAAGTGGAATGAGTTTCCCTGGGAGGTAGTGATCCACTTATCAATGGAGGTCTTCAAGAGGAATTTGAATGTATCAGAGATACTGAAGAGGGTATTGTAGAGGCAGCTAGATGGCTCTGAGGATAGAGTGCTGGGCCTGGAGTCAAGAAGACCCTAGTTCAAATCTGGCCTTAGACACTCACAAGCTGTGTGACTCTGGACAAGTCACTTAGTCTCTGTTTGCCTTAATCCACTGGAGAAGAAAAGGACAAACCACTCCAGCATCTTTGCCAAGAAAACCCCATGGACAGCATTGACATGCTGTTGTCTACAGGGTTAGAAGAATGGGACATGACTGAAAGACTGAACAACAATAACACACCTTTTGTGGTATGGGTTGGACTATATGACCAGAGCCAAATTCACTGTATATTCTTCCAGTTCTAAGGGTCTCTGAAATAGTCTAATACCAGGTTCCGCTTCTTTTTGACACAGACTACACACTCCATCCTGGTGACCTCTTTCTCCCTGTTTCCTGAACTGATCTTGCTCATTTCCACTCTTGATTACGCCTCTACCCTGCCTGAAATGCCCTCTTTCCTCAATTCTTTCTACAAGACAAATTCTAACCTATCCCTCAAGGCCCAGCCCAAGCCCCACATCTTTCATGAAGCCTTTCCTTTCTACTCTAGTCCACAACATCTCATAATTCTCTGAAAGCATACAGTCTAAACTGGTGATGTCAAACTCAAATAGAAACAAAGGCTGCTAATCCATACTAAAGGATGCCTGCTGGCTGCATATTGACTTAGTTTTAAAATGTAATATTATCTATGTTTTATTGTAGTTTTATTTATTTTGTTAAACATTTCTCAATTACATTTTAATCTGGTTCTGGCTGCATTTAGAATTGTTGTGGGCTGCATGTAGACCCCAGGCCACATGTTTGACACCAAACTATACCATAAAATTCTTGATCACAAATTGCTTTGTATTCCTCTCTAATTGTTTTAGATGCATTAGTCTTGGCTCTCTCAATTAGACTACATGGCTTTCAATGGCATGGACTGTATTCTTCCTTTGTACCTTGTACAGTACTTACAGTTGATGTTCAGCAAAATTGGTTAATTTGACTTGAACCAAAGCAAAGTCAGACCTGTATTATAAATTCTGTGGCTCCTAGGGACAATAAAATTGTGGAGAAACTTCCTGGTAAGAGAATGGAGTTTCTCTAGAGAGGGCAGGATTATCCCTATTGACTTTTATGCTGGGTAATTATAAGACTGATACCCCAAGAAGTAAGAAGAAAGGTTAGGCCAGAGGGGAGAATTCCCAGTAAAGGAAACGGAGCACTGGATAAAAAAATCAAGAGGTCTATTCTGCCACAAACCATTTCTTTCTGAGTCAGTTTCCTCATCAGTAAAATGAGAAGGCTAGACATAAAGACTTTGAAAGCACTTTCCAGCTTTTCAATTCTAGCTCTATGTTCCAACATCTTAAGCGTCCTCTAATTTTTAACTTTCTCTGTTCAAAGGTCTCTTATAGCTCTGACATTGTGTTCTATGTTCTAGCATTGTATATTCTAAAGTGTCTGGTCCACAGTAGGTACTAAATAAATGCTTGTTCATTAATTGATAAGATAGCTTCCATCTCTAAAATTCTTTGATTAGGTAGGGGAAGGGATATCAAGCAGAGCAATTTACAGGAAAAGAGGAGTGTGTCAAAGCAAAAATATGCTGGCCATCCTATAAGCATAATAAAAGCAAAAAAAAATCACAGGTAACATTATTTTACTCCAAATACCACTTTTTTTTCCTCTTTAATGCATTTGGAATTAGAAAGAAGACTGAAAGGTACCAGCGGGGACTGCTAAAAGCCTGCAGAAATGACAATGAAGATTACACAGCTGGAAAGGGTTTAAGTCTCAGTTTTAACAGTTTTCATGACTTAAGGAAAAAAAATAAAACTCCCAATGCAAGAACATACCAGGAAGGGATAGAGACCTCAGCCTCCATGAGGCCAGGCTGCAGGCACTGATAGCTGGTACAATGTGTGTGTGTGTGTGTGTGTGTGTGTGTGTGCTTATGTACATATGACAGGAGATGTAAATGAGTCAGATGTAGAATAAGGAAGTCTACATGTAGGTGCATTATGGACATGGGAACACAGACATTATAGACAGACACAGACACATGTGGCGTACTTATACACGCACACAAATATAGAGGCTTCTGAAGAGAAAGGGGTAGGGTTTATTCAGAAGCATCTCTCATCTTTTCTGAAGGTTGGCCAATGGTGGGATTTAATGAAACGTTACTCATTCCACTGTCATCTAAGTCCCAATGCCAGTGGGAATTGGAGGGAGTTCAGATCTGGGAAAATAGCAGTAGTGACAATAATCAGCCTATTTTTTCAGTTTGGTGCAGTGTATTTGGGTCATGATAAATTTAAAGCCTGATGACCTAGGTTGAGATACCAACTCTACTACTTATCTTTTGAACCTTGGATAAGTCACGATGTCTCTGGGCCTGTTTCCTCACCTGTAAATTCAGGGGGTTGGGCAAGATAACTTCTAAGGCACTTACCAGCTCTAGATCTATGATCCTTTGGGTTAGTAATTAGCCATCACCAACATCCCCAGTGAAAACATATCTTTACCTGCTCAGCCCCTGTCTTCTTGGACCTCTCCTTTGTTTAGCATCTAACTATCTCTGGAGTTGACCTAGAATATTCATTTCAGTGACTTGATTAGGAACCTCTTCTTTTAATTTGATATTGTCTGCCTTCTTCCTCTGTCTCTCTCTGTTCTTTTTTTTTCTATATTCTTCTCTGTTGCTATATCTCAAACAATGGTCTAAGATTCAAGATACCTGAGTTCTAGTTACTGACTGAGATTTTAGACAAGTCATTGAATTTCTATGGGCCTTTGTTAGTCATCTGTAAAATGAGGGGATAATCTATAAGATTCCTTTCAGGTATTTCATTCTATGATTCAATGATTTTCTCTGTCTCTGTCTCTCTTTCTTTTTCTCTTTCCACCTCTGTCTCTCAGCGTCGTCACAGTAATTTCCCCAGGAAGCCTTCCTCAGAATAGATACTCCCAAATATTAAGGATGTAAAAATATAAAGTTATGTGAATTTTCAATCTCAATCAGACCCAAGAAAGTTGGAGATTTGAGTATCACAAGGAAGGGGAAACATTTGGTAGCAACTTGTGTTATTTTGCAGAAATAGCACATATAACCATAGCTTTGTGATAAAGTGGATTCATGAGGACGAATCATTAGATTCTTTTGAATACAAGGCAATTTCTCTCTTCAACTTGGCATCTCTTCCTGAAGAATGTAACACTTGATAGTTATAGTAAAAGAAGCTCTGGTTTTGGGTTCAGAAGATCTGGATTTGGGACCTGATTCTAACCTGTTTCTAGTTGTGTGACTCTGAGCAAATTATTTAAATCTCTCTGGACCCCAACTTATCCATCCATAGAATGGCCATTATGATGCTTGCACTGTATACTTCATAGAATGATTTGGGGAAAGTTCTTCATAAATCTTAAGGTACTATAAAATGTGAGCTATTATATATGATTATTCTAATTCACAAATAGAAGGCAGCATAACACAGCTGGCCTTGGAGTGAGTAAGACTTGAGTTGAAGTTCTACATTTGACACACTATCTCTGAATACCTGGGCTAGTCACCTACCTTTGTAGTACCTAAGGCAACTTTTTAGTAATGTAAGCTACAGATTAATTGCTGATCTGTATTGTCTGAGAATGTTTCCTCATTGTGGATTCCCTATTTCAATGAAATAGTATGATCACAATGATCAGACCATGGGTTTTGTTGCTTAGAATTATTGTTATTTATTACTTTAATCAATTACCAAATCATCATTATCATCCCTGCATTGAAGCTTAGGTTCATGCACAAAATGACACTCAGTGAAAATGCTTAGTGGCAGTCATATTAATGGTGTTTTGCTATACGATTAGGGAATTGGGAGGCTGAATAAAGAAGCTTCTGCTAATATATGCAATATTATATATAACATTGATCACATTCATTTCCATCTTTACACTTTTGGTCATCGTATTAATCCGGCTAAGAATGTTTTGACCTCTTTATCAATATTCTTATTCTCATCCTTCCAGACCCAGCTCATATCCAATTCCTTCAGAAAGTCTTACCTCCTCAATCCACCTCAAGATCAGATCTAACTTTATACATCCTAGCAGTCTATAAATGACTAAGGGTTTTATTTCTTGACTTCAGCTGCCAGGTAAGGGGGAATAGGTGATCTACCTATAAAAAGAATCACATATGCCTTTAGTTTTCATTTTTCTCAGCCTGCATGGTCTGCTTCCTTTTGCAAACTCTTACAATAGAGATGATCTGTACCATTTATTCCAATAATTGATTATTTATCATTTGTTATTCTGTAATTGTTTTGTGTGTTTAATTTTTCCTCAACATGATTATAAATTCTTTCAGGGCAGGGATCCTCTGCTTTGAATCATAGGATTATATAATGAATCTTAAAATGTTAGCATTTGAAGAATCCTTAGAGATCATCTAGTTTCCAGATTTTACAGATGAGAAAAGTTAAGTCCAGAGAAGGGAAGCGACTTGTCTAAAGTCATGAAACTTATTGGTGTCAGTTAAGACTACAAGGATTTCCTGACTACTAGTCTCGAGCTCTTTCTCTTATATCTAAACTTAAAGGAATAAATGCATTTACTAAGTGCTTACTTTGTTCCAAGCACTGTGATAAGCAAGCAGTGTAGATACACATACAAGCTAGCAATATAGTTCCTGACTTCAAGGAGCTTATATTCTAATAGCGGAAGATTAGATATAGATTTGGTGGCGGTGGAAGGCTTGGAAATGGCCAAGGAGTGCATGGCAGCCTGAATTTTGCTCAAGATAAACCAAGAGCTCATTTATCAGAGCTGAGTATGAGAGACAAAAGTCTGAGGGACAGAGTCCAACTTCTGGTGAGAGGAGGATGAGGAGGATGTCCATAGGGAAATGTCAGGCCCCCTCTAAATTCAGTAATGGAAGATATTGGCATTTTGGTGGCCTGAAAATGGTGTAAGCAGACATTCTCTTACTCTATCTATATATGAGGCTGACCCTGTATATTTTAGTGGAAGGGAAAATGTATTCCCCTTTCTTAGACTCAGTTTCTTTTTCTATAAAATAACTGAGCTGAACTAGATAAGCTTTATAGTTGTTTCCATCTCTGTCATACATTCTATGTTTAAACTATGTTCTTTGTCCTAACATTTTGTGGCTTAAGACCTGTTCTAGCCCTGACTCATTTTGTCCTATGGTTCTATAAACTACTAAGCACTTTGAGTTTTTTTGTGTATAGCTTCCAGGTAATTCTTTTGCAGGTAATAAATATCATCAAATGCAGTTAGGTAGCACTGTGGATAGAGTGTTGGGCCTGGAGTCAAGAAGACCTGAGTTTAAATCTGACCTCAAACACTTAGTAGCTGTTTTGACCCTGGGCAAGTCACTTAACCTCTGTATGTCTGCTTCTTCAGCTGTAGAAGGGGGATGATAATAATAGCATCCATCTCCCAGGGTTGTTGTGGGGATCAAATGAGATAATACATGTAAAGTGTTTAACACGGTGTCTGGAACATAGGTGCTACATAAACACCAGTTGTTGTTATTATTATTATTAGTATTATTATAGAAGGCACAGGTGAACTACCTGAACAAAGAACAGCAATTGTCTATAATTTTTTTCTTTCAATTTTCTTAGTATAAAATTGTTGCAAATCCAAATGAGGCCACTACCACTATTTCTCCTGGGAGTTTCTCCCCAATTTTAGACCTGGCAGTTTATTCTTGGAAAGAGAAAATTCAAATGTGGATAAAACACTAGTCTGCCTATGAACAGAAACACACTCATTTCTAGCCTCTCTCCCTGGTTCTTTGTCAGGGAGTTCAATTGAAATCCAAAGTGACGGATTCCCAAACCTCTTCATAACCTATTTGCTGAAAGCAAACGAAGTTTGTGGGCCTCTATTTTTTTTTCTACAAAGCACTAATGTCACAGACAAGGGGCAAACTCATTACAACTGGGTTCTCTATCTGCCTTTACCAGATGCATGTGTGAAAATATGAGAAGGCAAAAGCCGTTTGGTTCCAATGGCTGATTTCCAGGTCAGTTGATTCTGTGACTAATATATATCACACACACACACACACACACAGGCAAAACTGCCCCAGCCTCTGGTCATGCTTATTTGTTGTGATATCAAAAATCACCAAACAACCAGATTTGAGTCTTGGCTTTGCCACTAACTCACTATATGACTTTGGAAAGATACTTCTTTTTCAATCTCAGTTTTCCAATGTGAAAAATATACAGGTGAGACTAATAATAATAATAATAATAGCTAGCATTTATTTGCTGGAGAAGGAAATTGCAAACCACTACAGTATCTTTGCCAAGAAACCTCCAAAGACATGACTGAAAATGTGTGAAAGAGAACAAAAACATTTATACAGAGGTTTAAGGTTTGCTAAGTGCTTTACAAATATTAACTCTTTTTATCCTCATAGCAACCCTAGGGAGGTAGGTGGTATTATTATCCCCATTTTGTAGATGAGGGAACTGAGGTAAACAGAAGTTAAGTGACTCATCCAAGGTCACACAGCTAGTTAAGTGCCCAGTGCTCCATCTACTGGGCCGCCTAGAGATGTTTAAAGTTCTTTCCAGTTTTTACATTCTATGACATTTTTTGAGCAATGCTAGGAACAAGGGCAGTTTGGTTATCTGTTTTGTTAAGCAGAACTTTTTGTTATAATGGTGAAGTTCAATTGTTTAGAACCACGTGCTAGCCAGGTGAAGACCATGGTTTGGAAGCCCATTCAAATCATTTCATTTCCACCTGTTCAGTAGCTCAAGGCAGCCCTTTCAACCTTGCCAGTGTCAGATCTGGACACCTCATTTAAGACATTGACAAGCTAGAGCAAGTCCAGTCTAGGAGTGTGAGAGGAATAAAAAATGTATTCACACAAAGATTATTTTGAGAGTACTAGGGGTATTTAGCTTATGGAAGAGAGGATTTTGGCAGCGCAGGAGAAATAATTAATTTATGGTCCTGCCCCAGCAGAGTCTGTCAATGACGTTCATCCCAATGTCACATGAGGCTCTTAAAATGATAGACTCCAGATCTCTTCTCTGCTGTAGAGTACATGTTTATGTGGAGCTCCATGTTTCTGGAATGTGTCCTAGCTATGATCTCAGTTTCTTTACAGAACAGTCTTGTAAGGTAGGGAGGGCAGGAATTTTTACCCCATTTTACAGATGAGAGAATTGAGACAGGTGGGGAGGGAAAAGTGACTTACCCCAGGTCAACAAAAGTTCTATCACTTACTAACCCAAGGTTATTAAGTATTAGAGCTAGGCCTCAAAGCCAGACCTCCTGATTCCAAGTCCCATGCTCTTTCCTTTTCCTTGTCCTATCCTATTTTCAAAATTAATTTTCTGGTGACCTCCCAACATTTCTTCCATGGATCAAGTTTACTTCTTGATATAATTACCAGAGGTGGACTCTAAGAGAAAAAAATCTATCAAAGAAATATTAAAAAACCCAATGAAGTTTTAGATTAGATGAAATAACTAGGAACCAAATGGTTTGCATAATTGGTTTTTCTAAAATAACCTTGGCTAAGCTGCTATTCTTGGTGCCTCAATTGCTTTCTGTGAGTAGCAACTCACATTTATTTAGGCCTTTTTCATTTATAAAATGCTTTACTCACAATCCCTGTAAGGTAGGTAGAGCAAATATTATTATTATCATTTCACAGAGGAGGACACTGATGTTGGAAACATGAAATGACTCACCTACGATCACATAATTAATTACATTCAGGATTCAGATCCAGGTCTCCTGACTCCAAGCCCAGCATTCTTACTGTTATATCAGGAATCTTGTAGAGAATTTTGATTCATGTTACAGAGAGGATTTAGATTAAATTGTTTCTTAGATTCTTTAGAACTCTAAGATTCTATATTTAAACCAAAGTCATTTTTAGCATTTGATTTACATATTTACTTTAGGCAATTGTGGAAAGTCTAGAATAATTCACAGAAACACTGAAACTTGAGATTATAAGAGATCTCAGAGGTTATCGAATATGAATCCACTTCTGATTAAGAATCTCTTCTACAGCATTCCTGGCAAGTTAGCATTGAAGATTTCTGGCAATGGGCATCGGTGAATTAGGGGGAATATCTACCCCAAGCATGTGAAGACTTTCTTTGGCAAAAGAGGCAGATGAGAACAATTTCTTCTAATGGCCTTGAAGGTGGCTGAAACAGGTGCTACGGAGCTGTTAGAGCTTGGTCAGGCATCAAAGCCATCAAGGCCATCCACTGCATTCTGGGCCATCACTAGTCATCTTGACTTTTGTCTTGCCACTGGACTGAGATGACTCAGGAGAGAGAGTGAGACTGACAACTTTGAGCAACTCTGCCTCACTTAAATCCAGTTCATGTGCAAGGCATCACTCATATGATCTGTAATTGGTCTTTTTTTAAAATAAGAACGAACAACAACCTCTGAAGAAAGCTCATTCCACTTTGGGAGAGATCTTATTTTTAGGAATTTTTTCCTTATATCAGTCAGAACTCTTCCCTGTGCCCTGGAGAGCTTTCTAAAAGAGCTAAAAGAAATAAATGGGAGGAAACTAGTGGCATGACACTATGTAACATTATTCTAATACTGCAATGCATCTCTGAGCTTAGATATGGTTACTCCCTCCAGTGAAGATCACAATCCAACCATACCTGCCCATCCTGTGTGATCCAAATCCACTAGAGTGGGTCCCCTCCACATGCTAGGGGCCTTACTTTCTTTCTCTTAACACTGTATAGATACCAATGGAATAAATGAGTTAATGTAAATATATTTATTAAGCTTTTACTATGTTTTGAGTGTAAGTGTGTGGTTTGTCCTACATTCTCGAAGAGGACCATGGCATCAGGGAAATGATGATATGACTTGCAATTGACTTGGATTTGAGTGAGGGAGGACTGTGCAAAGTCACCAGCCTCACTTTCTCCTCTAGAACCATCTGGGTCCAGTGGCCAGATAAAGATTAGGACAATTGGAGATGGTCCTGGATGCAGTGGGAGATCTTGGCCCTTTAAAGCTAAAGTCCTTTCAGGTTCTCACTTTGAGTGAGGCAACTCCTATTCAGTGAATAGGTCTCTTTAAGAAGTAAGTCAAGGGATGGCCCTTTTAATCAAGGAAAAAAAATCAAACTGGGAAGGGAAGACCCTCAGGGTTGCTGGCCAAAAGAGAAACAGTTACTATTTACATTCACAATGAGCCTGGAGGGCCCCCAAAAAACCATTAAATGGTGCTTGGGTAGGGACCTATTGTCCAATCTATGAGCTCCAGAGTGAATTGGGTTTAAGTCTTGGTCTTTGAGAAAGAAATTTAGACAGTAAACCCCAAGTTAACTAGGTAGCTTTTGGCCATCAAATTTGACCTTCTTTTGGGCAGAACACCATCAAGTAAGGGTTGAGGAGAGGAGAGAGGGGGAGAGGAGAGGAGGAGCTGAGTTGCCCAACTGGAACTGGCCAGCTGGGTCCCCATTCAGGTAGCTTGGACTACTCACAGGTTGTGGTTTGTCCTTTGTTCTCAAAGAGGACTATGACATCAGGGAGATCCCTCACTCAAATCAAGAGTATAAGCATATAGGCTGTTCATCAGATAACCCTCACCTTCACTAATGGATGATCCATTCTGTTCATACAGCTCTTTGATTATATCCTTTATATGTTTTCTGCATATGTTTTATGCATAATGTCTCATATGTAAGATGCTGCAGTCTGTTCACATCCTCCATGTACATTTTAGGTAGCCCTCAAGGCCAATTCTTTGGAGACCACAGTATTTCATTAATCACAGCTGTCCAAATTCACCAAAACAGTAATATTGAAAAGATTGGTATTATTTTTATTAATCATAATAATCTCATAATCTAATTTATTTTCAATGGAGTTCAGTTGGAAGTAGCCCTGGGACAAGTTGCTATCCTGTTATTATTCTTTCATAGTTAATGTTCTATGGATTATTATACACTAAAATAACTGCTTTTTGAAACTGAATCAGAGTTGGGATGTAAATTTATCTTTTGTAGGCTCACTGAAAACATTTTTGAAGTGCTATGATATGTACCTCATCCTATTTCCACACAATTTTTATTTTCTCACCAGGTCTCTGTATTTTGAAAGTTTTTCATTACAGATAGTTTGCAGATTATGAATATTTGGTATAGAAACATCCCTTAAAATATTGTTCTCAATTTTTTTATGAATCAATGTTCTATCTGGGCAATTGTGGACAACAGTTCTACCTGTAATAATAGTCCTGTGCCACTGTAGTTTTTTGTTGAATTCTCAAGAACACTTTGAGGTTTATATTTGTAGTATGGGGGTTTGCCATCTGTTTGTTTATGAAATAGAGTGAGTTTCTGATATATAATTCTAACTACTAGGTCCTGTCTTGGTAGGTATTTAGAGAGTTAAATTTTTGCAGCCTGCAGTGATGTGTTGCATAGTTTCTACTGTTTCCTTTATCTATTGTTATTGTTGGTGGTGGTATTGTTACCTGGCCTTCCTTTGTAAATATATTTTAGAACAATGGTCTCCAAAAGTGGTGATCTTCCCAGTACTCCAAGGGACTTGTGGACTGATTTGTAGGTGTGTGATCAACCTATCAGAGGGTGGGTTGCATCCCATCCTCCTTGTGATAGTGAATAATGGAGCTTGACTACAAGACAAACACATCCACCTTTATCCCACCCCCCAACATTTTCCACTCTTCCCTCTCCTTCAAGTTTTCAATCTAACCACAATCAAGGGTCACTTCTCAAAGCAGTCATAACCTAATTATAACCCATTTGCCACCCAAGTACCCATAGAGTTGGCTGTGCAAATGTCTTTAGGAAAATCCTCTTCTCTCCACCCTCTACCTCAGCATAATCATCCTCAGTCCCCACATCACCTTGTGCCTGCAGCAGGTATCTCTTGGAGGTGGGCCCTAACTCTTGAACAGCGATCAGTGGTAAGAACTGAATCTCTCCCCTGCTGTTTTCATTTAGGGTGGGACAGAATGAGTAGTACAGGAAGAACAAGCATAAATGATTGCACTGTGCATCATAAATCTTATTACATTATCTGTCGCCCCAAACACATTCATCTTCTTAACTTCCTTGTTTCTGTCAAGGGCACTGCCATTCTTCTAGTCACCCAAGTTGGCAATGCTGATGCCATCCTTGACTCCTTATTTTTCCTGAACTTTCATATCAATCAGTTGCCAAATCTAGTCATTTCTACCTAAATTACATCTTTCTTGTATCTGTCCCTTTCTCTTTGCTCCCACAGATTACACTTTATTTCAGGGCCTCACCATTTCTCATGTGGACTTTTAAACTAGCCTCCTAACTGGTCTTCTTGAGTATTCTCTCCCTGCTCTAATCCGTCTTTTATGTAGTTCCCAAAGTGTTTCCAAAAGCATAGTTCTGATTATGTCACTCCCCTAGTCAATGAATTCTAGTGGCTTCCTATTAATTTGAGGATAATAATAAGATGAAATATTATTTGTCATCATTTTCAAATTTTTGTTTCATATTATACATAATTATTAGTATAGTAGTAATATAATTTGTAAATAACTAGTTACATATTGGGGTGCATGCTTTTTTTCTGATGGGGACCATGATTAAAGAAATTTGGAGACCACTATTCTTAAGGTTTTTGAAACCTGTTCTCTGATCTAACCACATCATGCATCCCAGTAGGGGACTCAAGCCAAGAGCTTCCATTGAGCTGTCCACTAGTCACGGTGCTGAACTCTCCAGACATCATGAGGGAAAGGATGGGGGGATCTAGCTCTAGCAGAAGCAGCAGGTGAAAGTTATTGCAGGGAGACAATCTTACATTTTGTTAAGCTCACATTACCTAGGGAACTCTGATTCTTTTCATGGGGTCACTTTCCATCACTCCAGTCTGAGTAATCCTTAAAGGAAAATCATAGAATCATAGACTTTTAGAACTGAAATGGACCTTGGAGATCATCTAATTCAACTTTTTCACTTTTCATCAGAAAAAACTGAGACTCAGAGAGAAGTTGATAGAAAACCAAGATTAGAGATGGCAAATGCTGTCCTAATTTTAAAAAAAATGAAAGAGAAAACAGAAACTTCAACTTATAGGACAGTGAGTATGATTTCAAATCCTGAGAACATTCTATAATAGATCTTTAAAGAGATAGTTGGTGAACATTTAGAAAGGAAAGCAGTAATTACAAAGAGCCAGCATGGCTTTATCAAGAACAGGTTACATGTGACTAACCTCATTTCTGTTTATGACAGGATTGCTGTACTAGTAGACGAGGGAAATGCTGTGAATATAGATTGCTTAGATTTCTGCAAAGCTTTTCATGAAGTAATCTCATACTAATCTTGTGAAGAAAGTGAAATATAGATTAGAAAATAGTGTAAAAAGAATAGTTGTTAATCATTTGATCCCAATATGTCAGAAGGTCTCCAATAGAGCACCTCTGAGATCTGGACATGGCTCTGTACATGTAAAACTTTTTTTTAGTAATGTCTTAGATTCAGATATAAATGGTGTGCTCATCAAATTTTTAGATGACTCAAATCTGGGAGGGATAGCTAACAGTGAATGACAGAGTCAGAATCCCTGCTGGAGCACTGGATCAGTCTAATACAATGAAATCAAAGGGAATAAATGTAAAATTTTGCACATTGGTGCAAAAATTAACTTTGCCAGTATAATATGGGAGAGATATGGATAGATAAGATTTATTATGAAAAATGTCTGGGGATCTTTGTGTACTACATGTTCAATATGAATGATTAATGTGCTGTGATAGCTTATAAAAGCTATCTTGGACTGTATAATGCAATGGGGGATGTGCTGTGTAGCTTGCAGGGAAGTTTGAACAGACTTCTCTAGAATCTCCTTCCTACCTTCTTCAAGGGAAACTTTAATTCCTGCCAAGAGGGGAAGCAGAAGGTTGGAGCCAGATGGTAGCCATTCAGAGAGGATGGTGGTAGTACAGGGATAGAATTATATCTATCTAGTCCTTTAAGTATTTTTAATCTAAGGGAAGTAAATTTAAAGTTCAAGCTAAACTTCTGGCCACTATTCATTAATGGAGAAAGGGGGATCCTAAGCTTTAGTTCAAAGGCTTAACTCACTTCCCACTAAATACCAGTTCCACAATTAAAATACAAAGTAAATAAACCCATTTATCAAAGTTGATAGAAAAGAGAAGTCAGAGAAAGTATACATATGACAATATATATCAGAGATTGAATAGTCCCTTCCCTTTAGGAGTGAGATAACTCAACTTAACTGAAAGAGTCCCTGATCTTATCCAAAAGGAAATTCCTCAAAGTCTCTAGTGTAGCAAACTGAGAATAAGGACATGATTGTAGTTCTACATGTTGGCTTTTTCCTAGAGTAATTCTCCCTTTATGGCTATGAAGAGAAGTTGAAACTGCAAATTTTCTCTTTCAAAGCTAGAAACCTGAAGAAATCTGAAGAGACTGAAGAGGAGGGCTCTCTTTTCTCTCTCCTCCTCTGGTAAACTCTACTCTACCCCTCATGCAGACATGGGATATTGATCTCCACCAATGAGGAGAGAATCCCATATGAACAGGCTATGAGTCTCAGGTTACAGCTGCATTATAAGGGACATAACTTCTAGAAATAGGGAGGTGGTAGTCCTACAATACTCTGCCCTGGTCATACTTTATTTGGAACACTGTGTTCAGTTCTACCCATACCAGTTTAAAGAGGACTTCAATAAATTGGAGAATACCCAGAAGAGGGCAGCCAGGATGGTGAGGAGGCTTGAGTCTGTGTAATAAGATTAGCAGAAGAAACTGGGCCTGGCAAAGAGATCAAGGGAAAATGATGGCTGTGTTCAGATATTTGAAGGGATGTTGTATTGAGGAAAAGATTGTTTGTTCTGATTGGCCTCAGAAGGCACTATGAATGAAAGTTGCAAAGAAGCAAATTTAAACTCTGTCTCAGGAAAACAAACAATAACTTCAAACTTCCTCACACTTAGAACTGTCCAAAACTGGAACGAGCTGCATAGAGAAATAATACATTTTCCCCCTCCTTGGAGGTCTTCAGGCACAGTGAATAACTACTTGTTAGTTATATTATAGTGGGGAATCCTTTCATGGATAGGTTAAATTAGATGGCCATTTGGGTTTCCCTGCCCATGCATCTATAGGAAAAAGTTGTGAGCTATGTAGGAGGGAGATACATGATCAAATTGTCACCTCAAGTGTTCTTACTTATAGTAGCACAGACATTCTTCCTCCAGCGAGACCAGATCTTGGCACTTAACCAGAACTGTGAAGGAGCTAGCTTGTACCTACTCAGGAGAGATGATTGTTAAATTTTCAGTATGAGCAATCATATCTTGGAGATTAGCAAACACTACAGTTCAATTTATTGTTTTGTTAATTGTCTAGATTTTTTATTTTTGGTGAGGCAGTTGGGGTTAAGTGACTTGCCTAGAGTCACACAGCTAGTGAGTGTTATGTGTCTGAGGCCGGATTTGAACTCAGGTCCTCCTGACTCCAGGGCTGGTGCTCTATCCACTGAACCACCTAGCTGCCCCAATTGTCTAGTTTTAAGAAAGCAATATAGAATAGTGCAAATTAAACTTACAAGGGTGTTATGCATACTTTTTTTTTTCCTGGCAAGGTGATTGTTGACCATAAATCACCACAGCACTGCACTTGATTAATAAAAATAGTGAGTTCCAACAGACTCTGTTTCAGAGCTGCTTAGTGATTTCTAGCCTGACATCCTCAATCGGATAATGGGAGGGTCTCCTTTGACATTGGCTCCATGTTTCATCCTTTAGAGCACAATATCTCCATTAATGCCTGGGCCTCTTTAACCTCTCACCCTGACCATTTCTGCCCGCACACAAATCAGCTTGGGGGTGAGACCCAAATCTACCTCACTTGTCCTTCCTACTCACACTAGGTGCAGCTGCTTCTCTCTGACTGCTGCAAGGATCTATTATTTCATCAATGTGGGAACCCCTTAAAATGTAAATTGCACATCTTCGATATCTTAGTGGATAGTCCCATGAGTTGCTGTGGACATGCAATTCATCACTGTACAATCCAACTGGTGATGAACTTCACTGGATCTAGTTAGGCCATTCCTCTGATGACGGTTAGTCTAGTGCTTAGGTGTCACTGGAAATTTGGCCCGATGCATCATCTCTGCTTAGCCCTCCCCCCAATACACAGACTCAGCAGAGCAAGTTTGAAGATTAGTTTCAGCCCTCAACCCCAGAGATCACCTGGCTTTGATTGGGAGTGGTCACAATTTTAGAACAATGGATGATACTCAGATCCAAGGTCTGCTCTAAGGAGGCACAAAGGGCCAATTAAGGCAATTACTATACGTTTTATATAACAGGACAAATGGATCATGGTGTTAAAGGCTTTGGAAATCGCCTATAAAAGCTGTAATAATGCATTAATGTATTAATCCCCTTAATCCCGTCAAGCTACCATAGACTCTAGGAAGGGCTGACAGGAGATCTCTATTCTAACAATAACCGCCTCCACTGCTGCTTTCAGGACATGTTTTAATTCCCTATCCCATCTCCTCTGTCCAATCCTCCCCATCCCCCCAACCTCCAACACCTCCTTGCATTTGTCAGGAATCAACTTTGAGTTTTCACTGCAGGATTGTGAGAGCTTGACTTCTTTTTGTAGGGAACAATTTTAGGAAACATTGATTTTTGTTATGAGAGGTTTTGGCAGAAGTTTCCTATCTTTGAGGAAATTTCCTTGGTTGGGCCCCTCCGGTCATTTGCATCTCTTTTAGCCAATTAATAAGATGTCCAAGACTTAGAATCACAGAACCACAAAACTAGAAGGATCTTAGAACTCAGAATGTTAGACCACAGAACGTTGGAAGGGACCTTAGAGGTCATTTATTCCAACCTGGTCTTTTTTTTTTGAGGTGAGGAAACTAAGGTCTTAATTTGTGGAGACATGTCTTGTTCCACTTCATATAGCAAGGTAAGGGACATAAAAATGGATGCCTGTTGTGCAGAAAGAACTTCCACTCTCTTTCCCCCCACCGCTATGGTGTGTGTGTGAGTGTGTGTGTGTGTGTGTGTGTGTGTGTGTGTGTGCGCGTGTGTGCTCGTGCTCCAATGCCTGAGTGTGGCAACATGATGGATTCCCTGGAGGAAACCCCACTATGAAATTTGGTTCTATCCTCCTGCCTCTCCCAAAGTCCAGTGTTATTGTGATCAAAGCCTGGAGAATGCAATTCTGGACCAGGAGAGGAATAGTGGGTATTGCCTGGAGGGTACCTGGATGTTTTAATGCTCCACTAAACTGTAACATAATTTCCATCTTAAAAGAATAGATCTTTCCTGTAAGAGTCACTCTTTTCTGGAACTTTTTTTTGTGGATTCATCTTGTTGGGCATTGATGCATATATATAGGCTTTTTCTTTACAAAATGAGAGTTACAAGGGACTTAAAGATGACTTAGTCCTAACTCTCATTCAATGGAAAGAATGTGGATTTGAATCCTGGCTCTGACACTACTGTGCCTATGCAAGCTTGGGTGAGTTCTTCTCCGGATGACCTCTGTTTTCTCATCTATAAAATTCAAGAGTTGGATTGAATGCCTATTAATGTTTCTTACAACTTTAAATCTATTATCCACATATTACCATCCTCATTTTATAGTTGAAGAAACTGAGGATCTGGCTCCTTATCTAGTCAAACCCCTTCATTTTACAGATGAAGAATCATCTAGCTTCTGCATGAATAGCTCTAGTGATATGGAGGTCACTTAAAAGCAAGGAGGTTAAGTAGGGGAAGAGAAGTAGAATGAGGGAGAATGTTGACTCTTTTGGAGGCTGGGGGCTGGGAAAAAATTCAGAATAAATGAAGGAACTGATAAGAAATCATCTTTAGGACTGAACATAAGAAGAATCAACATTTTGTAATCCAAAGACAAGGAACTGGGAGCCAGAGGACCTGGCTCCAAAACTTGCTGTGTCCCTGGGTACATTTCATCACCTCTCTGGGATTTTTTTTTCTTCATAGGTAGAATAAAGAGGTAGTGCAGTACAGTGGAAAGAATGTTGGCACTAGAATTAGAGGACCTGGATTCAAATTCTACCCTAGGGGGCAGCTAGGTGGCGCAGTGGATACAGCACTGGCCCTGGAGTCAGGAGGACCTGAGTTCAAATGTGACCTCAGACCAAACACTTGACACTTACTAGTTGTGTGACCCTGGGCAAGTCACCCCAATTGCCTAAAAAAAAAAATTCTACTCTAGACACTTTCTGTCTTCATCTGCTTAGACAAGCTCTTCCTGCCTCAGTTTCTTCATCTGTAAAATGGGGGAGTAAGATCAGATTGTTTCCAGTTCTAGATCCAATTCTAGATAGACTGAGTTCTATCCATCGATAGATCCATAGGTCCAGTTCTAGATCTATGAACCTTTGATCTAATGACTAAATGACCTTGAAGGTCATTTTGAGCCCCAATAATGAGTCAGAAGACTTGATGTTAAAGTCTCATTTCTGCCCTTACCAGTCTTGTGACCACGATCCACTTAACCTCTGTGAGCCTCTGTTTCTTACATGCCAAATGGGACTATTTCATTATCTACTTCATAGGGTTGTTTGTGAGGAAAGCACTTTGTAAAATATAAAATGCTATGTAAATATGAGCTACAGCTGTGAGGATGATGGTTATATAATTGTTGTACCTGGTTTGTAAATACTATCTATAGAATCCTAGCTGCTTGATGCAATGTGCTTATGGATATGCATGGAACCTGATCTGAGTGTTTTGCAGAGTGACACTATAAAGCAGGAGGCAGGAGTCTGAAGGGAAAGTAAGATAGAGCAACTAGCTGTCTGTCAGTACAACCTGATAGTGCTACACACCTCGTTCATTTCCTCCCTGAGCCCTTTCCTGCTTGTTTCCCTATAGATCCCCCAAATGAAATGGGTTCCTTATCCACCAGGGCTGGGGGCAGCTAGGTGGTACAGTGAATAGAACACTGGGTCTGGAGTCAGGAAGACATGAGTTCAAATCCAACTTCAGACACTTAGTAGGTGTGACCCTGGGTGAGTCACTTAACTTCTGTTTGTCTCAGTTTCCTCATGTGTAAAATAAGAATAATGAAAGCACCTACCTCACAGGGTTGTTGTGAAGGTCAAACGAGATAATTTTTGTAAAGTGCCTCGTACATACTAGGTGTTATATAAATATTATTGTTATTATAATTTTAATTATTATAATCTACCACCACATCCTGCTTGAGAAGATAGTGTATGTCCCTATCTCCAAACAGTGGAGGATTAGAAAATCTGAAAGGTGTATATGAGTGCACCCGCCATGCTCATGCATGTGTGTGTGTGTGTATATGTGTGCGTGTGTGTGCGTCCATGCGTGCATGCTCTATTAATAAGATTGTAAGGGTGGGGGTAGAGGAAGGAAAGAAGGGGGGAGGAAGGGCTGATGCTCTAGTGTTAATTCTCCTACCTCCTGCCATCTGTGGGCTGGAGAAGTCAGACAGACCCTCAGCTTAATTGGCAAACGGATGCTCGTGAGGCAATTTTGTTGACGTACACCATGGGAGGGTCGGCAGGCCTTAATGACCAAGTGCAGTGGATAAATGTGTTTACCAAAAATAAGGTTATTGATTCCACAGATCCTTCTTGCCATCAGCCTATTAATGCTAGTTTTATGTAACAGGACAAATAGATCATAGTGTAAAGTCTTTGGAAAATCCCCCATGAATGCTGTAATAATGCTGTAATGTATTAATCCCTTTAATCCTGTCAAACTTCCAAAAGAATTTTTGTACATGCTGACAGAATATCTCTGTGCTAGCCATGGCAGCCACAAATAGCCTGGACAACAGCTTCCTGTAACCCCTTGTGGACCAGAATGATTGAAGCATAGGCTTTAGCATTTGAAGTTAGAAGTTGATGCTTAGGAGATATGGGGGTTGCTATGGAGGAATGAAAGATGGTGGCTACCTCAAATTTCAGGTTGACTCCTAAAGCATTGACAAAGAGAGAACCATTGTATTGTAATGAAGAGGACTGAACTAAGAGCTCTGGACTCTAGTCCTGTCATTGCCATTTACTGATCATATTACCTTGGCAACTCAATGTGCTACTGGGGAGATCAATGATTTCATCTGTAAAATGGATTATAGGATTTTTGAGTTGGGAGGGAATTTAGAGATCATCTGGTTAAATCTCTTCATTTTATAGTTGAGGGCAATGGATCAAGGTCATAGAAGTAGCAAGTGCTAGATTTCTAGGTGCCCTACACCTTGGAGTTTCCTCATAATGAGGACTACAATAGATGGGGACACAAAACTGTGGGCAAAGGAGTCAGGCAATCTTCAAGCGTTTGTCTTCCAGAGGTGCTTTATCCAGGGGATAGCAAGGCAAGGGGGAATCTCAGCTTAGAATCAGAAAGAAATATTGGAGACCTCTATGACAGTCCTTTGGTAATCTGAACCTGATCTTGGGGGTTTTATATACACCCCTTATATACACTCCTTTCTTGTATACACTGCTTCCCAGCCCTTCCACTACCTGACTGATAGAAATAGTGACACTTTACCTGCCCAAAGACAAGAGACTGGATCAGATGAAACTCTCGATATATGAGATAGCTCTAAGTTCTAGACCTCCATGGAGTCCATTAAACAGGTAAACAGGTATGGGTGAAATCAGCCAGGTTGATAAACTTTGATCCCTATGGTCCTCTATGGCTGAAAACCAGACCTTGTTCCATATGAGAATCAGGTAGAAATGTAATGCACTTATTCTCTCACTTCTTTATCATTTATCTAACTGTGATTTTAAAAAAAAGAATACTGGAGTTAGGCTGCAGGGAAGGGGATAGACTAAGTCTTTTCTTGGACAAGTCACTTTACATGCTTGATTTCTTCAGCTGTAAAATGTGGACAGTAGTATCCTCTCTCATCAAAGGTGAGGTCTCACTGAAAATGTTCTTGCTCCCTGCAGAAATGCACTCTCTGGACACGTGCTCACTCTTCCTCACCCACAGCCACAGCCACAGTCCAGGGTCACTTCTGGTCAGCACAGCTAAGATTGACTTCCAGAAATGTGGGTGCAGTTGTGGGGAGAGTTACTTTAGTCTTCCTGAGGAAAAAGTTAGTGAGGTGAAAGTTCCTGAGGCTGTGAGGTGAACGTTCATAAGGTGAAATTTCTTGAGGCCTGAGTGAGGTGAAAGTTGAGGTGAAATTTCTAGAGGTCTACTCTGCCTCCCAATGAAGCTGCCCTCAGGGCCTGCTGTTTGTTGATTCAGTGGAGTTGGCCTGGAGATTTCTACCCTCCACTCAGGCCAGACCTCTGCCCCTGGAGGTCCTGTCTTTCCTGAGGTCTTCTCAAGTTGTTATAGGAAGACAACTGCTTTGTTGCTTTATTTTTGTGGCTCTATGTTCATTTCATGGTGATTTTCTATCTGTTTGTGGAGGAAATCTGGAGAGGCTGGTACTTTCTGACCTGCTCTGCCATCTTCCCAGAATGCCCCCATCACTGGGATGTGGCGGGGCTGAGGGAAGAAAAAACAAGGTAAAAAAAAAAAAACTGAAGAAAAAAAAGGTGAGGCCTCACAACAAAGAGCATTTAATGAAGTAGAAGATATGAAAACACTTTATAAACTCAAAAATGCAATACGAATATGAAGGATCATTATTATTTTTATTGCTTAAGGTTGGAGGTCCCTGATGTTACATACACAAATTCACTTTGCTCATCCAATGGCAAATGAGGACAGTATCTGGAAACTGATTTTCAGAGAATGTCATTTAAGGGAAAGAGCACTCAACTGGGGTTCAGGGAAAGTTGTTTCAGCTTTGTTATTCACTACATGAACCTGGGCATTGATCTCTCTTGACCTCAGTTTCCTCACTGGTCAAAAGAAGACTTAAACTAAGATCCTGTTTAGAAATAACTCACCATGCTCTAAGGTCCCTTCCCTCCTTAATGTTTCAGGTTATAATAATCTGTAACCTATGATTGTGTGCTTTATAAAGAGATTGACATCTTTCTCATGCTATATAATTGCTAGCTCACTCAGCACTTTGTATAAACGATCTCATTTAGGCCCCACCATAGCCTTGTGAGGTATGTGCTTTATTATCCTCATTTTTCAGATGGGAAAATAGAAGCTCAGAGATATTAAGGGACTTGCCCATGGTCACACAGCTAGTAAGTATCAGAGGCAGGATCTGAACTCAGGTCTCTCTTGATTCTAAGTCTAGCATTCCTTCCACTATACTATGTTGCTCTCCAGGCTAAAATTTATGAGTTGGCTACATGTCTTAGAGCATATTGATGAAACAAGAGGCTCCTAGAAGGCAGTGACTGTTTCTGTTTTCATCCTAGAATTCCTAATGCTGAATCCAGGGTCTTGCACACAGTAGGTGCTTAATAAATAGTTGAGCTATGGAAATGAACTGCTTCCTCAAAGGCAGAGATCAGCTTTTGTGTCTCTTGATGCCCTAGTGACTGTTGTGATGGCAACACGTCCTCATAAGAGTGTTCTGAGCAAACATCAGGCCTGCCTTCTTGGATATGTTGTGGCTTTGCCAAGTGCTTCTGTCTCTACATTTTCCTACATGCCTTTAATAAGCAGAGAAAATGGCATTCCTTGTAAAATGTGATAAGCAGTAATAAAAGCCTCGGAGGGTTTCATTAGCTTTTCAGCATCTGCTTTTTGTCTAATTGTTTGATTGAGTGTTAGCGAATGGCATTTGTGTTCGATATGGAGTTGGCAAGAGGATCTCTTTGGGTGGGCTTTCATAGTGGCATAGTACTGGTCTTGGGGTAGGATGATTTGGGCTCATTATTTTAGCTCTGCCTCTTACTCTATGTGACCCTGGGCAAGTCACTTTCCCTCTGTTAACCTCTTTATCTGCAAAATGAGAGCGTTATACTGGATGATCTCTGAAGTTTTTTCAGCTCTAAGCTTTACATTGGTTACAAATTTGAACACCTCAACTCCTTGCCATGGGGGAGTCTTCAAGCTTTCAGTCAGGACATCAGAGAGAAGATCAGTTAAGACACTCCCTGAAGACCAGTCTGAAAAAGAAACATAGGAAGTTTCACCACTTAGATTTTGGTATATGAGGGCAGTGGAAAAAGGACTAGACTGGGAATCAGGAGACTTGAAATCAAATTGTGGATCTGGAATTATTTTGCTTTACCTCTCAGGCCTCAGTCTTATTATTCGTAAAAAGAGAAAATGGGCTAGATGACTTTTCAGGTGCTGTACTACCTCTCCCCGCCATGGAGAGTGGGAGGACTGGTATCTACTGGTGACTAGGGAAAGTCTGGGTCTGGGAGGAGAAGAGAGGTTATGTCTGAACCAGGACACATAAACCCCCAAGCAGAACCTCTGGAATGCAGTGACAGATTCTAAAGGATGAAGATAAAAGCAGGAGGCTAATTATAGGTGGAGAGATTTCTGCTGGGAGGGGATAGCGAGGAAATGATGAGGAGCTAACTATTTGAATGGCCCAGCCTGTCTCCCCAGACACAATGGTCTGTTGTACTTTCCTCTCCTGCCATGCCATGCTATACAATGCTGTGCTGTGCCAATTTAGTCATCTTCAGAGTCTGACATGCCCCTCCTGATCCAGGCATGTCAGTTAAGCCAGGGATGTGGAGAGATGCTCCCTTCCTGCTCTAAAACTGAGTGATCTTTGATATGCCACACACATTGCCTAAGACAGTTACTCAATCAATATTGTTGCCTGATTTCATGGTGGAAACATTCCTCCACCAGCTGGAATGAGAGATATTAGTATCAGGGAAAAAAAATCTGTGCTTCAGACATCATCACAAGTGATGAAAGGATTCCTTCAACAGAATGCCACCCATTTCTCACTGGGGAATGGCTTGTTTTCCTCACCACAGTTTTGTTCTAATCTCTGACAAAGATATGGATGTTAATGATATTAAGGCAATATCCACAGGGTAGATGATGATTTATCTGGTTAGTGTTCTTTTTCAATACTCCTCAGATGGCCCAAGGGGGGATTTATCTTCCAGATAAATGACACCTCTGCCCTTTCAGACATGGAAGCTTCAAACCATGACCTTGAAGACTCTGGTGCTTGTGCAGTGACAGACATCAGAGATGCTAGACATATTGGGTTAAAAATCAACAAATAACCTCTATATAGATGTGGGTTGGCTCATAGGGCCTCTGATTATCACTCTAAGTGGACACCACTTTAAGAAAAAAGTGACATCTAGAAATATGAACAAACAGATCTAATAAACTGGAGATATGGGATCGTGGTGGGGGTGAGGGGAAGTTACATTCCTTAAAGAATAAAAATGACTCTTCACTTTGCTAAGCATTCACCACAGAATACTTTAAATAGCAGCCTCTCCTAGGGCACTTCATATAAGTTTCCATTTACAAAAAGTCTGATTTGCATGTAACTTTTCAGAAGCAGGTCTCTTTTGCTAAGTGATGCATTTAGAATGGGAGAATGTCAAAACAGGCATTAGCCATCTTGCTTGAAGTTCAGAGAAGGGAGTAGTTTGCTCAAGGTCTCATAGTGTTAGTTGCTAAGGTGGGGCAAGAATTCAGAAGAGACTGTCAGCTGAACACTCCTTTCACTGCATCAGGCTACCTCAGTGTTGTACTTACTTTATGGACACATGAGGTTGTTTCCACTGTCCTCCCAAACCACTTTGTGATGCCTGTGCCATATACCCTTGGCAAGTATCACTGCTAGAGGAGAATCAGCATGGTAAGGTGATGAGGGCTAAGGGTGTAGAATGAGAAGAGCTAAGGGAAATTTCTGGTTTAGTCATTTACTATGGGCAAATCATTTCAAAGTTCGGAACCTGTTTTCTCTTCTGTAAAATGGGGAGTAATACTGATTGCACAACTAACCTCACAGAAGGTGTGAGGAAAGTAGGAAGGAAGAAAGGAAATAAAGAAAGAAAGAAAGAGAGAGAGAGAGAGAGAGAGAGAGAGAAAGAAAGAAAGGAAAGATGGAAAGAAGAAAGGAAGAAGGAGGGAAATGAGAAAGGAAACAAATGTTTGTTAAGCCAGGTACATTTGTTAGTGATAAGCACTGTGCTAAGTGCTTTTATAAATATTAGCTCATTTGATCCTCACAACAACTCTGGAAGGTAGGTACTATTATTATCCCCATTTTATAGCTGAGGAAACTGAGACAGACAGAGGTTAAATGACTTTCCTAGGTTCATCCACCTTGTAGGTGTCTGAGGTTAGATTTGAACTCAGAACTTCTTTACTCTAGGCAGTACTATAGAAATGTGAGTTATTATTGCTATTACTATTATTGTATAGGGGTCAAAGTACTCAGACCTTAAACCCTACAGAGCAGTTGAGTTGATGTGTTCTGAAGGATGTCAGCTCTATTATCCAAGGAAGGTTTATCCAGCTCATCTCTATCTCTATCTCTATATTTATCCATCCATCCAACTATCTATCTATCTATCTATCTATCTATCTATCTATCTATCTATCTATCTATCTATCTATCTATGTTATCTATAATTATTATATCTATATTATTACTATAACATTTTCCTCCTCAGCCAACTTGAGACCATTTTGTCAAATACTAGCACAAACCAGAAGGCTAATTCTTGACTTATATTCAGTGATCAAAAAGATCCTTTTTCCTGACCAATTTCTATACTGTGAACTCTGGCCACTTTTCAGAAGGTGTACCTTTGGGCACAGAGAAAATCATGTAGAGAGTGCGGATGTCTCAGTGTAGCGCACCCTGACTACTGGAGATGCAATTCACATCCAGTGTCCTGTTGATGGTAGGTCAGTTGCATTACCTTCACATTTGAAAGATGGTCTACTAATCATTAGATTAGAAAGGCTTCTAAAGGGAATGGTGGTTAATTGCAAATCAAGTCAATCTGGCCGCCTATTAGTAGGTCATTTAAAGGTTGGGTTATGGGGCATATCGATTAGTATGGAGCAATGTGCATATTATGCCCTCCATAAATATTTGTTGATGCTTATGATGACAAGGAGGTTGAAGTCGATAGTTGTAAGAAGGACTCTGACAAAGGGCAGGTATCTGATTTCCAATTCTTCCTCCTGTCATGACCACAAAGACTTGGCTAGGATCTCCCATTCACCCATTCCTTCTATCCCTAACTATCTTGGATGAAAGAGACTCTACCATTTGTATGTGGTGGATAGGAGCTAGTTTACCTTGATTGCAGAAGGCAGAAGTGTGAGAACATACATGCCTGCTTTGAACACAAGATTCCTCACTAAGGTGCTTCTTTATTCTTCATAATGGTATGGGAATGGCTCTGGACTCTTGAAGGCTATGCTAGCAGTGCGTAATCTCTGCTGAATTCTACCGAGCTAGAAAAGATCCCAACAATATTGTTCAAGGCCTGGAAATAAGCTATTGAACAAGGCCCAAACTTTGCAAAGGCAACAACACTCGTCACTGAAGGATTGGTCAGGAAGTAGTGAATGTTCCGGCGACAGTTAATTTCTGAAGCCATCTATTAAGGTATGGAAATGTAACAACCTGTGTCAGAGAAGGAGGACTCATATTGGTTGAGATCAAATATTTCATAGTATTGAAATGCCTCCTACACCTGAGTTTAAATGGAAGTTGAAGGAAAAATCTGATCTAGTTTACAGAAATGAATAACCCTATAGAAGCTGTAAAGGATCTTTGAAACTATCTATCTAATATGTATATACAATATGTATATATCATATGTATATACACACATATACATACACACATACGTGTGTGTGTGTGTGTATATATATATGTACACACACACACATATATATATATATATATATACAGAGGGAGAGAAAGAGAGAGTACATTTCGAGCTGTAAGGAACCATGTAAGGGGTTTTATAGATAATATATATTGCGTCATAGATTTGGAGATGGAAAGGATCATAGGAACCATGGAGCTACAATTAGAAGGGACTCAAAGGCTATCATCCAGGTCCTTCATTTTGGTGAGGAACATGAGTCTCAGTGAGGCCAACTGAATTGCTTAGAGTCATACAGGTACTAAGTGGCAGAGGTAGTGACTTCGAATCTAGTACAATTTCCACTGTACCTACCATTTATTGTTTTAAGATTTATCAAGTGCTTTCCAGAAGCTATTTGATTAATAACTATTATTAATAAATTAATAATCCCTTGAGGTGGCTACTACAGTTATAATTTTCCTCATTTTACAAATGAAAAAATAAGCTCAGAGAGGTTAATTGCCTTGTCCATGGTCATATAGCTAGTGAGTATTGGAAGCAGGATTCAAAACCAAGGTCTCTTTCAGCTCCAAAACCTAGAACTTTTTGCACATACCATTCTGCTAACCAGTTTAGCTTCTCCATTTTACAAAAGAGGAAACTGAGGCCCAGAAAGGTGACGTGACTTGCCTAAGGTAATATTGGCAGCACGTGGCAAGAGCAGGGACTTGAAACTTAGCCTTCTGATTCCTTATGTTAAATAACATCGTTTCTCTATGTTAGCTAACTTATCAAAAGCACATCTATTCTGTAAAGCAAGTCACAAATACACATAAACACACAGACGCATGAGGCAGCTAACTGGTGAATTGGGTAAGTGTGCTAGATTTAGAGTCAGGAAGACCTGAGTTCACATCTAACCACAGACTATGTGACTCTTGGCAAATCACTTAAATCTCTATTTGCCCAAGTTTCTTTATTTATAAAAATGGGGACAATAATAGCATTTATCTCTCGGGGTTGTTGTGAAGATCATATGAGCTAATATTTGTAAAATGGTTTGCAAAACCTATAATATTATATAAATGATATCTGTCATTATTATTATTACACTGGATGAGAAGTCAAAAACCCTAGGGTCTAGTCATAGCTCTGCCACTAACTTGACACTTGATCTTGAATAAACCACTTACCATCAGTGTCCTCATCTACAAAATGAGGGGATGTTAGACTTGAAGATTTTGAATGTCCCTTGCAGGTCTGGTACTACCTAATCCTGGGAAGTGCCAATGGGCCTTGTTCTCAGTCCAGACCTCTTGCTTCTACCCAGCTCAATGACTGGGGTGTTGGATAAGATTTCTAATACGGAGCTGGCAGTTACCACAGAACAGTTTCCCATATCCTATTGATATTTTGCTCATCTGGACTTTAAACCACACAAAGGACAGAGTTTCCATTCTATTTTGGAGTTTCAAGTCTGAGGAGAGTTCAGACTCATCTGTCAGCATTCAAGATTCTCCAAAATATGCTGCCACTTTTTTCTTTTTGGCCTTATTTCACAATTTTGCCTTGCACGTTTTCTGTGCTTGAGTCAAATGACTCTACTATGTCCCTGCCCCCAAAACCCTATGGTCTCCCCCTATGTCTGTGCTCAAATCTATGTCTGGTAAGTACTTCTTACCTCTCTTTGCCTATTAAATACTACCCATCTTTTAAAGTCAATTCCTATCTCACCTTCTCCTGGAAGTCTACCATGATTTCCACTCACTTTATTCCCTGCTTCCCCTGCAAGCTGGTGATCACTTTTCCCCTCTCCTATATAGGGGGGTATTTTGAGCCTCCTTAACATCATTTAATATTGTTTAGGTTGTCGTCAGTATTGGTATCTATCAACTGACTGGACCAGGGTGTTGGCAAATTATAGCTCCAAAACCTAAATCTGGATTGCCATCTGGTTTTATATCACCCAGCTAAGACTAATTTTTACAATTTTTAATATAATAAAACCTTATTTAAAAATGCAAAAACCATTCTTAGCTGCTGGGCTATAAAAATCCAGGTGGCAGGGCTATAACGTGCTGGCCCTTGGACTTGGCTATAAGTTTTTTGAGGTAAGGGACTGGGCATTCACTAAGCTTTGTCTTCCCATAACCCATTATAGGACTCAAATATGGTAGGTACTCAATATATATCTGTTTTATTATACCATATATGGAATTATTACACTGCTTCTACTTTTACTTTTGTTTCTTATCTTCTCTTGTATGTCCATTGAACCTTTTTGTTTTTTCCATACTTTCACTGTTCACATATTTACAGACAGTTCTCCTGCCCCCCTCCTCAGTCACCACTTAGCTAAGCCGTACACATTCAGTCCCTTTAATCTTTCCACTGGAATCAATTTCTTCATCCCCCCAATCATTTTTATTGCTCTTTTCTGAACTTCTTCCAATTTGTCTTGTAATGAGGTGCCCCAAACTAAATGCAATATTCTCAATGTGATTTCACTAGGGTTATATAGATTTTCTTGCTAAATATCTCCACAGACCTGGGGTGACATGCTTTTTTATTGTAACAACTATATTCATGATGGGATCTTTTTATACATACAGTTGGGATCACAGGACCACAGCATTTCTGAGTTGAAAGGAGCTACAGCAGACATCTAGCCCAATTTCCTGCCTATGTAGGAATCTATGACTCCCTTCTCAGGGGGTCATCTACATGCTCCTTGAAAACATCCGGTTACAGGGTGTTGACTGACTCCTAATGAGGCAGGCCACTGCAGTATTAAAGAGCTTTAATTGTGAAGAAGTTATTCTTTATGTTGAGTTTATATTTGTCTTCTTGAGACTTTTACCCACTAGTCAATTCAACAATACAAAGAGCATTTCTTACAAGGCCAAGATGTGCTGGGCACTCTGCTAAATGATGGGGATACAAAGATGGATGCAACTCAGACCTTGCTTTCAAAAAGCATACAATAGAATGTGAAGAACTAGCACACAGATAATTATGATGCAAGAGAGAGTGAAAGAAATGCAAAGGAAAAGTTCGATGTGGTATAAGGGAGAAATGACTTCCATTTTAGGGTTCTTTGTGGAGTAAGGGACATCTGAATTAGGCCTTGAAGAAATGGAAGGGAATCAGCAAATGGAGATGGGACAAGAGAAGTCAATTTCTAGCATGGGCTTGGGGTGGCAGCAATGTGAGCAGTCCCAGAGAAAGGAGAAAGCAAGATAAGATCATAGAAAGATAATAGAACAATTTGGCTAAAATGTGGAGTATGTGAAGAGGAATATTATATAATCAGGCTGGACAAGCAGGATAGAAAAAGATTGTGGATGGGGGTAGCTAGGTGGCACAGAGGATAGAGTCAGGAGGACCTGAATTTAAATCTGGCCTCAGATGCTTGCTAGTGCAATTCAGTGCGACCCTAGGCAAGTCGCTTGACCCTGATTGCCTCAAAAAAAAACAAAAAAAAAAAACAATGAAAAAGAATGTGGAAGACCTCGAAAGTCAGAATTAAGAAATTATACTTTATTTGATAGACAAAGGAGAGCCACTGAAGGTTTTTAAAGCAAATACCAAGATTCCACAGGCAGGCAAAGTCTTATTCTGACTTTTGGAATTGTGTGGAACAAGTCTAACATTTTTTTGAGGCAGCTAGGTGGTGCAGTGGATAGCGCTCTGGAACTGGACAGTCAGGAAGACCCGAGTTCAAGGCCAGCCTAAGACCTGGGAAAGTCACTTAACCTCTGTCTGTTTCAGTTTCCTCAGCTGTTAAAAACAGGGATATTAACTGCACTTACCTCCCCAGGTACTTATGAGGTTCAAATGAGTTAATATTTTTAAATTGCTTAGCACAGTGCCTGGAACACAGTAGGTACTTTAAAAATGTTTGCTCTCCTTTCCCTCATTGCTTCGGATAGCACACAAGTGTTTTCCTGTAGTTTCACTTCTCTGGGATAAACATTTCTAGTTCCTTCAATGGATCCTCATATAACTTGGTTTCATTTTCCTCTTATTATTCTGGTCACCTTCTAACTTAACAATGTCCCTCTTAAAAGGTGATGCCCAGGACTAAACATGACAGTTTACATATTGATAGATAGATGGATAAACAGGTAAGATATATCACCTAGCATATTGTCTTGCATGTAGTTAAATGTTCAGCAAACACTGAATGAATGAAAGTAGAATTAGCTGACAGAGGTATATAATGATTGATTATCACATCTTAAAATACTATCCAGGAAAGTTAAACAAAATCAGATTCTAGTTCTTTTATTGACTTTGAGATTTCTATTGAGAGGTTAGACTGGTATGAAAACAAATGAATCCCAGAACCCCAACCCCCCCCCCCCACACAAAAATCTATGGGCCATGTATTTATTTATAAGGTCTGTCTGTCTATCTATCTACTTATCTGTCATCTGTCATCTATCTTAAATGAAGGGGTAGAGAATGGACTTGTCATTTTATTGGTATATGGTCCTGGTGGAAGAAACTTTCTCAACCAATTCAGGTCAGTACCTTCTCTGCAACCTATACTCTTAGAATATTTTTTAGAGCATTGAGAGGTTAAGAGAGCATTGAGAGGTTAAGTGAATTGTCTAGGGCAGGGATGGTGAACCTGTGGCCTTCAGGCTACACGTGACCTTCTAGATCCTTATAGAAATTTTACAGAAAAATTTAGATTCAGTCAAAAGGCTGCACTTAAGGATCTAGTTAGGTGCCCTTATAAATTAGCTGCCCTTATAAAAAGAGCTACCTTAAATGCAAACCTCCCTGGGAAGGGAAACACAGTAACTTACACATTAGGGTATAAATGACAGCCAGAAGAACTTTAGCTGAGAACAGTCTCTGCTAGGGTGAAGGCAGAGGGAAAAGAGAACACCAGGTTATGGAAAGGTACATTTGCACGGTAAGAGAGAATACTACAGAGGCAGGGGGATTGAGGAGAGAACAGAAATAGCGGGAGGGTGAGCATCGCCAAACTAAAATTTCTGGCTTTTATAATCACACTGCAAGTTACTCGCCTAACACATTTCAGTGATCGTGCTCTCTCCCAAACACTATTCATGTACCCCCCATGACCCAGGAGACAAGGACCACGCTTCTAGTCTGAGTTCCTTGGCAACGGCAGTTTATACAGGCATTGAGATCCAGAGCCAAAGAAAACCTTTCTCTCTGCCTGAAAGGATTAACCAGATATCATAGCAATAGCCTTCCATTCACCCACCAGCGGATGGAAATAGTCTCCCTTTGTGTCAAACAGTTTAGATAGTATTTTGCCTTAACTTTTATGTTCATGCTGTTTGTAGTCCCAAAATAAGCCTTTGTAAGGAAATCGATAACAAACCATGCATGCCTAGCTCACATCAGTTTCCACAGGACATTAGGTTCTGTATTAAAGTAGCTAGAAATTGGAAAGTTGCACTTGTAACAGAGAAAACAGGCCTCTGAAGCTGAAATCCTTTGTTCATGTGTGGTGGTGGTAAGGAGCTTGGTCCTAGAAGGAGTGCTAGGCTTGGGCCCTGGACACCTGGGTTCAAATCCTACTTTCTAGCCATGTGATTACCTGTGTGACTAAGGTCACACAAGAAGTAAGGGACAGAGGAAGGATTCAAACCCGAGTCCTGTGACTCCAAGCTTGTCACACTCTTGGTGCACTACACATAATAGAGATCCAGAGTCACAATCAAGGAGACCTGGGTTAAAAACCCACCTCAATATTTTTGACACATTAGATGGACTTAATCTCTCAAGGGCCCCAGGCAATCCTCTACCACCATAAATGACAGAGAAGTTGCGTATCTACATCAATAGAAAAGACCTCTTGCTGAGAGTGAAAGCATAGGTCTAGTCTAAAAAAAAAATCACTCATGGTTGATTGCCTGTGGGCTTTCAGGCATTATTTCAGAGGTTTAACTAATGTTTCCATAGTAAGCATGGGGATAACCATGTGAAGCAATGGTGGAGCCTCATTTTACTGCTGGGATTGATTGGCAATTGCAGCCAAGGAGGGGGAGGCTGTGTTTGGTGGTCATTTTTTTTTTATCATTATAGAGAAAGGATGCAGAATCACAATCAGAGCAAGGACAAATAGGTTGGGAAGTGTTAAGCTACAGTCCCAATAGAACAGTTAGGGATAAGGGCATCAAACGGGTGGGAGTGAGGGTGAAAATGGGGGACTGGGAAATGCTAAAGCTGAGATGGAACACCTCAGTAGAGGACGGAATTAGATTTGAGTATAAAAGAAGAGCCATGAATGAGCCTGAATCAAACAGGTCATTGGAGCTGTGTGAGTGCAAGAATTCAGGTCTGTCTGGAATGACAATTCCTGGTCATACTTCCTTCTGTCCCTTAAGGGGCCTGACCTGCCAGGAGCAGGGATCTGGATAGTGAAGTCAGCAGGCATGTTGATGTTGAAGACTTATTGTTTCTTACGCCATTCTGTACAACATCCTTGTGGAGTAGGGAATAAAAATATTATTTTCCCTTTCAACAGATGGAAAAACTGAGGCCCAGAAAGGGACAGGAACTTTCTCTAATGGTGAAACTAAAGTTAAGACAAAAGGAAGCAAGATCAAATTGAAGAAACAGGCAGAAGTTAGAGGTGGGGTCTTGGCAAGGGGACTACTGTTAATCAGAGAGTCAAAACTTCATTTTCCTCATCTATAAAATGAGTTAAAATCAAAACAAAACAAAACAAAATTACATTTCATACCTTACAGGATCACTGTGAAGAATGTATTTTGTAAAGTATAAAGTCCTAGAGAAATGAGTCATGATTTTGATTGTCACTGAGTTAGCCTTCTTAGGCTAACACTCAAAATTGTCCATCAGATTGAACTCTAGCTGCTCTCTGAATTGCATATTCCATTTTCCATATCTACACATCTGTAACAGCTAATCTTCATGCCAAAAATACATTCTCTTTTTCTCTTCTTACTCCTTCTCTCTCCTCTTAGTTCTCCTCCCTTTTCTTCTCTCCCTGTTGTTCTTCTCTCTTACTCCCTCTCTCTTTATCTCTCTTCAAGGCTACTCAGTTCAGGTGCCATTTCCTCCATGAAATCTCTCTCCCACTTCAAATCATGCTATAATTGTACATATTCTATGCCTGTGTCCACCCCAGTAGAATTGAAATTCCTTTAGCTCAGGGATGTCTCAAGCTTATTTCATTTATTTGGTCTTTTCCATCAAATCCCAGGCACCTAGCCTAGTGTCTTGAACTTAATGAGTAATTAAATATTTGTTGAAGTCGAGTATCTGTTCTCATGCCTTTGGTTACCTGGACTCTTCTTTATTTTGTGTACTCTCCAGTAAGCACCTAGCACCTCACCTATTCCCTTTAACCTGCTGCTACCTACAACCTTCTGCAATAACAGAATAATTACGACGTGAGTGGTGATCATCACTGGTTTGTGTCATCTCTCTTTTCCAGTCTCTTTGCCCCCTTTTCAGTGCCCTTATAGAATCATTGAATTTGGACCTTAGAGAACATTGAACTAAATGATCTCATTTTACAGATGAGGAAACAGAGGCCCAGAGAGGGGAAGTGACTTACCCAAAGTCAGACAATTAGTAAGTAGAAGAACTGGGACTTGACCTCAGATGTTCTGACTCTAAGTCAGGTTCTATTTCTGGAATATTATGACTATTCTTGCTTGCTTGACTCATAACAACAGATCTAATACTTTCATGCTTCCCTGAATCCTATAGTGGAAGAAGGAAAATCAAGCAGAGGAGGGACTATATTTGATCAGGATGCCTTCTTGATGTCCCTCAAAACACATAATATTAGCCATGCAAAACTCTGCCTACGTGTAAGACTAAAGGTAACAGGGACAGAGAAGCCAGGAGGAAAGCTATTCCATTCCTCTCCAGGCCACATTCCTTACTCTCTTCTTGGACTTCCTCTATTATGCAATAGGTTCTTCTACAACCTGCAAGGTCACTTCATCTCTGTACTTCACACGTTGGAAGTAGCCTCTAACTCTGTGGGCTCTTCTTTGACTGGCTGGTTCCTTTCAGAATCTCCATTGTAAGGACCAGGCTCAGGCCAGCCATGTCTTCATCCCTCTCCAGGCTATGCTTCTGACTCTACAGACTTTCTCCACCATGTTCCTCTCTTCTCTTCTTCCACTTTTCAGTTTTCATTTATGTGTTTTTTTCCTCCATTAGAATGTAAACTCCTTGAGGGCAGGTATTATTTTTCTTTCTGCTTGAATTTGCATTCTCAGTGTTTAGCATAGTACCTCGCACATAGTAAATGCTTAATAAATCCTTGTTGACTTGACTTGATCTAGCACTAAGGAGAACAAAAACAAAAACCTGATTTTTAAATCATATAATTTTTATATGGAAAGTACTTTCAAAATCAAATAATCTAACCCTATTCATTTTACTTATGGGGAAACTATGGCCAAGAAAGGAAAGAGGATTTGTCCAAGACCATTTAGATATATACTGGTAAGGCTGGGATTAGACCTCAGTCTCCTGATTTGTAACCCAGGGTTCAGAATAGCTTAAATTTCTGTAGCACTTCAGTGTTTATAAAAATGCTTTTCTCATCATGGTCCAGTGAAGCAACCAATACAAATATAATTATGCCCATTTTAATAGTAGAGAAAACCTAGGCTAAGAAAGCAAGTGACTTGGTCAATGCTGCAGTCAATAAGTATCAGAGCAGGGATATGAGGCCAGATCTCCCAATTTAAAGTCAATGTTCTTTCTATTATACCAGTCTTTTTCTTCTCTTATTGCCTTGGACTCAGCCTGGCAAGAGCCAGCTGATAAGAGGTCCAGCCACAAGGTCTGCAGGTAATGAAAACTCTAAAGGGTTGATTAGGGTTGGGGTAAATTTTGGGGTGAGTGTGGGAAAGTCAGCAGAGCTCTTTGGCCAGTCCTGCTAGAAAATTAGTCCCCTTCAATTGTGGGGGACAATTCCTAGGCAGAGTGAAGAATTCCATATCTGGGGAATAGCATGTGGTCACAGAATTGAATTCATTCCATCTTCATTTGTTTGGGAAGAATTGTTCATTAGCACTTCCTTCTGGGAGAAAATCTTTTTATTAATAAGAAGAAATGGGTTACTTCTGCTTGACAATGATTTTGACCACTGAGGTGGAAAGAGAAAATGGTACTCTCTGAAGCCTTTCCTGTTTGGGGGGGGTGGGATGGGCAGACATCAACGACTGTGTGTGCCAAGGCTGATCTCACAGGCTCTCTTTCTGTGCAGAAAGTTTCCATTCCATGGTCTTATTTCTCAGGAAGGAAAAAAAATAAATACAAAGTTGGTGCAACTGTCGTTTGTATTCTTTAACATACTAACTATGAAAAATGCCTTCCTATAATACTTTGTTTAATTCAAGCCTATTGGCAGGAACATGCTATACATCTCTGTCAGTGTAGGGGCAAAAGACTGGGGTGAATTAAATGGGGTCTTTGGATCTGGTCGTATTTCCACCTCTCTAGGACCTTCGTAATTCTTTTCTATGTCTGAGATTTCATGACCATAGTTAAGAAGAAAGGCACTTAATACACAGCCTGTCTGAAATAGCTTCTGAAATCACATCTGTTTCCTATTATTAGGGAGAAACAGGCCACCAAAGGGCTGTAAATAAAGGCAGAAGGGAAGTCTTAGACTTGGCAAATGGAAGAAGCAGGCTTTCTTTAGTGTTCTTAAGTGTCTGGATACACTCGTTAGGTGGGGATAAGGCAGCAATTGGGTATGGGAGGGAAGTCATCCTATGTGATGATCCTCCTTCTAATTCCCATGCAATAACATGCATTCATTGTAACTGGATGCCCCACAGGAAGGATGACTCAAGAAAGGAAAGCTACCTCTGTAACGAGGATTATTAAAGCCAGATGTATTGGGATTTGAATATGCTTTCTAGTTCAATAAAGTGATCCAGTAGAAAGCTTACCTTTCATTCATTTTTTTCTAATACCAAGTCCTGTGCTAGGCATCATGGGGGAGACCGGGCAAGACAGAGTCATTGCCTTCAGGGGGTTTACAATCTTATTATTAAAATAAGGTTTACACACAACAAATAATTAGAGTAGACTGCATACTATTATATAATCAAATGTGTGGAAGTTAGGGTGCAGAAGAAAGAAAGCTGGATTTGGAGTGAAAGAGCTCAGGTTTGAATACTTGTTCTGCTATTTACTACCTGTCAGACCTTTGGCAAGTTATTTCACCTGCCTGGGCCTCAATTTACTCATCTGTAGAATGAGGGAGTTAGACTGGATCAGGGGTGGGGAACCTGTGGCCTCAAGGCTATATGTGGCCCTCTAGGTCTTCAAATGTGGCCCTTTTATTGAATCCAAACTTCACAGAACAAATCCCCTTAATAAAACGATTTGTCCTGTAAAACTTGGATGCAGTCAAAAGGCCTCACCCAAGGACCTAGAAAGCTACATGTGGCCTCGAGGCTGCAGGCTTCACACCCCTGGACTAGATAATACTGTTGCTTCCAGGTTTAAGGTCCTATGACCCTAAGAAATATAAGACATCACCTCTACTCTTGAAGACTTACAAACTAGCTGAGGAAACATCACAACAACACTGTGAAACAAACTCCACAGATGTATAAGGTGTGGACTAAACTCTCTGACCTCTTAGTTATTTCCTTCTAGTTCTAAATCTCCAATTGTGTGATTCCCAAAGTAGTGCTAGTATTATTATTAATTATTATCATTTTACAGACCAGGAAACTGAAGCTCCAAGAGGAGAGGGCTTGTGTTATTTGGTTTAAAGTCACACAGCAAGGAAATGACAGAGCTGAGACTTAAACCCAGTTCTTTCGATGCTACCTGCAGTCCTCTGTCTGATGTCAGTTAAGTATTTGACTGTGAGGCGCTGAATATAAATGCAAAATATGTGATAGATTAATGGATTCTCAGAGCTGGAAGGGATCCTAGAGATCTTCTTGTTCCAATTCCTTTTTTTCGGCAAAGGAGGAAAATGATAACCAAAGAAGCATCATGACTTTGTCACATGAAGACTTAGTGGCGGAGCCAGGACTAGAAGTCAGGTTTCCTGTTTCCCCATTCAGTTCCACTCTCATCATAGGAAATACAAAACTACTGCAGTCAGAAGAACCTTCTATATGGAGGAAGCTAGCATTTAATATCTAATAGCTGTAACAGGACAGAACCATCATTCATTCAAGAAACCTTCATTAGGTTCTTACTATGCAAAGAACATACTAGTAGGTATTGTGTAGTTTAGATATGAGATAATCCTGCCTTCAAGGAACTTACAATCTAGTAGAGGATAAACCATCAACACAGATAACCATTATACACAATATTATTTGAACGTTTGAAAGGTACAAAGGAAAATGCTATGTGAGATGTAGTAAAGATGATGCATATTTTAGCCATAAATAAAGATCCCCCTTAATTGAGTCCCTGGCCTTTGGAAGTCCATGATCTAACGCCCTTATCTGTCCAGCTGTTAGAACTATGAGCATTCTTAAAGCCACAGAAACTTCTTGTTCTAGTGAGAAATCCTGAGAGATCATTCGGAATTTGAACTGAGATAACAGTGATGTATCTTGGATGGTTCCATGGGATGATGAGAGAATTTCCTACATTTCTTACATGCACTCAAAGAAGAGGTGCTAGTGAATTTTCTGCCTTAATTTAGTAGCTTATGCTGGGAACTAGGTCCATTTTTAATTCAGTTGTCTTTTTGTTTGAAAACTTCTCATCCTCACTTGGTCACTTCTCTGTACAACTGAGAGACTAAGTATAGTACTCAGAGGAAGTGGTTATAATTTCTAGAAAAATGATGTGACATTCTTCATAGAATACAACTGATAAAAAAGCCTTGGTAGGTTTATGGTTGGGTACATGAAGATTTTGACAACTTAGAAGCATATCTGAGACTTCAGTTAGTACTGGACCTGGAATTATAGATGTATTTCTATTTTTAAAATGTTTATATCTAAATCTATTATTCTATGTCTAATTCAATATATTCCACAACACTATATCCCCTCCAGGGGGATCTACCTCTGGCCTCAGAAGTAGCCATGTTTAGAGATACAGAGTTCTCTGGGTATAACTATGATGGAGTGATTGAGTTATAAGAGGCAGTAGATATCATAGTGGGATAAAGACAGTGGATTTGAAGCCAGGAACACTAGATTTCAAGACTTGCTTCTGACACACACTGGCTGCATAACCCTGGGCAAGTCAATTAATTCTAGTTCAATGGTGTCAAACTCCAGCTGCACGTGGACTTAGAAAATCACAAATTAACATTATCTTTGCTGTATTATATTTTTGTTTATTTTGTTCAATACTTCCTAATTACATTTTAATCTGGTTTGGGCTTGGGAGTTTTATATCCCTATCTTCTATGCTAGGTAACTCTATAAGATTATAGGTTGTAGAGAAACACTGATTTGAATTGGTAAAGAGAATTCAATAGGCTAATGAAATAACAGGGTTGTTCTCTGTTGCTATCAGAATTAATCTTTTCTTGTCCTTTGGGGTGCTCACCTGGGCTGGCTTTTAATAACCTAGGCACAACAGACATATTCCTTGTATTTGTAGATTTTTAGTTTTTAAGTGTCTTAGAATTTTCTTGGATGTTCTTCATCTACTTGGTCTTCCCTAGGCAGATGGACAGATCAAAATCCTCTGAGTCATTAGAAATATCTTCTAGGAAGCTCTGTGATGATCTGGGACACAACACAGTCAACACAATGTCATTGTCAAACAGAAGTTTCTAGAGGACTTCGCCATCCACAGGAATCCTTCTTCAGGTTAGACTCCTCATTGGATCTCTTCCATCATAGAGGTGTACCTATGCCAGTTTTAGCCTCTGACTGAGGTAAATTATCAGATGGTCACTGAATGGGGTTATTTCTGTTGTTATGTCATCTAAGGAATTTTGGATGGTCTTTATGTATGAATGGTCAAACTTTTGGGAGAACAGAGACAAGAATCACAAAGAATGGGCAGTCATGGATGAGTTGCCCACATGCATCGCTGAAGGGAACTTTTGAATCGATGAGATCACAGATCCAATTGAGCACTGAATAATTATCTTGGACATTTGTTCAACAGAGAAATGCCTCTATGTTGTTAGTCAGACAACAGGAGAAATTACTAGAATCTAATATGATAAAAATTATTAAAGCTTAATAAATTCTTAAAAATTCATGATGGATTATTTAATAAAATAACTTGTTATGTACAGAACTAGTACTAAAAAGAAGCATTGTCCCCTTCAAAGTAGTCCCCTTGGGAGCTGCATATTTTTTCTTTGGATCATAGTGTTATGACTGGAAGGGAACCTAGGGTTAATCTAGTCCAACCCTCTAGTTTTACAAATGAGGAAACTGAGGCCCAGAGAGATGAAATGATTTTGCCAGGGTTCAGTGGAACTGTTATTGCAGGCCCTTCTTCTTTCCTAGGTAACTCTTTAAGATTATAGGTTGTAGAGAAAGTGCTAACCCAAATTGGAAAAGTGAATTCACTAGACCAATGAAATAACAGGGATTTTATAAGATTTCTCTTTGGACATGACCTTCAACACCTCACAGAACATTAATAATGATAATTCACATTCCATAGTAGCTTAAAGTTCACAAAACACCTTCCTCATGGCAAACCTGTGAGATATGTTGACAAGCATTATTATCATTATTCCTTTGTACACCTGAGGATACTGAGGCTCAGAAAGATAAGTTACTACCTTATGATCAAATAGCTAGTAAGTACTGGAAGTATGATTTCAACCTAGGTTTTCTGTCCCCAAGTCCAATAGTCTTAGCACTGTACATATTGGTCAATCCTTTTGTATAACTTCTGTGTTAGTAAAGCTTCTTCTTCAAAGCTGAATTTAATTTTGAATTTTGCAAACAGTCAGAAGCCATTCAGAGCCAAATCTTGTGAATAAGGCTCATGAGGAAGGTGGATGGTCATAGTATTGTGAGCCCCAAATAAGGTCAGACGTTAAAACAAATGGATCATTCTTTGTGTGTGTTAATGAACTCTGAAGGCCATTCCCAAAGAGTCAAATAATTCTTTAGAATTTGTGTCTAGCATTCCAAGGGGACTCCTGTGAATGTCACAAAATTCATTGGTTTCCATAAGTTCTGATATTTCTGTTAAAATCTTCAAGCTCATTAATTATGTGGACATTTAAACAACAATAATAACTGATGTCTATAGGGTGCTTTAAGGTTTACAGAATATATGTGATTTAATCTTCCCAACAACACTGTGAAATAGGTGCTACAGGTATTATAATTTAAAAACAACTTAACCACTTCAATTTCTATAGGGCTTTAAGGTTTACAATTTTTTTTAATCACAAAAGCCCAATAAGGTAGGCATTGCAAGTTTTTTTTTTTTAACAGATGAGAAAACTGAGGTTTAGAAAGATTAAATTACTTGCTCAAGGTATTCCAAGGAAAACATGTTATTTGATTTTGCTCTCCATAGGATTATAGACCTTGAGAGGAAAGGACCTCAGAGGCCTCATAATGTAATCCTCTCATTTCATAAATAAAGAGACTGAAGCCAGAAAGATTAAGTGACCTTAGGTCCTCAACACAGAAGATCCTTGCTTGGCCAAACTTCCTTGATTCAAATAACTCCTGGTGACTCAGGTTAAAAAATGGCCTTTTTTTCTTCTGAAGTTGAGTTGTTTTTCAGGTGTGCTTCTTCCCTTGAACTGTGACTTTGGTTGGAACAAAAACAAAATTTAACCCCATTTCATAGCATCAGAGATTTAGAAGGGGAAGGGACCTTAGGTCTGCTGGTCCAACCCTTTCACTCTGAAATCCAGAGAGGCTTCCATGAAGATCACACAGGTGCTTGCAACAGCAGAGCTGAACCTAAGGAACCTAAGGAAAATGATTGTAATTCTGACTCTCAAGACATTTCTTTTTCTACTATAGCACCTTGCCTCCAATGTGTTTAACTAATGTTTTATTTTCCCTCTGGGATTCCAAATAGAAAATGGGGCCCACATAAAGTGCAGCTGATGGTGATGGTGGTGGTGGAGGTGGAGTGATGGGGCCAATCAATCCAGTCAGTAATTGCATTGATACCTCCATTGTTTCTAAATTAGGTATAATGAAGACAAATCCAGCAGTGGTAGCTAGAGATCAATAACAGGAGAAGGAAAGGGGGTAGGGATAGAAGCTGCAAGAGCAGACACCAACAAGATCCTTTTAAAAAAAAATGAAGAACTCAGCCTAGAAAAGTCATTGAATACCACTCAAGCAGCTACAAGAAAAACATTCACCTCTTGCAAAAGGTTTCCCGTTGTGGAACATTGCTGTTGCCAGGAACTTCTCAGGGGCTGCTGTTAGAAGCTTGGTGTGGGACAACCAGCCTATAATTTTGTTTGGAAACTATCCCATTTTTATTCTATCATAGAGTATTAGAGCTGGAAGGTACCTGAGCACATGGAATGTAAGAATCTAGGATGTGAAAGCTAGAAGAGACCTGTCAAATCTTTTATTTTACAGATGGGAAACAGATTTGAAAATGTTTTAAAAAGTTCAATAGAAAACAATTTGGGCCAGGAAGAAGCTCAATCACAAAAGCTTCAGAAGTGGAAAAGCTTGGATAAAGTATAATTCTTAAGCCTCCAATGCAAATGAACTCTCATGGTCGTCTCAAAGGAGAAAGGCATTGATTTACACATATCTGCTAGAAAAATTGCAGTTTGGGGGAAAAAAAAAGGAACATCATAAGGGGTCCATGCTGTAGTAAATTAGTATATCTGACCTTGTATTTCATTGTGTTTTAGTGGGCTATGATATTTACAAGATGTAGAGGGTAAAATTCTCCCAGCAGGATAGGTTCAGGGACTGTGGTTAGATGCCCACCAGGAGTGCTTAGATATAGGACCATTTAAGGTTTGGACTAGAATGATTACGGTATATAGCTAATTATAGACTTTAGACATACCTGAAGTTAAAGAAGTAGCAAAGTTTCAGATGGTTGCTGCTCACAAACTGTGAAGCAGCTTTACTGGCTATGATTAGTAGAGAAGACTTTATCCCCTAAGAGAAAATTCAGAGCAAGTTCTACTGATCCTTGGAAGAACTCTAGAGGAAGATAATATCAAGTAGTAACTGATAACAGTTTAATCTAAGGAGAGAATATACATATATTTAGGCATTTGTATTTCTTTAAATCTTGTCATATAATGAATCTCTCAACTAATCCAACCTTGAAAACTATTGCTGGAGCTGGGCGTAATGTACCCCCTACCTGTTATTTGTGCAAGCATGTGGCTGGACCAGTTCAGGGAAGAGGGGAACCTGTCTCTAAAGAAGGGGGGGGCAGATTAGTCTCCCTTTCTTCATACTCACTGGCTTATTTATTTTTCCCACTCTGCTGTTCCCAGAGATGATTTGCCTATAACTTAGATTATTACTCATAATCCAGGGTTTCCCCCAAAAGAGGAGGAAGGAATAAAAAAGATACTCAATATACAATGTGAATCAGGTATGGGAGAGGTAATTTATTCCTACACAGAAAAGGAACGCTAAACATAGATGACTCATAAGCATGCATTAACAGAATGAATTAAACAAGATCCAGTAGCTGAACTCATAACTTTTGTTACAACCTGCTGGGAGGCTTATCAGAACATAAAATAATTCATAACATTGTTAATTAGGAATTTTACATTTCACTCAGACTGGTACTGTTTTTACAGGCTGATAAAATGGCTAGTCTTGGGATGATCCTTTTCTTGTTGGTGATCATTCTTTTCAAGAAATGAGGAGTAATGCCAGGGGCTCCTTCTATCTTTCTCTCTCCTTACCCCAACTTCCATTCATTTTCTACCTCCAACATGACCTCTAGGCATCTTGAACTCATAAAGTTACCTCTAATCCTGTACATATCCTACTAGGGATAATAATTGATCTAAAATAAGGAAAGGATAAACCCAAAATGCTTTGTTGTGGCCCTCTGCATTAGTTTCCATTTGAGGAAAGTAGCCATGATGCTAGGGTGGTGAAGGACCCTTCTTCTTCTACCCTGAACTTGACTCACATGCTACTACTAGAGAGAGGCTTTTCTTCTTTCCATTACCGCAGCACCTTGTCTCTCTGACATTGTCACGGGGTGGGGGAGACGCAGGGTAAACAAGTGATCACTCAGAGTTTAACCTTTCAAAACAAACACCAACTCCTATCAGCAATGGCTTACTACATAGCTGGAAGCAACCTGAGAGTTTGTCATTTCCAACATGCCAAAATGATGAGTAAAACACGTGGTTTGTTAGAATTAGGCAAGGAGTATCTTTGAATGATCTGTGTGTCTCAGGGGCAAAGGGAAGTGGCCTCTGATACACTTCGGTAATTTAATTAAATTGTATATGTATTTATTTTTTAATGGAGAAACTTTGTTGGGGAACATTTAACGTAGTATCTTAGGCTTGTGGCCTAGATGTGGCCATGACCCCACCTCTACACGGGGTATTACCTGGTCATGTCATTCAATGTGGTGCTCATATGCCTTTTCTTTGACGCTGGGTTGTCTCACACAACACAACCTATACTCACATCAGCAGGTCTGGAGGTTTTCCATAGTGAGAAAGAGCAGCCACATCTATAGATACACTTTTGTTTTTGTTCAGTCCTTTCAGTCATGTCTGACTCTGTGACCCATTTGGGGTTTTCTTGACAAACATAGTGGAAAGATTTGCCATTTCCTTCTCCACCTCATTTTACAGATGAGGAAACTGAGGCAAACAGGGTTAAGTGACTTGCCCAGGGTCACACAGCTGGTAAATGTCTGAGGCTGAATTTGAACTTAGAGAGAAGTGTCTTCTTGACTCTAGGCCTGGCACTCTAACCACTGCACCACCTAGCTGCTCATAGCCACACTGCTACTCTACAAATTTTCTTTCAGAATCCTAGGGTATGGAAGGAGGTTGATACATGCTTGCTACTCGCCATTAAAGCTCTAGAGGTTCCCCACCCCCAAACCCAATATGTTTTTCATTGACCTAAAATTAGTCACTGTGACACCAATGACTCTTAAATATGAAATATTTACTGAATGATAAGACAAGAGTAAGACTAGTCATAACATTTACTCAATAGGAGGCAAGAACCAGAAGAATCAAAATGTATTTCTTCACTCATAAATCTGGGTCATAATCTCCCATAAATGCACACAGTATCCATGGTGTAGAGTGGGAACACACAGAAATCTAGCAGTAAGGAAGATGAATGTAAAACCCATATGGGTAGGATGACTCACAAGTCTGACCGGCAGGCTTGGTCTCTCTCCCTCTCTCTCTCTCTCTCTCTCTCCCTCTCTCTCTCTCTCTCTCTCTCTCTCTCTCTCTCTCTCTCTCTCTC
>NW_020954564.1:8289112-8305529 GCF_900497805.2 Vombatus ursinus | reverse complement strand
CTCTCTCTCTCTCTCTCTCTCTCTCTCTCTCTCTCTCTCTCTCTCTCCTTTTTTAGGCAATTGGGGTTAAGTGACTTGCCCAGGGTCACACAGCTAGTAATCTTGGTCTCTTTAAAGAATAGTCTGCACCATATATCAACTCATAGGTAAAAACCCTTTCCTGTTATCTGCTTTCTGTCTGGTCCTCACAGCTTTTCTTCTGGGCAAAGCTGCTTCTCTGCTATTCTCAGGCTGCTGGTGCAGTGACAAACTCTTTTAGCACACAGCCACCATTGACAGAGTGCAGAGAAAGTGTTTGGTTCTTCAATGACAAGTAGTTCTTTCAATCTGGAGAGTGGTTAAAATCCATAGACCTGAAAATAACAGGGCAAATAACTTTGTTCATTTGGCTCTCAGCAAATCTAGGCATCTTCTCACAGCAAAGCAGATGCAAAGCCAGTTTTTACCCCCTCTATTTCTGTCTCAAATAGGAAAGGACTGTATAGGGCAACCCAGTCACCTCTAAGAAAGTTTCCTTCCTGAGGTCATTAGAGAACAATAAGTTTGAATAGCTCTTCCCCAGCAGCAGGATTCAGGTTATCTCCCAGGAGCTTCAGAGCCTATCAGTCTTCAGTAGGTTCTTCCAGCTGACTCAGCTTCTGTCAACTTGCTGTATTCTGTCTTCTGTAAGCAGCTTTCTCATCATCTTTTTTGCCCTCTATCCCCATCTCCTTTGGTGTTTAGCTTCCTTCTCTTTTCCCTTCATTTCTCCTCCCCCATTCTGCTGGTTTCTTTCTATAGTTTCTCTGTGGCTCTTAATGCCATAAATCAGCACTTCCTCATCAGCAGGCAATTCATCTATAACATGATGTAAAACTCCACAATTCCACCTTTCTGTCAATTGCCTCCAACAGTCCTTCTTACAATCTTTCCACAGTCTCTGAACAGTTGTTTGATTTACAATTTCTAGGTTATAATCTTTAAAATTCTGAAAAAATTACATCCAAATGAGTTGAGGGACTACAATACCTTGTAGCAATTATTACATCAATTATTGCTCTGCTTTTAAATACATTTTCTTGTTAAATTGATATGAGGGACAGTTCTCTGTCTAGTCCTCAGAACAGCCTAAGTTCCTCCTCAACAATTTATCCGGGAGGTTATTTTTTTCAAATTGATTTTATCAGAGTTCTTTGCACAAATATTCTTTATCTGCTCCTTCCAGCACACATACAAATGGAGCAGTCCCTTATGCTCTCCTGAATCAAATACTTTTTAATAATAAACAAGCAGTAAATACCATGGGATATTGTGTCCTCTACATTTTTCATGCAATTACATGACAGAAAGAATTGTTTTCTCCACCAAGTATCTTCCATGTATATTTCAAAATTATACAATAGTCCTTACAAGTTATAGCAGCAGAGGTAGCCTTGTTTGACTGCCATCTGGTAATTATCAAGTTAGTTATAAAACAGGGCTGTGCATGCTAACCAAAGGTATTTTCCACTGTCATGTAGGAAGGTTAAAGTCAAGGAGGGACTACAGATAGTGAAGTCTTCCAGATGCTCCTGTTTCAGATAACGTTATACTAATTGCTTCAAGTCCTAGAACAGTTCAGGACCTCCAGGATGAAATCCATAACCATTCAAAAGAGTTTGGTCTAACTAGCCACACAAGAAAAATGAAGTGGGTAAAGAATGCTTATTGCTATGGTAGGCAGTTAGATGGACAATCAATAGATCTTGTTTATCAGTATCCAATGTATCAATATCCAATATCTTTCAGTCTGTGTGCTCCATTGGTTCCTGTTTAAGGGAAAGCAAGGAGGGTCTCTAGCACATTGGGTGGATGATTTGTGACAAATACAAGGGCAAATACAAGGGCAATAGTTGCAAAGGATGGGTAGGCATGAATGAACTGTTATCTGCATCATTAGAATATCCCTAGTGGTAAGATCACAGATGCACTGGAATATTTGAAAATATGTGGTTGTTTTAGTGAAATTCTTGTTAATTTTTCTGCAAAAAAAGAATCCATAGAAATGAAAGCCTGTACTTTATCTTACTTTCCTCAATTTTCCACATCTGGGGATAGTGTGTGCTATGCCTATTTATCCATTTTTTTAAAAAAAAAGATAGGTTATATCAACAACAGAAATACAAACATCCCCTCCTCCAACTCCTATCTACACTGTCCCCTATGCCATTTCAATCCCTTGAAAGAGTGGGCTCAAACTTAAAGTGACCAACATTCACCCCATCAATTTCATTTCCAAATGCAGTGTAGCTGATGGCTGAATCACTGTTGCTCCCTCCTGGCTCCCATTTTGATCATCTTCCATGCTGAGTGAAATAGTTCAGCTGGGTCTTTGCTTTTCACCACTTCAGCTATCCAAAAAAATCTGGCTTTGACTTTGGCTCTCAGACCTCTGAGAAGACCTTTGGAAGCTCACAAGGTTATAGCATAGTCCAATGCGCCTTCACTATAAGCAGGAAAGAACAAATGCAAAGAGGAAAGATAGAAGCCAGTATTCAGGGGCCATATATTTATTGATGACCCAGCATGCTCATGTATGTGGGATGTGAGGTAGATAGAGGCCCAAGTCCTGTCTCCCTATGTAGAGAATTACAGCATGTCTTCTCTCAATCATAGCCAGAGAGAAAAGAGACTAGTCGTTTACTAACAGGTACCAGCAACCATATGGTAGTAGCTTCTATTCTTTCTTAATGTTTTCATAAGTCTTAGTTTCATCCCCTCAACTAGACCTGTACTCTTCTCAGAGGCAGGGACTACGTCTTACATTTTTTTTTATCCACAATCCCTAGTTGACTAGACACAAAGGATAATGGGGTTATAGATTTAGATCTGGAAAGTACCTTAGAAGCCATTCTTCTCAATTTACAGATCAAGAAACTAAGTTTCAGATAGGTAAAGTGATTTGCATATGGTTAAGCAGTCACTAACTAGGCAGAAGTAGGATTGGAAACCAAGTCATCTTTGTGGCAACTAGGTGGCACAGTGTATAGAATGCTGGGCCTGGAGTCAGGAAAATCTGAGCTGGAATCCAAACTTAAACACTTAGTAGTGTGATCCTGGACAAGTCATTAAACCTCCGTCTGCCTCAGTTTCTTCAACTGTAAAGTAGAGATAATAACATCTACCTCCCAGGGTTCTTATGAGGATTAAATGGGATAGTATTTGTAAAGTGCTTAGCATAACATCTGGCACAGGGTAAGTGCTGACTGCATGCTTGTGCCCCCCCATTCCCTGACTTAAGATCCAACATTCTCTCCACTATAGCACTTTGTTTTTCATCATAGTTGTTTAGTAGCTACTTACTGTTGGGCTCAATAAGTAAGCAATATGGCACAGAAATGAAAGCTTGGGAAAAGTGGCCAGCCAGTTTTAGTGCTGTTCACTACTATTTATAAGCAGACATGCATGAGAGGGAAGTGTGGAAAAAGTCAAACATAAGAAACCTCCAGGACTTTGTGATTGGAAGGCAAGACCAGGGACTTGTCATTTATTTGGTCACTCCCCTCCTCCCAAACTGGCCACCAGCCAAGGTCCAAACATTCTCAAGAGACCTCTGCTTTGGGGGAGATATTCTACTCAACATTGGGTTAAGCCCTTGGGTAGAACTAACTTGGCTTGTGATTGGAGGGTGAGTATTTCAAATACACTCATCCATAAAATGAGCTGGAGAAAGAAATGGCAAACCACTCCACTATCTTTGCAAGAAAACCCCAAACAGGGTCACGAAGAGTCAGACGCAACTGAAAAATGACTGAACACAAATTCAAATATGAATTACTCTGATAACCAACCAGGCCTGAGGAATCCCTGTCTTGATAACCAAGCTGGGCACTTTATATCTGACTTTGTGTGTTATCTCCCCTATCCTCTTTTCTAATTTTTGTTTGAGGATAGATAATCAAATCAACATTACCATTACTTCATTCAGAATCCCTGTCATTCTGATTCATAAGTTGTCTTGACCAAAATCTCCCTCCCTGGTTACTACTCTCAGCTCCCTCATATCCATACATGTCAGCTAGAGTTAGTTGATTAGAGGCAGCTAGATGGAGTAGTGGCAAACATGCTAAACCTAGAATCAGGAAAGCTTGAGCTCAAATCCAGCCATAGGCACTTAGCCTGTGTAACCCTGGGCAAGTCATTTAACCTCTGCCTTTCTCGGTTTCCTCATCTCCGAAATGGGGATAATAATAGTATCCACCTCTCAGGATCATTGTAGGAATAAAATGAAATAAAATTTGTAAAGCACTATATCAATACTAATCATTGTAATGATGATGATGTCAGTCTCATTGTTCACTTGTCTCTCTACTTTATTCTCCTGTGGTTCCCTCTAGAGCTCTCCCATCCTATTGTTAACACACACTTTATGCTTTATGTTAGACATTCATTCCCTTTCCCAAGAAATCACTTTGTTTCTATTTTATATTTAATTTTCTATGTACATATTTTTTCCCCACAAGAGAATGTAAGCTCTTTGAGTGCTTGGATTCTATTGTTTTTATCTTTGTATCTCCAGCACCTAGGATGGTGCCTGATACAGTAGGAATTTGATAAATGCTTGTTGAATTGACTTGAGTAACACCGAAGATCTTTAGGAGATAAGAGATGGGTGGGTGGGCAGGAGGGAAGAAAGGCAGAAGAGCAATTTCCAAAGGAAGGAGGAAAGGCTTTGGGCTCAACCTATGAAGAAACTTTGTCAGCTTCTCATCACGTGTGTCCAACTTAGGTCAGAGTTCACGTTACCATAAATGACCACAGTAATGATTAATATTAGCTTGGGATTTCAGTGCCTCAGATTGTAATTGCTAGATTTTGAGTCAGGAGGACAAGGTTCAACTCCTATCTTTATCATTTACTAGCTGTGAGATTCTAGGCAAGTCACTTAAGTCTTTGCCTTAGTTTACTCATTTATAAAATGAGGGAGAAATAGCATTTACTTCAAAAGGCTTCTGTGAGGTTCAAAATAAATCACGTATATAGTATGCTTTGTGGATCTTGAAATGCTATATAAATGCTAACTAGAATTAGTAATTATTCACTCTAAATATTTTTGAAGGTGTAGTGTGGGAAGTCTTTTTTTGGGAACCCTCTTTGCCTCTTAGCATAGAGCTTGGATAATGCACCTGTATAGAAGTGTAAACTTGACTACCCACCCAAAAAGTCAGAAATTTTATTTAATTCTCTGATGAGGTATCCTATCTATAGGAATATTTGGGTTTGTATCAGAATGAATAACAATCATTGTGAGGGGGACAGATTTTCAGGGGCAAAATGGTCTAAGTCACAGGGATGGGGAACTTTGAGGTCACATGTGGTTTTTTAGGTCCTTGGGTATGGCCTTTTGACTGAGTCCAAGTTTTACAGAACAAATCTTTTTATTAAGGGGACTTGTTCTGTGAAGTTTGGATTCAGTCAAACGGCTATACTTAAGGACCAAGAGGGCCACATGTGGCCTTGAGGCCGCAGGTTCCCCACCCCTGGTCTAAAATGTTGAGATACTAGCGATTTTGTGTTTCCCTAACTCAGGACAAAACTAACATCTGAAGCAAGGGAAAGGAGAATGATCAGCTCGGACCATTCCAATGTTAATCTTTGTTATAGTGGAAAATATATTGAACTAGGAATCCGAATTCATAGGTCTTACTTTTGGTTTTGCAGATTTGCTCCTTGGGTGACCTTAGACAAGTCATTTTACCTTATCGTCTTAGGTAAAATAAGGTGGGGGGAGCTACATGTTCTGTAAGGTCCTTTGCAGTCTTGACATTCTGTGTTCTAAGGGCTCTAGCAGCTCTGAATTACTATGTTCTAAAGTCTCCTCTAGCTCTAATATTCTCTATGCTGAAATCTCTTTCAGCTTTCACAGTGCATGTTCTGTGTTCCAACATATTGCTCTAAGGTGCCTTTCAGCTCTAGTAGTCTAGATTTTATGTCCTAAAATATTGTTCTAAGGTCTCTTCCAGCTCTCATGTTAAGGATTTTATGATTCTTGCAGTGGTTGAGGCTGTCATGCTGAAAAGTACTGAATTTCTCATGGAATAAGCTTCCTTGACACTAGGATTTTTAGGTGCTCATTCCTTTTCGAGTAGCCAAGATTTCAAAGGGCTAAAACATCAACTCCTTTTCCCTCACCCTTCACCCCTTTGTTAGAGTTTTGCTGAGCCATGAAAAATGAAGATGGTATTGATTTGAAAGCTGCATACTGTCTGTATTGTTCTTATGTCTGTGTGCCTGGAATATTTATTTAATTCACAAGGTCTTAGAAAGTAGAACTGGAAGACATCTTAGAGAGTATTAAATCCAAACTCCCTCACTTTACAGGTAAGGAAATTGAGGCTTAGAGAGGCTAAGTAATACCATTGTTCTCTCATATTTGCTATCCTGGGGCTCTTTGTTTCCATCTCAACACAAAGTATTCTGTTTATTAACCACACAAGAAAATTCCATCTTCACCTGCTTCCACAGTGAGAATAGCATATGATGGGACTGGCATTTTGTGGATTAGATCTTCTCTTCATAACTCTGAAAAAGGAAAATAAAAATAAATGTGTGGAAGTTGGAGGGAAGCAGGGTTTGCTTCTGCATCATGGTGTAGTGGACAAAAGCACAAAATTTGGTGTTGGAAGACATGGTTCCCAACCCCATCTCTGTTATATCAATGTCTATATCATTTCCAAGTCATTTAACCTTTATGGACCTCAGTTTCCTTCCCTGTAAGCTGATAGTATTGGACTAGATCAGATGTTCTCAACCTTTGGTGTGTGTCATAGGCCCCTCTGGAAGTCTGGTGAAGCTTCTGGTCTCCTCAGAATAATGTTTTTAAATGCATGAAATAAAATCCATGTGGTTATAAAGAGAATCCATTATGTGCTTATCAAAATATTTTGAAAAATCAAGGTAAAGAACTCCTGGACAAGATGATTTCTAAAATCCCCTATAGCTGTAATGATATATGTGCTCGTGACATATCTCAGAAACTGAAGGTGCTATATCATGAAATGCTGAGCTCCCTATCACTAAAGGTATTCCAGCAGAGGCTGCATGCCCACTAATTCAAATGCATTAAAGGGAGTTCGTGTATTAAGCAGATGACTGGACTAGATCATTCTGTTTTCCTTTCAACTCTGAAAATCTATGATTTCTCACATAGACATCTCCTTTAGCATTTTAAAAATTTAAACCTTGATTCTCTGTCTATCTCTGTCTTTCTGTCACTATGTCTCTGTTTCCCTTTGTCTCTGTCTCTCTGTCTCTGTCACTATGTCTCTCTCTCTCTTTCTGTCTCTGTCTCTCTCTCTCTCAGTCTCTTTGTTTCTCACACACATATATTTAACCATGAAGCAGAATGATGTAGTAGAAAGTACTCTGGGCTCAAAGTCAAAGGACCTTAGTTTAAATCCCAGCTCTGCCTGTGGGATCTGGGACACCACTTTTTAGAGTATCCTCAGTTTCCTCATTTGTAAAATAATAGAGTTGGTCTAGATGTTTTCTAAATCTTATGAACTTTTGGGGACATTGTTGTTGTGAAAAAGGATATTCAAGTGCTTTGTCCTGGGACAAAGAAAAATCAGTTTTCAAGGACTTTTTATTTGGTGCATTTTCCTGATACTTCATTTCCCTGTGAAGCTTCAATCAATCAGTCAATTAATCATTAAGCCTTTTTGCTATTGTTCAGTCATTTTCAGTTGTGTCTAATTCTTCATGACCCCATTTGGGGTTTTCTTTCTTTCTTTCTTTCTTTCTTTCTTTCTTTCTTTTTTTGCTTTTTGGTGAGGCAATCTGGGTTAAGTGATTTGCCCAAGGTCACGCAGCTAGTAAATGTGTCAAGTGTCTGAGGTCATAGTTGAACTCAGGTCCTCCTGACTCTAAGGCTGGAGCTCTATCTGCTGTGCCACCTAGCTGCCCCTTGGGGTTTTCTTGACAGAGATACTGGAGTGGTTTGCCATTTCCTTCTCCAGATCATTTTACAGATGAGGAAACTGAGGCAACAGGGTTAAGTGACTTGCCCAGGGTCACACAGCTAGTAAGTGTCTGAGACTAGATTTGAACTCAAGAAGGTAACTGTTCTTGACTTCAGGCCTGGCACTCTATCCACTGTGGCACCAAGCCTTTATTAAATGACTATTTTTTGCTAGGTACTGGTGATACAAAGACAATAGCCCCTGGCCTCAAGAAGTTTACATTCTATGAGAGGAAACAACATACACAAACATAAGGATATACAAAATATAGACAAAAATGTAATTTTGGGGTGGAGACACTCAGGTATCATTAGAGTTGACCTTTGAAAGAAGCTAAGAAATCTGAAAGGTGAGAAGCATGTGAGACAGCCTGTGCAAAGGTGCCAAGATGGGAGATGGAACTTCATGCATGAGGAATGACGGGAAGGCCAGTTGGACTGAATGCTAGAGGGCATCAAGAAGAAGGCTGTAGAGTGATACTTTAGAAGGAGGTTGGAACATGGCTGTGAAGGGCTACTTTAAATTCCTAACAAATGAGTTTGTGTTTGATCTGAGGGGTAATAGGAAGATAGAGAAAATGGGAAGGAGGGAAGGAAGGAGAGAGCAAAAGAGGGAGGGGGAAAGAGTCAGAGACAGAGAGATACAGAGAGACAAAGACAGAGACAGAGACAGACAGAGACAGACTAGTAGGTTTCTTTTATTTATCACTTTAAGGATCACAAAGTACTTTCCTCACAACAGATCTATGAGATGGAGTAGATTCAGTATTATTGCCATTTTACAAATGAATCCCTGAGCTTTGGAGGTCTAAGTCATGGATTTTGAAACTGAGATTCAAACCCATGTTCCTTCAGAGCTTAAGTCTAGTGATCTTTCTATTGCACCACGCATTTATTTCCCATAAACTCCAAAGAGCCTATGCTGCAATTTTTTTTAGTGAGCTTGTGCTTTTGAAGGTGCCCCTAGGGCTCCCTCCAGAGGAGGCAGAGACCAGATGTCTCTGAGGCCTGGAAGGGCCTCTTTCATGGTGTGAGCCCTTGCTGGCTGTAAGTAGCAAGTGGGAGAGACAGATGCCATCCATCCTATAAACAGGATAGTGGTGGGCTCTTATGAATCTTTAACAGGAATCAAATAAGCATGAGTTGGTGAAGAAAGTGGCAACCTTTTGGAGCTTGGGCCTCTCTGGAGGGGAGATTGGTAAAGGCTATGAAAAGTGGTGAAAGGAATACTAGAGATGAAGCCAGAGGACCAGGGTTCAAATTCCAGTTCAATGAATTAATGCTTGTTTGACCTTGGACAAGTCACTTCTCTTGAAATTTTCCTTTTCTGAGTAGATTGAACTAGAAGACTTCTCTGCTTTCTTCCAGTTTGAAGACCTGTTAACTCATGCCTCAGTGACATCTGACATCCCTTCCCATCTTGACTCTCAAGATTTTGTGATTCTTTTTTCTCAACAGGCAAAGCAAATGGAGTGGGTGGGTAGGGGTAGAGGGACTGGCCTCCCATCTGCCCAGGTTGAATGTGGAGATGATGTATGCAGATTCGGAGGCCCAGTGGACCTGGAGGGGGAAGAGCTAGCAAACACACATATGGCACTGCTGCTTTACTGCTTGGTATAAAATGCCATCTGTGGTACAGGGACCTCAGCAAGCAAGGAGGGCAATGCTTAACCCAGAAAACCATCAACAAAAGGGCCATAAAGTTCCCTGTTAATGTTGATGCCATACTATCCTGGTTGGTGAGAAAAGCATCCCTCCTTCCTTTCCCTTCTACCCCCTCCAAACCTAACATGTGTTGTGGATGTTTTAGTAAGTTCTCTTCTCCCCATCTGGAGTATAGGTAATGCTGTGGTCTCTGATCATTCTATGTGAGTATGCATATGTGTGAGAGGGTATGAAGCACGAAGGTGCTGAGGCACTATTCTAAAATGCATCGTTCAACAGATATTTATCTCAGTCCTATGGTGTGTGAGCCCCTGCACATAATGTCTGATCTCCTGGACTTCATAATCTAGTAGGGGAGGTGACACATACAGCTGCAATAGGAGACAGAATGGGACAAATTTCAAAGGTTGATGCTCTCTGTGATTCTTTTTTCTCCCTCATCTCTTAAGCAATTAGTTACCAAGTGTTGCTGTTGGTAGTCTGCATTCTCTCTCTCATCCAATCAACCCCCTTCTCTCTAGGCAAAATGTCTTGTACATTGTAGGTGAGTAATAAATGTTGAATTGGATTCTTATTATCACCAACCAAGTAAAAACCCTCATTACCACCCACCTGGACTATTGCAATAACCTTTTTAATAGGGCTTCCAGCCTTCATTCTCTGACCCCTCCAATTCATCTTTCAAAACACTGCCAGGCTCATCTTCTTTATGCAAATATCTAGTCATGTCAATCCCCTACTGAAAAAATCTTCCACAGATAATAGGATTAAGAATTTTAGGGGGTTTTAGAGGCAGCTAGGTGGTGCAGTGGATAGAGCACTGGCCTTGAAGCCAGGAGGACCTGAGTTCAAATCTGGCCTCAGACCAAACACTTGACACTTACTAGCTGTGTGACCCTGGGCAAGTCACTTAACCCCAATTGCCTAAAAACAAACAAACAAACAAAGCAACCAAAAACAAAACAAAAGAATTTTAAGGGGTTTTAGAGATCATCTAGTCTAACCACTTTATTTTCAGATCTGGAAATTGAGTCCCGAGAAATGACTTGCCTGCTGGTTCCCTGTTGCCTCCTGAAACAATCAATCATTGAATCAATAAGCATTTATTAAGTGGCTACTATGTGCCAAGCAAGGGGATTCAGAGACAGAAATGAAACTGCCCTTGCCCTCACAGAGCTTACATTCTATGGCACAAGACATATACATATAGTGGCGTGTGAATTACTTGGAAGGAACAATATTTTTGATATAATCATATATGTTATAATCGAGGCTACACTTGGAAAAAAGGACCATTCATCAGAGTTATGCTTAGTTGATCCGATGAGTGGGAAATGTGATTTTTATGATGATGAATTAAAGAATTACACCCAGATCTCATGAATTTAATGTTGTATCATGTAAAACAAGCATCAAGAAGAGAAAATAATTCATATTTAAATTTTTAAGAGAAAAATCAGAAGGGCTATTGTATGTTGATAACATTTATTTTATTGTATCCCACTTAATTCGCACATCATTAATAAGCATGTACAAAATAAATAGGAGACAACTGTTAAGGGATGAGGAAGGCACTAGCTAGTAACTGGGGGAATCAAGAAAGATCTTATGTAGGAGGTGGCCCTTGAGCTGAGCTTTGAGGGGAACAGGGATTCTAAAAGGTGGACACAAGGAGAGAGGGTATTCCAAGCATAGGGAAAAGGCAAAGGCAGGACAATAAGAGATGGAATATCATTTTCGAAAAATTGCAAGAAGGCCACTTCAGCTGAACCACAGAAGGTATGAAGGCAAGTAACTTATAATAATCCTTAAAAGATGGGTTGGATTCAAGTTGTGAAGGGTTTTAGATGCCAAATGATGGAATTCGTATTTGATCCTAGAGGTGATAAGGAACCACTGTGGTTTTCTGAGCATAGGAGTGGCATAGTCAGACCTGTCCTTTAGGAAAGTCACTTCTGTAGCTTTGAGGAGGTTATATTAAAGCGGAGGGAGACTTAAGGCACAGAGTCCAGTTAGAAGGCTCTTATAACACTTTAGGTGAGAGATAATGGAGGCCTGAACTAGCATGTGGAGAGAAGGGATAGATGTAAGAGATGTTGGAGAGGTAGAATCGACAAGACTTGGCAACTGATGGAAATTTAAGTGAGAGAGAAAGGGAGTTCTAGTTCCTTTGCCTGGCATTCAAGACCACCAATAATCAGGAACCAGCTAAACTTTTCTTTTAATTTCTTAAAATAATTTTAACATTCTTTTTTTTTTAACTTTAAAATTTCTTTCAAATTCTTTCTCTCCCTTCAGTACCTCCTCCACCAAGTAAGAAGGCAAGCAATATGATCCTTATTATACATGGGAAGCCATGCAAAACATATTTCCACATTAGGCATATTGCAAAAAAAGTCAAGAAAAATAAAGTGAAAAACTATGTGTCAAGCTATACTCAAGAATTCATTTGTTCTCTCTCTAAATATGTTTTTTTTTTTTTGTCAGGAGCCCTTTGGAATTATTGTGGTTTATTGCATTCATCAGAGTAACTAAGTCTTTCACAGTTGATTGTCTTTACAATGTTGCTGTAATCATGTACAGTGTTCTCCTGGTTCTGCTCACTTCACTTTGCATCAGTTCATACAAGTCTTCCCAGGTTTTTTTTTTTTTCTGAAACCATCCCTTTCATCATTTCTTACAGCACAATGTATTCTATCACAATCATATACCATAACTTGTTCAGTCATTCCTCAGTTGATGCTCATCCCCTCAATGCCTAATTCTTTGCTACCACAAAAAGAACGGCTACAAATATTTTTGTATAAATAGATCTTTTTTCTTTTTATTTGATCTCTTGGGGGTACAGATCTAGTAATGGTATTACTGGCTCAAAGGGTATGGGCAGAAGTTCCATATTGTTCTTCAGAATGATTGGACCAGTTCGCAACTCTACCAATAGTGCATTAGTGTCCCTGTTTTTCCACCCCGTCCAGCACGAATCATTTTCTTTTTCTGTCATGTTAGCCAATAAGAGAGGTATGAGGTGATGCTTCAGAGTTGTTTTAATTTGCATTTCTCTAATCAATAGTGATTTAGAGCATTTTATATGATTATTGGTAACTTTTATTTCTTTTGACAACTGCCTGTTCATATGCTTTGACTATCAATTGGGGAATGACTCTTATTTTTATAAATTTGGCTCAGTTCTCTATATATTTGAGAAATAAAGCCATTATCAAAGGAAATTGATGTAAAAATGTTTCTCAGTTACCTGCTTTCCTTCTAATTTTTATTGCACTGGTTTTGTTTGTGCAAAATTTTTAAAATTTCATGTAATCAAAATTATCTATTTTATAACTCATAATACTCTCTACTCTTATTTGGTCACAAATTCTTCCCTTATCCACAGATTTGAGGGACAGGTAGTTTTTCCTATGCTCCTCTAATTTGCTTATGCTATTACCCTTTATGTCTAAATCATGTAACAATTTTGACCACTCAATCTTTTCAACCTTATGTTTTATGTCATTAAAACTGAAGTGCTCAAAATTCTCTTTTATTCCCTTCCATTTCCCACCTTTGTGCCTTTGCCTGCACTATTCTCTGTGCCTGGAACATTCTCAGTGTTCCTCTTTACCTGTTGATTCTACACATTCCCTAAAATCAAGCCCAAATACCAGTTATTTTTCAAAGTATTCTCCAATCTACAGTAATCTCTTTTTCCTTGCCCCTTGCACCACAGGCTTTTTTGAATGCTTCTAATTTGTTTGTCATATATTACTGTATAGTATAATTATTTGTGTATGTGTCTTTGTGTTCCATGAGAACAGGGACTATATCTTATCTCAACTCTGTATCTTCCTCAATACCAAGCACAGTGCCTTGCACAGGGTAGATGTTTAACAAATATTTATTGACTCAAATGGAATTCTTGATTAAGAAAGGTACAGATAGTGAAAAAAAATAAAGAAAAAAATTTAGTAAGTGCACAGACAGAAAAGAGATCAGGAGGGCACCCAGAGCAAAGAAGATGTTATTATTTTATTTAAGTCTACCAATCTTTTTCTCTTTTCATCAAAATGTAGATTTACAAAATTTGAAATGTAAATAGTCTGAGGTTAATGCTTTGATGTATGCTTTTATTCCTATGTTTTTCTTATTACTCATTTTTGTTGAGATTATCATTAAATTTATAATAAAAATATTTAGGTTACTGCTACAGATCACACAGGCTACTTGGGAGGGAAATAGCTAATGGAAGGGAGCTGGGGCAAGGAGGAGAGGGATCTCTCAAAGTAATGATCACAGATTTTTGAGTTGTAAAGGACCTTGGAGATCATTGAATCCAGCTACCTTGTTTTACAGATGAGGATGTATGACCACGGGAAGCTCCCTGGGTATCTAATTTAGCCCCTTTGCAGAGAAGAGAGGGCTTCTGAAGGGTCAGGACAGTGGGGAATAGGCAGAGTCAACCTAAACAATCATTAGGGTGAGCTCTGCCTGAAAAGGATCCTTAAGACTACTTGAAATGGCAGTGATGGAATCCCTGACCAAGAGCCAGGGGCAGCTAGCAGAAACTAAGATCAAGTATCCTTCTGGGACTCAAGAAACTTTAACAAACAACTCCAGGAGTCTTTGCTGGGGGTTGAGGACTGGCCTTGATATGCTTACTGCTTGGGGGTTGGAGAAGGGTACCACGAGGGTGAAGGAAGGCATCTCAGCACTAACCAAAATCTGTTTTCCTTGGAATCCTGGAAAAAAAAAAGGTGTTTATTAAATATGTGATTCAATAAGCATTTATTAAGTGCCTATAATATGCAAGGTATTGGGCTAATCTTTGGGTACACAAAAACAAAAACAACAACAAACTTTTTAAAGCACTTATTATGTTCAAGGCACCATACTAAGCACTGGTGAGACAATAAAATGAAAAACAGAAACAAAAACAAAAAACAAACCATGTTCTCTACTCTCCTGGAGCTCACATTCTAATGAAAGAGACAATATGTAAACAACTATATACATTGTGTCGTTGTTTAGTTGATTAGTCATATCCTACTCTTCATGACTCCACTTTGGGATTTTCTTGGCAAAGATAGTGTAATGGTGTGCCATCTCCTTTTCCAGCTCATTTTACAAATGAGGAAACTGAGGCAAACAGGTTAGATGACTTGCCCTGTGTCACACAGCTACTAAGTGTCTGAAACTGAATTTGAACTTAGTCTTCCTGAATCCATCGTGGACACTCTATCCATTGCACCACCTAGCTGCCTATGTGTATATAAGATAAATACAGTGTAAATGGGCAGCAATCTCAGACGAAAAGGCATTAGCAGTGGAGGGGGTAAGGGTAAAGGAAGACCTCTTGCATGAGAGGATATTTGAGCTTGGTCTTGAAGGAAGCCAGGGAAGCCAGTAGGTGGAAGTGAAGAAGCAGAACATTCCACATATGGGGGAACAACTAGAGAAAAATGAAAGGAGGTGGGAGATGGAGAGTTATGTGGGAGGAACAGCGAGGAGACTAATGTCCCTGGATCCTAGAGTATTGGGAAGGAAGTAGAATATAAACAAAGATTGGAAAGATAAAAAGGCACCAAGTTGAGAAGGGCTTTAGGAGTCAAATAAAGAACTTTCTATTTGGTCCTGGAGCCAGTAGGGAGAAAGTTTGTCGAGTGAAGGGGTATGGGGGAAGGTGTGACATGTTCAGAAGGAAGATCACTCTGACGACTGAATAGAGGATGGACTGGTTTCAAGCAAAACTCTCTGCCCTCAAGGAACTTACATGTTACTGGAGACAAATAAAACATATACCAATAAATGTCTGTAGGATCTTATGTTAAGAGCTGATCAAATATTTCTACCTAGGAATCTCAGAAAAATTCAGGAGATCCCAGCAAATTCATAAAAATCAGGAATCCCAAATGGGATCCTGGGGAGAGGGCACTTCATTGTAGAATGGGGAAATAGAAAAAAAAAAAAACAATGACTTTGAAGGCAGAGAACATGGGTTTAAATCCTAACTCTGTCACTGATTACATGTGTGATTTGTACAGACCTCTTTGACCTTTGGTTTCCCCAACTGTAAAGTGGGAGTGAGAAAGGCTTTATTTCCTCTGACATCCCTATGAGCCTATGAATTGTGGATGATCAGAAGCCATCATATCCTGTTGAGGAATCAAAGAAAGCTTCCTGGAGAAGGTGGTATTATCCTTGAAAGAAGGGCAGGATGGGGAGAGGCAGGTGGATCGGGAGGGGGGGATAGCTTTGTACAGAAGGAGTTTAGTGTAAGTGTTAGAACTAGGACTTAAATGTATGTCACCTGATTCTAAGTACAATGATCTTTCTACTATTTCAAGATAGGAGACTTGGAAGAGCCATTCTCTTTACCATTCCTTATTGGATTTTAAGGGGGGTGGTGATGGTTGGCAGAGGGAGCTATAACCGCTGGGTCACAGTACCAAGGAGTTCCATTCAGTTCAGACCTGGAGCCAAGTCAGAAAGATGGGGTGGTAGAATGGGAGGAATCTTGGATTTGAAGTCCCAGGTAGAGCCAAACCTTGACTCTGCCACTCATGACTAATCACTTAAGGCTCCACCACTTACTTGTGACCTTTTTCAAATGAAGTTTTCCTACCTCACTTTAGAAGCAGGAAATCTCTAAAGGTTGTTCCTTTAGAGGTTGAATCTCTAAGATTTGTTCCAGCTTCATAGTCTAGGCTCCCAGACTTATTTTCTGACTAACTCCATAGAGGTTCCTCTAAGGTACACAGGAAGACAGAAGTTCCTCATCTG
>NW_020954564.1:8271744-8289102 GCF_900497805.2 Vombatus ursinus | reverse complement strand
TATTAAAAGAATACTTGGGGGGCAGCTAGGTGGCATAGTGGATAGAGCACTGGCCCTGGAGTCAGGAGGACCTGAGTTCAAATCTGGCCTCAGACACATAACACTCACTAGCTGTGTGACTCTGGGCAAGTCACTTAACCCCAATTGCCTCACCAAAAAAAAAAAAATACTTGGATTAAAATACATACGTGGATTTGAAGCCCCATGACCTGGCTCTGTCATTAAATCATAAGACTTAAGAACTGGAAAAATAGATGATATTAATAGCTAACATTTATATAGTGCTTACTATATGCCAGGCACTGTACTAAGTGCTTTACAATTATTATCTTATTTGATCCTCACAATGATCCTAGCAAGCAGATGCTATTATTCTTCCCAATTTCCAGATGAAGAAACTGAGACAAACAGAGGTTAAGTAACTTGCCCAAGGTTACAGAGTTAGTAAATGTTTGAGATCAAATTTGAACTCAAGTTTTTCTGATTTCAGGCTTAGTGCTCTTTCCACAGTGCCACCTATTTAGTCTTATAAGGTTAAGTCAAGTTCAACAATTATTGGTTTATTAAGCACTCATTATGTGTCAGGTACTATACTAAGTGCTGAGAATACAAATACAGGCAGAAAGAAAGACAGTAATTTTCCTCAAAAAAGGAATTGAAAAGGGAGAAAGGGTGGAATGCCAGCTCATAGGTGTAGTAAAGAAAGTCCAGAGAGTATAGAGAGGAATGAAGACATGGTTGGCCTGGGGGTTCCTCCTTAAAATGGAGATTTGGGGATGAACTAGCTAATCAGAGGCAGAGCAATTCCAGTATGAAGAGATTATTGTGGCATGGGAGAGTGAGTCCAGAGAATCAGGAGTGCTTCCTGAGGCAGGGAGGGGGAGGGGAGAATGAAAATCGAAGAAGGCATCTTAGAGATCTAGTTATGTGATTCTGGACAAATTACTTCAATTTCATCAGCCTCAGTCTCCTTCTCTGTAAAATGGTGATAGCTGTACTACCTATCTTATTGGGTGGTTTTATGGATCAAATGAAATAAAGCATTTTATAAATCGTAAAGCAAGGTATAAATGTTAGTGTGATACAGGGGAAATGATGCAGGGGTCAGAGGATATAGGTCCATATTCTGCCTCTGATGGTTATTACTTGGGTAATGGTAGGTAAGATACTTTCTTGACCTCAGTTTTTTCACCTATAAAATGAGAGGGTTGGGCTAGATGACTTTTGAGGTTCTTTTTATCTCTATATCAGGAATTAGTGTTTAACTTTTTTGTGATCTGGTCCCTTTTGGCAATCTGGAGAAACCCATTTGGAGAAAATCCCTCCTCGGACTATTTTTAAATGAATAAAATAAAATAGATAGGATCACAAAGGAAACCTACTGTTTTGAAATATAGCTGTCAAAATGTATATTTAAAAAAATTCATAGGCTCCACGTTAAGAACCTCCACTTGAGATTTACGATTCTCTCAAATTCTTTTGAGTAGCTATGATGTTCATTAGCATGACTATTAAGCTCACAGTTTCCATTTTTAAATGTTATAATAATCAATGTTTCCATAACAACAAGAATTCAATGGAACATAAGCTCCTTGAGTCAGAGGTCAGAGATTACTTCTTTTTTACTTTTGTATTCCTAGTGCCTAGCTCAGTGTTGGACATATAGTAGGCATTTAATAATTGCCTGTTGAATGAATGAAGGGGTAAAAGACTACCCTATGAAGGTAGATTAATTATTTAGGCATGAAAATGATGGTGAGAGTAATAATAATGACAATATGACTAGAGTGTTTGGCTTGGGGACAGGAAGACCTGAGTTCAAATTCTGCCTTAGACACTTACTAGCTCTGTGACCCTGGGCAAGTCACTTAACCTCTGTTTGTCTCTGTTTCCTCATCTGGAAAATGGAAAGAATAATATCACCTACTTCCCAGAGTCATTGTGGGGATCAAATGGGATAATAATTGTACTTAACCTCTCTATGCCTCAGGTCTATAGCTATAAAATAAGGACAAAAATAACAACTATGGCCTAAGGTTATTGTGAGGAATAAAATGAGATAATATCTTCAAATTTTAAAGCTAAATAGATAAATATGAGCCATTGTTAATAAGAAATGCAAAGGTTAAATTAAAAAATGATAGATTGAGAAGCCCCAGTGAGGAATGGCTAAACAAACTATACTACATGAATGAAATGCAATATTATTGTGTCATAAGAAATGATGAAATGGAAAATTTCAGAGGAACCTGGGAAGCCCTCTATGAACTGATGCAAAGTGAAGTGAGCAGAACAATTTACATAATAATAAAAACATTTTAAGAAAATAAAATTTAAAAAATTTTAAAACTCTATTCAAAGCAATGATAAAACATGAGTCCAATATGAATGAATATGAAATATGCCACTCACTTCCTGCCAGAGAGTTGATGAACAGAAAGAAGACAGAAAGAGACATTCATGTTTGGACATGGCTACTATAGTCATTTATTTTGCAAGTTTGTGTATAGATACATAGAGTTATTTTTTTAAAAATTGCTTCTTGTATGTGTTGTATGTATGTGTGCTCTGTGTGGGAGAGGGTAGTGGCTGGGGCAGATTAATAAAAAAATTTTTAAAAAACAATAAAATATATTTTAAAAGCAATTAATACTTAATATTTTTAACTTGATACTTTAAATTACAATATTTTTCTTTTAAAAATTATCAATTTCATTTTAGCTATTTCATGGGTTGTCACAGTCCTCACCACTTCTATCACCAACAGAATCATTCCCTTGTGATCAAACTTCTGGTGAGATGTTATATCTTTCACCTTCCTCTTCCTCAGATGACAGATAGCTTGTCATTTAGGTCTCTCTTCCAAGGCAAACCTGCCCTGCCAGGGCTTATTTTCTACTGGAAGAGCTTTGGAAAGTTAAGAATTCATTATATTCTATGATAAGGGACCCGAGGAGGACTGTGCTGGTTTGTAAAGCTCTGAACAAAGCTTATCTTTGTGTTTGGGAGGGTTCAAATAGCCAATTTGCAAATAGGTCAATTTCTATACATAGGCTATAGCACAAAATGCTGGACCAAACTTCATGCTTTGGGCCTGTTAGGCCTCAGGCTGAATGATGTCTTCATCAACCCACCAGAGATTCCTTTGGCAGTAAATCTTCTGATGCTAAGAGACAGGGCCAATAGTTAGCTCTCAGAAACCAAACCAGACTGTGTAGGAGCTCCTGGCAGCTCAGTCTTGTTTACATAAACAGTCTTTTGTTCTTTCCTTTGTTTCCCTTCCCAAAAATTCTTTGGGGAGCTGTACCACCTGCTCTGCTCCTCCTTTTTCTAATGTGATGAACCCTTTATCTTATAGGAGAGAAATAAGAGATTTGAGTGGAGAGAGGAGAGGAGGCAGAAATAAAGAAAGAGTAGAAAAGGAATGGGGAAACAAAGGGAAGGGAGGCAGAGAGAGACAGAGAGAGACAGAGACAGAGAGACAAGGAAACAGAGAGAAGGGGGGGAAGCATTCCATGGGGAGTACAATTAAATAGTATTAAAATATAAACCCATAAAGAAGATTATTAAAAGTGTCCCCTTACCTCCTTGTCCCATGTGTTGAAATCTAGAAAGCCACCCACCTTGTCTTCTCAGATTCTGCCTCTGATCCCTGGAAAGCACAAAATTGTCCAAACAGATCTCCCTGACTGTCTTATCCTAGCTCCACAAAGACCAAAGCTTCATTAAGACCACATGACTCAGAGCTGGAAGGAAGCTTAGAGACATTCAGTCCAACCCCCTCCTTTTAGGAAGGAGGACACTGAGACCCAGAGAAGGGATATAACCTGCCTGAGATCACAGAAGTAAGTAGCAGAGTGGGGATTTAAACTTGTCTTCTGATCCCTATTCTGTTATTCTAAGTTGGCAAACCTGCCCTCTCTATTTATCCTCTCTAGGGCTGGATTTCCGAGGAACAGGAGTGCCCATGAGGGAAACATAGGGGTGTAGATATTCATAGCACACATGGCATTGAGACATGCCCCTTGAGGAGGTCACTCGGGTGCTTTTGTATTTCTGCCTCAGCTTTGACTTGACTTGCTGTTCAGGGAGATGGAAGGATGTTGACAAAGGACATTCTCAACTTCTGAACCCTGCCTTCCCCAGCTCAGAAATGCTCCCCCCTTCATTTCTGCTCTGATTCCTTGCCCTAGATTCAAAGGTTCATAGACTTAACAGAGCTCTCTCTGTTCCAGAAACCCTTTCTACAACAGACCATTCAAATGCAGCCCTAGAGACACTGATTACCTGTCATAGCAACACAGAATTGTTAGAGTCTTAGGACATATGTTGGCAATGGGAAAACAGAACTTTGGAGAAGGAAGGCACCTTAGAACATATAATGTAAAAAAAACAAAACCAGATAATGTTAGAATTTGAAGGAATGTTAGAACAGAGAGTGTTAGACCTGAAAAAGACCCAAGAACATAAACTAGTATAACCAGAAGGGACCTTTGGTTGCAGGAAGTGAACCAGAAGTGAACAAATGAAATGAAATCTTAATAAAGATAAATGTAAAGTCTTACACAGGGTTCAAAAACTCAACTATACAACTACGAGGTGTAGAAAGCACGGTAGACAACAGTTAATGCGAAGAAGATACTGGAATTTTAATGGACTGCAAGTTCAATATGAAGAATCAGTCTGAGCTGTCAGCTAAAATTTAAAAATGAATACACACATATGCAAATTTAAGCTGTATAAAGAAAGGTATAATGGCCAAGAGAAGGGAGTTGGTCATCCTGATTTATCTTTCCCTGGTCAGACCATATTTGGAGTAGTGTTCAGTTGCAGGTGCCCACATTTTAGGAAGCACATTGGTGGGGAAAGAGTCTAGGGGAGCATCTAAGGGAATCAGAATGCTTGAAAGGCATTGGGGCCGTGCCTTATGAGTGTCACTTGAAAAGAAGGTGAATGTTAAGCCTGAAGAAGGGAAGACTTTGGGGAATAACATATAAAAGACTATCATTGCCATTTTGTTCCCCCCAAAGGGGCCAAGAGCAATGGGTAGAAGTTGAAAATTGACATATTTAGATTTGATGTCAGGAAAAACTTCTTAATAATTAGAAAGTCCAAAAGAAGAAAGAATTGCTTGGGAGGATGATAGGTTTCCCCTCACGAGAGGTCTCCAAGCAGAGAATGGATGACCACTTGTCTGGTATGGTGTAGAAGGATTAGTTCTCCAATGTGGGTTGGACTCAAGGTCCCTTCCTAATGTTGTAATTTAGCCCTAGAGATCTAATACAACCCCATTCATTGTACAAAGGTGGAAATTGAGCCCCCTCCCTCCCCAAGTGACTTGTCCAAGGCAACAAATGAGTATCAGAGCTGTCCCTGCTGGTTTAAGAGCTTTTATCAATTCTTCTTTTCTTTTCAGCCTCTCTGGATCTGCTTTCTTTCCCCTTTACCCCACAGAATAACAAGATGACATCAACATGAGTAATAGGCACATTATTGATGAAGATGTTGATGTACTGGGTCAAGAAGCAGGAATACCAAGGTTGAAATCAAATCAATAAACCTCAGAGAACTTACTTCAAGGAAGTTGGATCCCAAACCTTCTGACTCCTCTGTTATGAAAGTTATTACGGTACGTGGTATGACCTCCCATTTGGGTTCAGGGTCAGGGGTGAAAAAATAACATTCTTTGTGATGTTGGGTCCTAGAATGACCTTCCTCATATGGAAAGAAGGTATTCTTTTTTCTAATTTCAGTGTTTCTGTGAAGGTGACCCTGTTCTCCCCCACCTCCCAGTGTCCTAAATATCTCTTCTTGCTTATAGCTTAAATCCCTGTTTATTTTTCACCACAACACTCATTTCTCCATTATACAGAATTACTGAAGAAAATCTTTCCTCTCCTCTTTGCCATCTGCTGCCAGCCCACCTACCTGAGCTTTAAAAAAATCTTATTTTTAAAACTTTAGGTATTTATAGATATCACCCCTCTCCATTTCCCAGAGAGCCATCCCTTCTTATAGCAAAGAATAAAATAGAGAAAAAAAAAGAATTCCACGAACCTAACCAATATATCTAGTAAGCCTTACTACATTTACCATTTTCAATGCCCTCAGTCCCCCACCTTTGCAAGGAATGCTCTCCCTCCTCCACTCCAACAACCAGACTTCCTGACTTCCTTTAGATTCCACCTAATATCCTAGTTGCTACCATAGGAAGCCTTCCTCAACCTCTTTTTAAATACACACACACACACACACACACACATATATATGTATATATGTAAACATTTTGAGTCTCTCTCACCCTCTCACCCCTCCCCACCCACCAAGAAGGCAAGTAATGTGTTATCAATTATACATGTGAAATCATGCAAAACATATTTCCACACTAGCCATATTGCATAAAAAGCAAGAAAAATAAAGAAAACAAAAAAAAATGCTTCAATCTGCTTTTATTAGTTATTTTTCTGGAGGTGGATAGCATTTTTCATCATAAGCTCTTCTGAATTGTCTTGGATCATTGTATTGATCAGAATAGCTAAGTCTTTCACAGCTCCCAACCCCTCTTAATTCTAGTACCTTCCTTGTTAATTATTTCTTATTTTTCCTGCATATAGCTTGCTTTGTATGTGTACCTCTTTTTGTATCTCTGGACCTCAGCACAGTATCTGGCACAAAGCATGAGCTTAATAAATGTTTATTGAATTAAATTGGATTATTGTTTGCAAATCCAAGTACAACTTAGTCTTTCCTACAAGATACAGAAAGGCATAATTTGTTTCTCTACAATTAACAATAATTATAGTTAACATTTGCATATTGGTTATTTTCTCTTTTAATTCCAGAGACATAAATTCTAGAAGTCAAAGTCAGTAGGACTGGTATTATTATCTCCATTTTACAGGATACTGAGTTACAGTGAGACAGAATCACTTGCTCAAGATCACCATGTGATGCGGTCTAGAGGTTAGGGGTCCTGGCACCCCAAAATCCTGATACCCGGGTCCTGCCTGAAAGAATTTGACCCAAGCCTTCTTGCAGTCAAAAACAAAGTTTATTGAAGATTTGCCATATTAGCTAGACTCTTAAGGAGTCTGAGCATCTATGGGCTATTGGCTAGATTGTAAAAATCTGAGCTTCTCAATGGAGACAAGATGGACTTTATATACAGAAAGACTTGGGAGAGTGGCCAAGTAGTCCATGAGGTAATAGAATTATCTAGGGTGGGAAATGAAGCCTAGGTGGGACCAAGGGTGGGAACTGGCCTGGGGCCATAGGGAGGCAAGACAATGGAAGGGAGATTGGGTGTAGCCACAATGAAACACCAGTTGATGGGACCACAGCCTCCAGAGATTTGGCCAAGTAGGAAAGTACAGAATCCATGAGGTAATAGAATTACCAAGGGTGGGAAATGGAGCCTAGGTGGGACCAAAGGTGGGAAGTGGTCTGGGGCCATAGAGAGGCACCAGTTGATGGGACTATAGCCTCAGGGGAACCAGAGATTTGGCCATGTGGGAAAGTCCAGGGTTTTTCCTTTCTGGGGGTCAGATTCCAACCCCATCATTCACCTAGTACATGGTTGAGTCAGGACCATGGCTGCAGGCCAATGGTCATTTAACACAAAAGTGATGCCTGGGTCCATTTTGGGAACTAAAGGGCTTTGTAGAACCATATGTAGAACCATAGGTTACTAAAAGTAATCAACCCTTTTATTTGGTTCTTCCTAAAAAAAGTCCACAAAGAGAATCCATGTGGCTTACCTGGAGACACCCAAGATAGAAAAGGCAATGATGACAAGGGAAGGGGTCCTTATGTTAGGCCAACAAGCTCCTCTCTCCCAGCTCTGCCACATACTGCCTGGGTGACCTGGAGTTTCACTTCTCTTCTCTGTAGGGTCCTCAGTTTCTTTATTTGTAAAAGGATGGCACTGGACTAGGTGATTTTTAAGGTCTAGTTCTGGATCTAAAGAACTTTTTAAAGAATATTCCTATTATGAAAAGAGTTGCTTAAGTGCTCTTTCATCTTTGTTCTGGAACAAAGAGATATACATTCTTAAGGACATTTTATTTGGTACATTCATCTGATACTCCAATAACCAATCATCATATTGGATAAGTGCCTATTCTATGTTAGGAATTAATGATAGAAAAAAATGAAGCTGTCTTTGTTTTCAAGAAATTTATATCTTGTATATATATGGTTATATACAGATATATATATAAGCATACATACACATTTACACATATACATATATATATAAATATATTATAAATAAAGTACATGGTAATTAGGGGAGAAAGGCACTAGAAACTAGGTGGAGGGAGATTAGGAAAAGCCCCGAGAAAGAAGTGGTACTTGAGCTGAACTTTAAAGGAAACTAGGGATTAAAAGAGGGATAAAAGGAATAATTCACTCCATGTATGGAGAACAGTCTTGTATAAAGACATAGAGGTGGGAAACAGAAAATAATGTGTAAATAATAGCAATAAGGTTGGTTTGACCGGACCTTAGAGTGTATTAAAGAAATACCATAAGCCTAAAAATGCAGGTTGGACATTTTATATAACTGTGCAATGTAGTGGATGGAGACCTTGCCTTAGAGTTAGGAATCCCTGGGTTCAAGTCATGCTTGTGATGCATACCAGATGTGTGACTCTTTACAAGTCACTCTACCAACCTCCCTGTGCCCCAGGACACTCTTTAGGACTCTAAATTGTAAAAGAGTTATTGATATAAATTTGTAGAGGAAATTTCCTTTTTTGGGGCAGCTAGGTGGCACAGGGGATAGAGCTCTGGCCTTAGAGTTAGGAGGACCTGAGTTCAATTCTAGCCTCAGACACTTGACACTTACTAGCTGTGTGACCCTGAGCAAGTCACTAACGCGATTGCCTCATCAAAAAAAAAAAGGGAAATTTCCTTTTTTGGAATCCTTTATTTTCATGAAATCACATGTACATATATAAACATATATGTATATATAAACCCATACATATATGCACACATATATGTGTATGTGATTTAAAATTTTCTAATAACTTCTACACCCACTATTTCCTTTAAGCTTCATAACAACCACGTGAGGTAGTTATGTGGGCCCCATTTTGAGGAGGAAATTGAGGCTAAAAATTAAGTGACTTGCTCATGGTCACACACCTAATAAATAGATGAGGGGGTATTTGGACTTGGATCTTCTTGATTTCAAGCCCAGTACTCTATTCACTATGGTGCACTACCTGCAAGCATAATTGCATAAAAAATGCCAGCCACTCTTCAGAGGGTCCTGTTTACAATGAATCCTTCTTGAGGTTCAGCGTCTGTGCTGGGAATAACTAGGGGCTGATTAACCGCCTCCCTGTTTATTGACCTGACAAGGGGTGCACATTAAGCCTGGTAGGTTATGGGCATTACAAAATAGGACTCATTTGTGCAGGTGCATAAGTCCTCTCAATGCCTTTTGCATTTTTCAACTCATAAACTACCTGGAATCATTCCTCTCTGAATGGATTCTCCTGGCCCTGACTCCAGCAAGGGGGTTTCATTCTGTATTGAAAATTGCAGCAGAAAATTTTCTTGAGCCGTTGATATGTCAGAATAGAGTTTATTATCACTCGAAGTCCCAGCGTTGGGAGCGATGTGAAAGGTTTGGTAAATAATATGACACAGGTTGGAACTCATTTGATGCTGTGATAGCTGGTGAATATTTTCTGGGGAGACAGACAGGGAAAATGAACAGGCAAGACGCATGCTTCTCTTAGTGAAACCTGCTCACACTTTTCCCAAGAGATTATGGTAATTAGCAACTTTCCAAAACAATTTGATTTCCATTTTTGTTTGGGAGGGCAAGAAGGATGGTACTGGGGAAGGGGCTGGGATACACTGGATTGGAGGAGTGGAGGCTTGAGTTTAGTTGCCACTTTCCTCCCACTTATTCCATACATTAGGCAAGTTGATTTACCTCTCTGAGCCTTGATTGCTTTGTCTGTAAAATGGAGATGCTTACCTGAGTGGCCTACTTCATTCACGGGACTGATGTAAGTACATTTTTTTTTTTGGTAAAACATAAAGGAATATAGAAATGGGGAAGGGTGGAATTAATACCTGTTCTGGGGCTCAGTCAGTGGATTGGATAGGATGATGGATTCTTTGGAAAGGATTAGATGCTAGGCATTATCTTTAAGAGAAATCATTTATCATTGCATATACCATTTCCTAGTTCAATGTTTCAAAGAAACATTATTTCAGCAGAGTGAATACTACCCCCACTAATGCAGATTGCAATCTTTCTCATGAAACATTCCTCTAGAGTTACTGGATAAGGACTAGATCTGTGATTTCATTGGCATAGGGAACTCCTGGGATGGAGAAAGTAACTCTACCAATGTAGATCAGCACCTCCTCTGTCATTGGTAGCATTAGATACTTGCCCAGAGCCCTGGGAGCTTGTAATTTGTCTACAATCACATAGCCAGAATGTGTTAGAAGTGGGACTTGAACCCAGACCTTCTAGAGTGAACTATGGCAGAAAAAGCATCACCCTCTCACTAACTGAGGGATGAGTATCTCAAAATGTGGCTAAGTGAATGCTCAGGTAGGAGAACCTAGTCTGATATTTGAAGATTTCCAGCCTTCTACTTCCTGCTAGAACTTAGATTCTACTGACAGGACCTTCAATAATTGCTAACATTTATATAAGCACTTTAAGGTTTATAAAGCATTGTATACACATTGCCTACTTTGATCCTGACAACACTGAGAGGTAGGTGCTATTATTATCCTCATTTTACAGATGAGGAAACTGAGCCTTAGAGACTTGACCAGGGTCACATAGCTCTTATGTGTCTGAGGCAGGATTCGAACTCAGGTCTTCACAATTTCAAGTCTAGTATTCTATTTACCATGTCATCTAGGTGCCTCCAAAACTTTCAAGACCTAGGGTCAAGTCCATGCCCCATTAAGGCCTCACTGATGGACTTCAGTGGTAGCCATTATGTGATATACTAGCTTCTATTTCCATAGCACTTTTTTAAGGTTATACATGTACAATTGCGTTAAACACATTAGTCATGTTGTGAAAGAAGAATCAGAACAAAAAGGAAAACCACGAGAAAGAAAACACACACACACACAAAGTGAAAATAGTATGCTTCACTCTACATTCAGGCTCCACAGCTCTTTCCCTGGATGTGGACAGCATTTTCCATCATGAGTCTTTTGGAATTGTCTTGGATCCTTGCATTGCTGAGAAGAGCCAAGTCTGTCATAGTTGATCGTTGCACAATGCGGCTGTTACTGCATACAGTGTTCTCCTGGTTCTGCTCACTTCACTCATCATTCGTTCGTGTAAGTCTTTCCAGGTTTTTCTGAAATCTACCTCATAGTACTTTAAAGTAGACAAAACTGTCCTTTCATACCTCTTCTCCCTTTTGTGGCTAATCTCTTTGAAAAAGACATCTACAACAGTAGCCTCCACTTCCTTTCCTTTTTCTCTCTTCTTAACTCTTTGCATTTGGGCTTCTGACCTCGTTATTCAACTGAAACTTCTCTCTCCAAAATTACTATTGATTACTTAAGCGCCAAATTGAATGGCTTTTGCTCAATCCCCTCCTTGACCCCTCTGCAGGCTTTGATACTGTTGATCAATCTCTTTCTTTGATCGCGCTCTTTTCCTTAAGCTTTCATGAGACTACTCTCTCCTGATACTTCTACTTGCTGGGTTGCTCCTTCTCAGTCCCTTTTGCTGGATTTTCACGCAGGTTGTGTTTGTTGACCATGGGTGTCCCACAGGGATCTGTCCTGGGTCCTCTTCTCTTCTCCCTCTATACTTTTTCACTTAGTGGTTTCATCACCTCTCCCAGTTTTAATTATCATCTCTATTCAAATGAATCTCAGATCTACTTGTCCAGCTCTAACCTGTCCTGACTCTGCTCTTGCATCTTCAGCTGCTTATTAGACATCTTGCACTGGATGTCCCATAGACATCTTAAACTCAACACTTCCAAAACTGAACTCATTATTTCCTCTCCCCCTGCCAAATTTTTCCTTTCTTCCTAATTTCCCAATTATTGTTGAGGGTGCTACCATCCTCCTAATCACTCAGATTTGCAACCCAGGTGTCAATCTTGACTCCTCACTCTCTATACACCCCCATATTCAACCAATTGTTAAGTCTTGTCATTTGTACCTTCACAACATCTCTCACATGTGGCCTCTTTTTTCCCCTCTGACTTTTCCACCAACTTGGTGTAGGCCATCATCTTCTCATATCAGACTACTTCAACAGTTTGTTGGATCTGCCTGCCTCAACTCTCTACCCACTTGAATTCACCTTCCCTTCAGTTGTCAAAGGGATTGTCCTTAAGCATAGGTCTGATCATGTTACTGCTCCTTCCCCTTCCCTATTTGATAAACTCCAGGGGCTCCCTATTACCTCTAGGATAAAATACACAATTCTCTGTTTGGCTAATAGAGCCCTTCATAAACTGGCCATTCCAGCTTTTCCAGTCTTCTTAAACTTTAATCCCCTCCAAATACTGTGATCCAATGATATTGGTCTCCTTGCTGTTACTCATACGGAACACTCCATTTCTAAACTCTGACCCTTTTGTACTGTCTGTCCCCCAAGCCTGAAACTTCCTCCTCAGCTTTACCTCCTAGCTTCCTTGGCTTCAAGCTTTAGCCAAAGTTCTACCTTCTCCAAAAAATCTCTCCCAGTCCTCCTTAATCTTAGCGCCTTCCCTCTAAGACTTCCCTTTCCCCCACCAATTTTCCTTTTTATATCTTGCTTGTAAGTTATTAGTATATATTTTCCTCATTAGACTGTGAGCTCCTTGAGAGCTGTGATTGATTTTTTTTTTTTGCCTTTCTTTTTATCCCCAGTGTTTAGAACAGCCTGGCACACAGTAGGCACTTAATAAATTCAAGGTGACTAACAAAACACTTGTCTCACAGCACCCCATATGAAGCAGGCAGTGAAAGCATCATGATCTTTAATTTAAAATGAGAAAAGCTGAGACTAAGAGAAGTTAATTAGCTTGAGGATGATCACACAGCTAGAAAATCTGAAGCTAGAATATAAACTTAGGTCCTCTTACTCTATGTCCAAAGATTAAAGGGTATCCCCCTGGGAAAGAACTCTGAGTGCTAAACTGTCAGAGCTTAAGGGGCTCCTTTAGATCACAGAATGTTAGAATTGGAAGGAGCCTTAGATATCATCTGGTCCTACCCTATCATTACACAGATGAAGAAAATGAGGTTCTAAGAAATTCAGTAGTTCATCACATGTTACATAGCTAGTAAGTTGCAAAGCTGAGAATTGAGCCTACTTCTCCTGATTCCTTAAACTCCAAGCTACATCAGTCCAAAGGAAGCCCAACCCAAATGGTAAGCTTCATTCTAGCTTTAGGTTTAGGAATAGAAACATGAAGCCCAGATGCTAAAGAGGGAAGGAACAGAAAAGGAAATCTATGCTTTAAAAATCTTTAATTTCACTTGAAAATCACCTCCATACTATTGATTATATCTGATGCTTTGTACTCCAATCATGATTCCACTTTATGGCCTGCAGCTGTTGTAACTGATACATATTGTGATCCTTGCTTTTAGTGACAGGTAAGCCTGATAAGTACAGGGAATGGGGTGATTGGAGGAAAAATGGGCAAGGTTTCTATTTCACACATACCTATTATTCTACCATTACAAGTTCATTTCAGAAAATCTTGAAGTTTTTCATGTTTTTTTTTCCCTGAGTCTTTTATCATTAATTGATGACTCATTCATTCCCGACACATTTATTAAATACCTACTGTATACAGCAGGTACTTATTGCAGCATAGAACACTATGCTAATTCCTGAACAAGATGTAATTTAGATAAAACATAGTCTCTGAGATTATGGATTTTACATTTAGTAGGGAGTTAAGACACAAGCACATGAGCTAAAATACACAATATGACATAATAACTGCATCATAGAGTTACACAGTGAAGTACAATGTGAGTATAGGGAGACAATGAGGTTTCCACTGGACAAAATACAACAGGAAGACCAGGGGATTTCACTGCTGACATATGCATCATAAATCTTGGGATGTGGGTCAAAAGGATAGAAGACAATGACCATGCCTCTTTTACTTAACTTTCGTTTAGGCCTAAATTCATTTGCATGCCAAATTGGAGATACTCTTTGGAGTGAAATTGGCTTCATAGTTCAACTTTCACATAGGTCCTCTGGAGTTTCTTTGGCAGATCCTCCTGATGTATTTTGGGAGCACAAGATTCCCCTAAGGGGTTAAATAGGAGTTCTAAGGAATTCTTAATCCTAAATCAGATAGCTGTCTGGGACAAATCAGGTTCAGACAAAGGGACTTAAAAGAAAAGACTTAACATTAGCCTGGACAAACTTTTTTACTTGGATATGATGGTTAAGAGCTTTTGACTACCCACAAAGAGCAAGGTGGGAGCTTTCTAGTCACTGCATCATAGCATAAAGGAGCTAAGATGGGCAGCACATAGCCTAAACAAATGAAGCCTGCAAGCTTCCATCAAAAAGCATCACCTAACAGTGACCATCATACCAGCAGTAATGCGTCCAGTGGAGACTAAAGACCTGATGTCCAGAAAAGAGCAGCAGGGAGATCATTACCTGAGAATTTCAACTCTAGCACATTGCATCTGTGGGTTGCTCCTGCCACATGTTTTTATTTGTACCCTCCATGAATAATCTGTGGTCATGTGTGTTTTCTGCATGTGTGCTGTCTCCTAACAGTGGCATGGTAACTTGTGGGAAAGTGTAGCCCATGGGAGAAATCTTCCTGTCCTTTCTCCGTTTATTGTGCTGTTTGAACTAAGAGCTTTTGTTCAAACTAATGCCTCCTCTGTCTAAAAGTAAGCACATTTGTGGAGTCTTGTGAGTTATGGCTTTGAGTGGCTGTTAATTCACAGATTATTTTCAATCTGCAGTAGATCTTTCAGAGGGTCATGTGAAAGAATGTACCTCAGGTGCTACATGAGGTTTAAAGAGGAAAGTCTTTACCTACTGAGGGAATCAGAGAAAATTTCATAAAGGAAGTGACATTTTACTTGGACTTTAATGAATGGGTTCAGGAATTCAAAAGGTGAAAGGGGAAAAGAAGGCATTACAGGAATAGGACTATGTGAGCCAAAACAGCAAGATAGGAGAGTGCACACAGTATTTGGAGAGAAAAAGTCCTGTTTGGCTGCAGAGGAGTAATATTACAATGAAAATACTCTTGGGACAGGTTCTATCATAAGCCATCATAAGCTAATACCCAAGTAATCATTGAAAAGCATAGCGGGAGGGGCAGCTAGGTGGCTCAGTGGATAGAGCACTGGCCCTGGAATCAGGTGGACCTGAGTTCAAATCTGGCCTCAGACATTTGACACTAGTTGTGTGACCCTGGGCAAGTCATTTAACCCCAATTGCCTCACCAAAAAAAAAAAAAATCATATTGGGCATTGATAGCCAGTTGAATAATAATAAGACATAGGATAGGGCATGTGAATGTATCTAAAGGAAGTGATTATAGATCTAGAATTGGAAGGGACCTCAGAAGCCAGCTTTTTAATTTGACAGATGAGATAAATGAACCTGAGAGAATGAAAAATGACTTGTCCAAAGTCATACAGAGTGATGGAATAAGGACTAGAGGCCAAGTGTTCCAATACCTAGGCCACAGTTTGCTAATTTTTCTGATAACACCTATGGTGACGCTGCTGCTTATCAGTCCTTTACATGTGTAGCACTAGCCGATGTAGCCTGTGACCTAACCAGTCCTCGAAGCATGCATAGATACTTATAACCTTGTTTCAGTCCACATGACAATGCCAAAACTTGGGTGGAGTTGATTTCTGGCCATCTGTGCAATAATAAAAAAAAACTTCCAATTGTGTGTAGAACCAGAGGAACTGAGGACTCAGGAGTTTTCTGAGACGGGCCTGAATATGCATGTGTAATCAGTGGTGAAGCACTGGCCAGTAAGCCTAGTCTTTATTATGATCTTTCCCAGCATGCTCTGTTGATTCAATCTCCATGTTCATTTCAGAGCATTCACAGGTATTGTTTCTGTTCTGCATGTGAGGTGAAAAGGAGTCTTCCAAATTTCTGCTGAGCTGGAACTGAGAACGCATCTTGTTTCAGTGAAAGCATTTTTTTCCTTTCCAACCTGGTTGTGTTTGAGTGAGTAGACAGGGGCTCTTGAAGGACCCTGGGTGGGGAGAGAGGCCTCTGGTCCTTATCTGCTCACCTGGACTTCTGCCATGTAGTCCGTGAGGGTATTGCCCTGCCGTTGCTTCTGTCTCAGCTTTGTCTATTCTTTCCTGTTCTTAGGTAAAGAAATAATTGTATTAGGCTCTGATCCTATGCTCTTGGAAAGTTTGGGAGAACAAGCTGCCAGAGGTCCAGAAGCCAGAGTCCAGGCCAGTTTGTGATCCAATAGTATAGCCCCAAGGAGTGACCAGGACCCAGGCCAGAAATGGATTATTAATACCATTAACAAGCAAGATGCTAGGTTCCACAAGTGTGAGTTACTCATCCATCAGCCATTCTTTATTCTGAAGAGAACTTTGTGGGGCAAATGTTTTGTCTAATGTGTTTTAAATTTGAGTCTACTTTACCTAGGGACCAAACTGATTTAGGGGAGAGTGTGCTCCCAGATGTTGGGGAGGAATGTTTATAATTTTTATTCTTGCTATATATTTTCAGTAAATATGCCTTTGTAAAATCTCGTTGATGTTAATTGGTTAAATGATACTGGGGACTAATCATTGATGATCAATAATGTGGCAAATATCTCACAATGATGGCTCAAGATAATGGCAAAAAAAATCCCCAACTCCTTAGCAACCTAAGGGAAAGAGCCTTACTTGGGGACCTGATTTGTTCATATGAAGGGGAGTTAGAATAAGGATGTCCCAGAAATTACAAAGAGCTATATATATGAAAGAGAGGACCTTCCTGCATCTGAATATCTTTTACTATTTCCTTTTCACTTGAAAGCAAAGAAATACTTCTTTGAGCTGGTTGGAAGAGTCAGGTAGGGATGGAGTATCAGCCTTAGCTCCTGCTCGATCGCTGTGGCTTAAAAACATGGCTTCCTGTGTCTCTGTATTATTTATTTAATCATGATCTTGGGTGAATGAACATTCTGAAATAGAAGTTTCCAGGAGACCTCATTAATTTCAGAGATCCAGAACCACCCCATCAGAGGTCCGACTGATGATCAGAGGTAGTAGCAATGGCCCCTGGGATGGTACTGGTGAATGGCAGCAGAAGCAGCTGCAGATAGAAGTAAAACACACACACACACACACACACACACACACACACACACACACACACACACA
>NW_020954564.1:8185566-8271734 GCF_900497805.2 Vombatus ursinus | reverse complement strand
ACACACACACACACACACACACACACACACACACACACACACACACAAGGATGGTGGACGCGTCAGGGAATGTGACTCTTAAAAAGAGAAGTACCATCAATAGCCTCAACAGAGGTATAACCTTGGAGTCCTAGAAAGCAACTATATTTAAAGGGAACTTTCTTAGTGCTCCACAATGGGAAAAAGTGACACATGGTGCCAGGATTTGAAAGGTATTATTCTGCTCATGCATTTTCTAAATATGTATTTCACCAAATTTATGCTTCAAGTTTGAGCCCACTCTCCCTGGGAACTTGTTTGTGAAAGGGAAGTAGGTACTCCCAGTTAGAGAATGAATGCTTTCCACCAATTGTACTTTCTGTACCTGCTTAGTAAATACTTTTTGTAAAGGATGATTAGGGTAATTGTTAATGGAAGGTATGCCATTAGGGACTCAGGAACTATAGTGATAGAAGTCTAGCCCATTGGGGTTACCATTAAAACCCTGAGGGAAGTAAGTAGCAGTAAACCCTTTAGGGACCTCAAACTGTGAGTACAAATAAAAGCGGGGTGGGTAGTGAGCCCAGAGGGGATTCTATACATGGACATTCCCCTTCTCCCCCTCCATTATTTTAAAAAACAGAAAATAAGAGTTTAAAGGGACCTCAAAGGTCATCTCGTTCAAACTGTATCTAATTGGGATTCCTCTCTATACTACCCCCAACAAATGTTCACACAGGCTGTACTTGAAGACCTCCAGGAAAGGGGAATGCATTACTTTTAGAAGAGGTTATTTGTCTTTGGGGTAGCTTCAGTTGTTAGGAAGTTTTTCTTTAAATCTTCTTCAATCAACTTTCATACATTAACCCCAGTTTTGTCCTCCATGGTCAATCAGAACAAATATAGTCCTCCTTCCACATGACAGTTCTTTAAATACCTTACAACAACAGTCAAATCCCCCTCTAAACTTTCTCTTTTCCAAAATAAATTTCCCCAGTTCTGTCAATTAGGTCTCATAGGGTCTCTAGGCCCTGCTCTGTCCCAGTTACCTTTTTCAAGGCAGGCTTTAGTTTGTGAATGTCATTTCTATTTGACCAGGTCTCTATTGGTTAATAGATAATATTGTTTATAACCTTCAGGCAGAACACAAGGTAGAGAAAATGATCAGAATATGGCCAGGCGTCTACGGGAACCATCTACCAGCAACACCTCCTGTTTGCCCCTCCCTTCCTGCCCAGGCAGGGCCTTTATTTTCTGAAGGTATAAACCTCTTCAGACATAAAATCATCCCAGTGAAGATATACTTGCCTTGGTGACTTATCACTTTTTGTATTTTTTAGTGCTTTAAAGTTTTTTATGTTTCCAATAACCTGAAGAAAAATGATAGATATATAATAACACTGAGCAATAACATACTGTATTTACAAACATATAAATATACTCCATCAAATGTACATATTTTTATAACTCTTGCTGATCTTTCTCCAGTAGCTGCATTTTTTTGAATTACAGGATATAAGTAATGAGCCCATCATACCGCTCACGCATCTATAAATTACAGGGAAGAAGCCGGGTGTCCTGGAAATCTCCGTGCCTCTAGTTCACCTACAGGTAGATTTCCTTCCTCCTTTCCCTCTGCTCCCGTTAGAGATAGAGGAGGTGGACACTCTGATACTATGGCAAGAGAACTGTGCTTGGAATCAAGAAACCAGAGGTTCTAGTCCTGGACACTGCACTTTCAAGTGGTGTGACCTTGGGTAAGTCACTTAGCCTGATGGGTCCTAGAAAATGGAATGGTAATATTGGAAAGCACTTTAGACTGTAGACCCTCCTATACATATTCTTTGTTTGAATTAGCATACCTTCTGAATTATTGTATTTTTAATTTATTGTATGTATTATGCTATTTTGTTTATTTACCCTAGTCTTCAGTTGTCTATACTGTTTAATTGAGTATTCTATCCTATCAGTATAGATAGCGTGCATATGTACTTGGAGATGTAACTAGCAATAGTGAAATCTGGGACAAAAGTTGAGGGAGTGGACACATGATAGATTGCTTTGGTCAGGTGTATTGTGCCAGGGGAGATGCAGCACATGCCCTGCGTAGTTTGATCATCCCCATGGGATAGCTGATGACCTCCGGCTCCTGGGAAAAGATGAAATGGGGAGACACCAGATTGGGAATGAGGGGGCAGAGGAAGCATGTGATGGTAACAGGACCCTCTAGGACAGTGAAACTGGAGCAAATGAGAGAGCAAGGCAGTAACAATATGGCTGAAGGGGCCATGGTGCATAGCCAGCAGATGACCTTGAGGTATCAGGACGGTGAGCCTGACACCTGTCCCCTCACATATTAGTAATCTGGGGCAAAACCCTGTTAGTCCCACCCTAGTTTTAGAGCTAAATAGTCACATATGCATGTGAAAGAATGTACATATGGGTATATAAATGCATGCACCCTTGCATGCATATTGCTTATTTTTAGCTTGACTCAAATCACAGATATGTATATATATGCATATATGCATACATATATGTGTGTATATGTATATATGTATATGTATGCATTAGAGCCATTAGAGATGGCTCTCTTTGCCATTAGATCTTTCATTTGTGTATTTCTTATCTCTCCAACTGATCGTCACAATCTTTATAGAAAAAGGCCAGGGCTGGGAATCAGGTGTACTGGATTCTGGTCCCAGTTCTGCCACTTACTAGCTATGTGGACTTGAACATTGCACAAAAAATTTCTACTTTCTGGGCTTCAGCTGACTCCTCTGAACAAAGCGTTATTAAACTAGATGCTATCTAAGTCCCTCTCAGCTCTAAGGATCTAAGACTCTACAAAGAGATAATTTCTTTCTGACTCTAAAGTCTAATTTTCTTTTAAAAACAAGTATAGCCATTGATAATTGCTGTATCTTTGCTAAACTCCAACAAATGATTATGAAAAACCTTGATAAATATGGAGAACTGCCAAAATCAGAACCATTTACACCAATGCAGATCTCCATCTATCTGTGACTTAGATGTTGCCTTGTTCCTAAGGCAACAGGGGACATGTCTTGTTCGGGGCAAAATAGATAGTAACCATCAGAGAAGAGATTCAAACTTAAGTCTTCCTAAAACCAAGCCCAGCACTCTATACCCTATACCAGGCTGCTTTCCCTTGTTTATGTGTATGATTTAGATGTTGTCAAGTCCTTGGGACAAACCCCAAATGCAACATGGAAAAATTCTACCTGCTTCAGGTAGCATTTCGTGTAGATGGTATATTTTACAGGACCACATTGTGTGTCAAGAAGCTGGACCTGCCTGAATGTATTTAGAATTCTCCCTCTATGGTTCTTAATACAGTGCTAGGCATATAATAATAATAATAATAACAATGATGATGATAGTAATAATTCATGTTTATATGGCATTCTGCAGGTTAGTCAGCCAACAAGCATTTATTAGGCATTTGCTATGTGCTAGGCACTGTGTCCAATGTTGGGAATACAAAGAAAAACAAAAATAATTCCTGTTCCAAAGGAACCCAAATTTTGAGTGAAGCAACATATAAATAGCTATGTGCATAAGTGCTACATAAAGAGTAGATGGGAGGAAATATCAGAGGGAAGGTACTAGTAGTTAGGGAGACCATGGAAGGCCTGCTACAAAAGATGGGAATCTTGAAGAAACTGAAACTTGAAGGAAGCCATGAAAACTTAGGTGGAGATGAGAAAGAAGAGCATTTCAGGTGTGGTGGACAGCTAGCACAAAGACACAGGGACCAGAGATAGAATGTCAGTCCAGGTAACAAGAAGGTCACTGTCACTATCACTTGAATAGTTGGAGGAGAGTAAAGTGTAAAGACTGAAAAGATAGGAATGGGTGCAAGTTTAAATATTAAATGAAGTATTTAACCTTTCTATTTGAACCTGGAAGTCATCGGTCCTCCTCAAGAATGAAGGATGAAGAACAACCCTGGCAACAATAAGGAACCACTGCAGTTTATTGATTTGGAGGCATGATGTGAGGAGCCTTTAGCTGCGGAGTGGTATATGGATTCTAGTCCCAGGAGAAATTCAAGGTAGGGAGACCAATTAGGAGAGTATTACAGTAGTCCAGGCATCTTCTCACAACAGTCCTCTGAAGCAGGAAATGCAAATATCAATATTTTTATTTTAGAGATGGGGAAACAGAAACTCATAGAGGTCAAAGGATCATATATGTAGAGCTAGAAGGGAGCTGAAGGCAGTTAGGTGGCACAGTCAGAGAAAGGTTAAATGACTTGCCCCTAGTCAAACAGTTAATTTGCGTAGCCCAGACCTCTATCCTCTATTTTTTTCCTCTATTGTGAGGAAAACACATTGACAATCTTAAAGGACTCCAGACATGCAAAGCCTAGAGTCCTGAGCTCAAATCTGGTTTAGACACTTACTAGTTATGTGACCCTGGGCAAGTCACTTAATCCTGTTTGCCTCAGTTTCTTCATCTGTAAAATGAGCTGGAGAAGAAAATGGCAAACCACTCTAGCATCTTTGCCGAGAAAACCCCAAATGGGGTCATGAAGAGCTGGACATGATTGAAATGACTGAACAGCAGCAGAAGGGAACTGAGAAGTCATATAGTCCTCCAAACTTTCATTTTACAGGTGAGGAAACTGGGGAGCAGAGAAGCCTCTGCCAGTTAGGCAGTAAAGAGCAGAGTCTGCTAACCTTTACACCTGTCTTCTGATTCTTAGGCCAGTGGGTGGCTTTTTTTCCCTCATCACACATGATGCCTCTCAATATTAGGCTGTTTTAATAGCTCTTTAGTTATTTATAACAATGAAATCATTGCTTTGCATTTCTGGAGTGTTTTAAGATCATCAATGTGTTTTCCTCACAATAACCTTGTGATTCAGGTAGTTTAAGTATTATTAGCCCCATTTTAGAGATGGAGAAAATGAGACTCAGATAGGTAATATAGCTCAAATAGATAAGAAGGGTCAAGCCTGGAATTCAAACCCAGATTTCAACCAATCAAGCAAGTTCATTTATTTATGTATGTATGTATGTATGTATTTATTTTTTGCATTGGGCAATGGGGTTAAATGACTTGCCCAGGGTCACACAGCTAGTAAGTGTTATGTGTCTGAGGCCAGATTTGAACTCAGGTCCTCCTGAATCCAGGGCCGGTGCTCTATCCACTGTGCCATCTCCTACCTGCCCCTAAGCAAGTATTTGTTAAACATCTGCTATATGCAAGACACTGCTTTTTCAGTTACTGGAGACAAAGGCAAAACAAAATTATTCCCTGTAGTAGATAGAGGTCTGGGCTTGAAGTTCATATCTTGCCTCTGACACAAATGAAGTGTTTGACTATGGGCAAGCCATTTAACCTCTGTATGCCCCAGTTTTCTCATCCATAAAGTGAGGATGATAGCTTTAGTAGATACTTCACAGAGTTGTTGTGGTATTTAAATAAGATTGTGAGTGTAAACTACTTTGTATACTTTAAAGGGTTTCACATATATACACACACATATGTGTATACATGTGTATATATGCACACACATACATGCATGTATATATACACATGTATACACATATGTATATGTGTACATACATATACATGTATGTGTACGTACATGTATGTGTATATGTGTGTGCATGTGTGTATATATGTATATATGCTAATCAGTCACTAGTCTTGTCAACGGTATTATTCTTGTTAATGTCATCGATGGAATACCACATTTCCATAGATAAGTCAGTCTAAGCTAATTTTAAGAGGGAGAAAACCCTCATATCTAGTGAGATCAGGAAATACTTCTAATAAGATGGATGGGGACCCTGATTTAAGCCTTGAAGAAAGTTGAAGATTTAAAGAGCTGAAGGTCCCTGGCTTCAAGGCTGGTATTCTTCCCCAAATGCCACAGGCCTCTTGCCAGGAGGGCACCTGGGGCACCTAGGCTTTTTGTCTTTACCATGAAGCTGTCCCACAAACCAACCTTTGGCCTGGTTTCTAAGGCCCCCAAGCCTCTGTGAGGGGGGCTTTCTGGATCTTTCATGGGTGAGCGGGAGAGATCATCTGGCACGGTCACAGCTGAGCTCAGCATCAGCGTCCAAATTTTCCATGCTCATGTTTAATTTACCCACCTGTAGTTTTTCAAGTTGTCATCCATTATTTATGCAGCCCTGCACTCCAACATGGGGCTCTGGAGTAAGAATGCGCCAAATGCAAAACACAAAACAGCATCCCTACCCCAAAGAATTGACAACTGACTCTTTGTACAAAGGAAGGGGCCGTGCAATTCTGTCTTCAGGGTGCTGTTTCTCGTCCTCTTTCAAGTGACTCTTCTGTGAATTCATCTTCATTCCATTGCCTTTCCTTATAAAAAGAGTCAGTGAATAATTGAAGTCCCAGTCCTCTCACAAGGGAATGGCAGGGCCCATAGCCCTCATGAAAGGGAAAACATATAGGCTCCTATAAAGCGTGTGGAAAAGCTTAAGGGGCTTACATGAGGAACTCAGTTGGAGTTTTCCCTCATTTGGGGACACGTGTCTGCTGATCTATGCAGACTTAGAATCTGAGGTTGTAGGTTGGGATCCCAGCTCCAATCCTCACTGGCTCAGTGACAATTGGCAGATTACCTAGCCTCAGTTTCCTTCTCTGTAAATGAAGGAGCCTGATGCTTGTGATACACACTTCACAAAGTCCTTTATAAACAAATGCTTTGTCAATGTAAGACATCGTTATTAGTTGTGGTTTCATGAAATTAGAGAGTTGGAAAAGACCTTAGAGATGTTTTAGTCCAATCCCCTCATTTTATAGATGAGGAAACAGGCCCAGAGAAGGGAAGGGACTTTTTCAAGGTCACACAGGTACAGAACTAGGATTAAAATCCAGCTCTTCTGACTCCAAATCCAGTTCTTTGCCCATGTCCCTGCACTGTCAATATTTCAGCACTTCAAAGGAGTTGTGATTTCAGTTGTAGAAGGACAAGATGAGGAGAGAATGGTTAAATACTACTTTGTCCAAAAAAAAATGGGGATTCTAGTGGGCCACAAGCTCAATATGCATCAAAATATGTTTTGACAGCCAAAATAATAATAATAACAATAATGAAAAAAATCTCACCAAAACTCTAATGTGAAGCCGCGTTTCAGGAAGGACATTGGTTACCTGGGCTGTGTCCAGAGGATGGCAAATAGTATGATGATGAGCCTTAAGTTAACATTGATTAATTGAGAGACACTGGGGTAGTTTGCCTGGAGAAGAGTAAGGGGTGGGGCAGAACGACCAGAATTTAATAATATCTCAAAGTGTGATGTAGTTGGAGGGCTATCATTTGGAAGGATTAGGTATGGTCCCCAGAGAGCAGAAATAAGTTTGCTGTATAAAAGTTGAATTTAGATAAAATAGTCCTTGGACAATAATGCTTTTCCCACCCCTTAGTAGAACCTGCTAGAGCTTGTGCTCTGCTTTGGAGAACCCCGAGTCAGCCACACGCCATAATGGGTCATGAAAGTAAGACTCAAGTTGAATATTTTTATTACTTACACCAAAAAATGGGGAAATGCTCAGGTTCTGACAATTTTAAACTGAAATGAGAGGCTTGGATCACCTTAGGTTTAAATCCCAGCTCTTCTGCTTACTAGAAAGAAAATTTAGAAGTCATCTGGTCCAAACCTTTTGTTTTATTAAGGGGCATAGGGCCAGATGAAGAAAGGCCAGACGTGGGGTTCAGACAGGTTGTATATTTGCCTAAAGTAATACAGTTTGAAAAGGACAGAGCCAAGATTAAATCCTCTTTCTTGGTCTTTTGACCAGGGTTCTTTCTACCCCTTCTTACTGCTTCCTACTAAAATAAAATGCATAGAATTACAAAGGAAACCAATTATACTGAAACAGTTATCAAAATCTTAAAAAAAATTATACCCCTCTCCAAATGTAGTTACAGACATTGCCTAACTCACCCCAATATTAAGAATCCTTGTGCTATACAGTGCAAATCCGTTGTCAACAAGCTGCATAACCTTAGGGAGGTGAACTGGTTGGGGGAGGGGGTCATTCAATCATTTATTAAGCACCAACTATATGCCAGACTCTATGCTAAGCACTAATGATACAAAGAAAGCATTTTCTTTTAAAAGGTCTCTGATCTTGAAGAGCTCACAATCTAATGGGTGAATCAATACGCAAACAGCTACATACAAATGAGATATATACAGAAAAAAATGGAATTGTCGGGGAGGAGGAGTTGAGAAAGGTTTTCTGTAGAAAGTGGGATTTTAGCTGGGACTTGAAGGAAGTCAGAGAAGCCAGGAGGCAGAGCTGAGGACGGAGGGCACTCCAGTCATAGGGGACAACCAGAGAAAATGGCTGAAGTTTGGATGGAGAGTCTTGTTGAAGGAATAGCAAAGACCAATGTCCTCTGGACAATGGAGTATGGCCAGTAGTGTAAGGTGTAAGAAGACTGGAAATGTGTGTGTGTGTGTGTGTGTGTGTGTGTGTGTGTGTGTGTGTGTGTTGGGGGGGAGGGAGTTATGAACGGCTTTGAACATGAAACAGAAGATTTTACATTTGATCCTGGAGATAATGAGAAGCCTCTGGAGTTTACTGAGCAGGAGAGGGAGTGACATAATCAGATTTGTGCTTTAGGAAGATCACTTTGACAGCTGAATAAAGTAAGGATCAGAATGGGGAAAGCCTTGTGGAAGGCAGACCAACCAGCAGGTTACTGTAATAGTCCAGCCATGGGGTGGTGAGGGTCTGCATTAGGGTGGTGGCATTGTAAGAAGAAAGAAGGGGGCATATTTGAGAGATGTAATGAAGGTATAAATGACAAGATTGATAGCTGATTGAATACAGAGGGAGAGAGAAAGTGAAGAGATGAGGATAACACCTAAATTGGGAACCCAGGTGTGGAAAACCAACACTAGATTTAATGACTGTCCAGTTTCAAAGCCCACAATGATCTGTCCCCATCTAACACTGTCCCATGCAATAGACCTATCCAAAAATAAAATGCACTATTTGAGGAGGTGGTGAGTTCACAGAATGATAAGATCATAGATTTGGAGCTAATCCAACTCTATTGTATTAGAGTAACATCCACCCTGACACTGCTGTAGCCGCTGATACCACCAAAGTTAGGGCTACCCATGGAGTCTCCCCACCAGACCAGGGCTGAGTCAGATACTTTCAGACAAGGACAGGCTGCCAATGCTCAAACTGGTGAGATAACGCCTTTGTGATCATCTCTAATTTATCCTGTCTATATCTTATATATCTTATTTGTACACAGTTGTTCTAATGTTGTCTTACACATTAGACTGTGAGCTCCTTGAGAGAAAGGGCTATTTTTTTTTTTTGCCTTTCTTTGCTAGAACTTAGGACAGTACTTGGCACATAGTAGGCACATAATAAATGCTTACTGAATGACAGGTATTTAGGCTGACCCTCTCAAAGCAGGACAGTGAAAACCACAGGAAGGGATACAAATAGGAATGCCACCATCATGGCTCCAGCACAATGGACTTCAGACCATAGCAGGAGGAGGACGCATGAAGGTGGTTTTGTGTTAGGTTATTTTCAGGCTCAGGAAGCTATGACCAGGTATGTGGCCACACCAAGATCTTTGGGTATCTCTTAAATCTATTTTTAGGGAAGCTCTGAAAGAGTCAGTGCAGTGGATATGGGGGTCTTTTTTATTGAGGGGTTACTGTTAGGGCTAGTCCACTTAGTTTCCCACTTTGGGCCATAGACAGGGAGGTAGAAAGACTATTGTTGAAGAAACAGAGATTTTTTTTCCCACCAGATTATAATTGTGGAGAATCCTTGATGACTCTCCAATCATACAGCATAGGTTGTAAAAATGTCTAGTGAGATCAGAAAGGGGGCTAGTAAACCAAGCTGTCAATTAAAGACATTAAGCTCTGGTGATGCCATAATTACTCTACCCAGCTTCTCTCTGGATCACCTTCTCTTCAAGTAGGGTACATAGTTAGCCCTATCATAGCCACCTGAACTCTGAACACCCAGGCTATTCTGGTATGGCGAATAGAGCACTGAATTAGGAGACAAGACATTTGGGATCTAGTCAATTTCTCTGCCACTAACCTACCTATATGACCTAGGACATATTCCTTATCTTCTGAGGCCCTCAGTTTTCTTTTTCATATGTAACACTCCTTTTCCAGAGACTTATGGGAGCTGGAAGTTGGAAATGGACAGTTGCTTTTATCTGCAGTTGCTTCTGGTTCTGGGTGGTTTGGGGGAGAGGAATGTAGGAAGAGATGTGACCTTGGGGCAAGAATGCTGCTAAAGTAATGGGTTGTCAAGAAAGAGTGGAACATCTCCCAACCTTGTGGTAAGGAGCAGCAGTGAATAAGAGCTGGTAGAGTTGACAGGAGCATAGTAGGGCCTGCATGCTAGGATGGAATGGAAATTGGGGCAGAGATAATGGATAACCATTGATGAAGGGTTTCATTGTAACCTACAGCATAAAACTTCCCACCCCCCTTATCCATTTATTTATCTACCTATCCATTTATTTATTTATTTGCTTATCCATTCATTCATTCATCTATTTATTTATTTATTTTATTTAAAAGGAGAATGATCTTATCACTTATTCAGTGACATCCTGGTTCCACAGCTCCTAGAAAGAGAAGCCCAATTATTTCTCTTAATGGCTGATTAAGTAGGCAATTTTTGAAAGTTTTAAGTCCAAGTTTTTCTGAATTCCTATGCATTTAACACCACAGTTAATTGTTAAGCTATATGTTTCAATTGTGTGCAGCATTATCAGGTGGAAATGGGATGTGGCAAATAGAAAGCCGGAAAAGAAGATTTAAACTATTGTTTCTCCAACTCCCACTGGTTGGGGGGCACATATTCAAAGAGAAGGAGAGAATTTGTTCATTATTTTAACAGCTTCCCAGGTCAGGGAGATGCATTTGCTATGGGTTTCCCCTAGGATGGGACTTGGTGGCGGCTTATGGTGAGATGGCAACTGTAATTTCTTTGGCCATTTGGCCAGGATTGAAACGGAACCATGCCCTGAGAAGAGAAATAGGGAGGTAAGACTGGAGAAAGTCACTTCCCAAGGAAGAAATGAGTCTGGGGAAGCTTTGCCCACACAAAGGTGGGAGTAGGGAGAGTAAAGTGATTAATAACTCTGCTTCCTTGCTGATCACTCAGTATTAGAAATAAATTGAAGATGTTGGACTAGATGATCTAAGAGCTTTTGTAGCTGTGATGTTCTGTGTTCTAAGGCAGATATTTTAATTCTAGTGTTTTCTAATTCTAATTCTAATGTCTTCTAATGTTTTAAGTTTCCTTCCAGATCCAAGATTCTCTTTTATGAAGTTCTTTCTAGATCTAACATTCTGTATTCTCTCTCAAGTTCTTAAATGGAAGAGAGAGTGCTAGACTTGGGGAAGCTGGTCATGGACAAGGAGGTGGACTGAAAAGTGCTTGTTAGAGGAAAGGAAAAAGAAGAACTCATACATCGAGGGAGTAGTTATTGAAGTTCTGTCAGCGGTTTCTAGCAAATAGCTGATACATTTCGAAAAATGCCTGGAAGATTTTTCCACACCCTGCAGGGAGTGTTTTTTAATAAGTGATGTGGTCAGGAGGGTAGGTATAATTTTTCTCAGCTAATACTGACTACAGACAACAGCAGGTTTTGTTGGAAGAATTCATTTGAGCATTAAAGATATACACATAGAATATCATTAAGGGAGGATGGGTCTAGTCCAGGCAAGCTTCATTCCCTCCCACAGCTGTGTTTCTTACTCTCCTGGATTTGGCTAACACAATCCAGTTGCCTTCTCACTCTGGAAATTCCCTCAGCACCAGGGATTTTTTTCATCCTGGAACATTCCTCCACCATGTCAGTATCCTCCCATTGGTGAATTCCTTCTAGGAACCTCCATTTGGGGGATGGGTCTAGACTGGACATGCTTCACTCCCCTCCTGGGTGTGATTTTGCCTCTCCAGACTTTGCCACTGTACCCACCCCCTTGGTTACCTCCCAACCCCCTTCTGCTTTTTAGTTCTTTTTTGTGTGTTATCTTCCTTCATTAGAATGTAAGCTCTTAGGGGGCAAAGATGGACTTTCTTTTTGCTTGTATTTGTATCCCCAGCACTTAGCACAGTGCCTGGCACATAGAAAGTACTTTACAAATGCTTGTGATCCTTACTCAGATATCCACCCCACTATTCCCACCTTTATTCTGCAGTACTAGAATCTCAGAATGGGAAGGGACCTTAGATATCATTAAGTTAAATGTATCATGCAAAGAGAAGGACTCCTCTCTACAGTTCCTCTTACAGGTAACCTGTCACCTCTGATCAAATCTTTCTGGCAATGGAAATTAGATGGCATGGTAGATGGAGTCCCAGGTCTGGAGTCAGGAAGACCTGAGTTAAAATCTGGCTTTAGACATTTCCTAGCTGTGTAACCCTGGGCAAGTAAGTTAACTTCTGTTTGCCTCAGTTTTCTCATCTGTCAAATGGGGATAATAATAGCACCTCCCTCCCAGGTTTATAAAGATCAAATGAGATAATGATTGTAAAGTACTTAACACAGTGCCTAGCATATAGTAAGCACTATGTGAATGCTATTTATTTATTATTATTATTTGTTATTACACATTATTAAGTTCACTTATTAACAAGGCTACCCATTTCACTGTTGGACTTCTCTAATGGTTAAAAAAAGTTCTTTTTCATATTGAGCTAAATTCTGTTTCCTTGTAACTCTTAACCACAAGTTTTAGTGTTGCCTTCCAGGTGATCATGAAACAAATCTACTTTCCTCTATACACAATAAACATTAATTCCTGGACTTATGAAGGAAAATGGTATAGATGGAGGTAGAAGTCTGTGAAAATGGATCAACCCATATCATCAGCAGGAACATGATGAGTTAGTCAGAAGGATTTAGAAGCAGGGGTCTGGGTAGGTGGGATAAGGGTTTGGCAGCTTCAGTAAATGGGTCTGAATTAAAGTCCAGTAAGGTCAATTCAAGGTAGGGAGAAATAGGCAGGTACTTTCTACCCAGCTTGGCAAAGAGATCATGGATCAGGAGTTCAGACTTAAGAGTTGTGCCATGAGTCCTGGGATCTAAGCCAGAGGTCCTGGGAGGATCAGGGCACATAGTAGAGATTTACATTGAGCTGAAGCCATCCTATGACAGAGGCTGTTGCTTTCCAAAGTCCAGAATTAATCTCAGGAGGTAGAAAGTATCTGTGCTCCTAAGTGGAAACAACTAGGCATGTTTGGTTTGAGTACGACAACAAGATGTTGAAGAGCAAGGTCTCTGGCTGCCTTCTCTCCTGTTGACATCCTTTCTAGCCTTGAAGGCCCAGATCAAATGAATCCTCCTCTATGAATCTTTCTCTTATTCTCTCAGCTGAAGGTGATCTCCTCCTTTGTTCTCATAGACTGTTGTCCTCTATTTAAGCACTTCTCAATACTCTACTTACTATTATATTTATCTTCATATGTGTCTTGCTGTCCTGATTAGGTGAGGAAATTCAAAGCAATCTAAACCACTCTATCTAGGCAGCCCCAGATCATGCTTCACATTCCATTGAGTTATCCAGTCCAGTCATATTTCCATTTGACCTTCCACCACATACCTCCCTCCACTCCTTCTTAGCTTAAAAAAGTCAAGGTCTCCCACTGCATCCAGGGGCCATCTCCAGTTGTCCTGATCTATATCTTGCCTCTGGACCCAGCCATATGACTCTGGTGGTCCGCTTCAAGAACAAAGGACAAACAACAAACAACAAAAACAACAACAGCAACAACAACAGATTTACTAATACAGTAAATTCTATATTCTGGAAATGGCGAGATAATCATTTTCCCTAGGGCTACTCTGTCCATCCCAATGATTCCTCAGACCAAAACTCCCTTCCCTGACCATCACTCCCCTCATTGTATTGTCTTCTCCATTAGAATATAAGGTCCTTGAGGGCAGGGACTATCTTACTTTTATATTTGTGTCCTCATGGTCTAGCACAGTTCCATAAACACTGAACATATACATTTTCATTCATCTCATTCATTCTTGCCCTTCACCTCCCCACTAGACTGAAAAGATTTTGAGGATGGGGACCATGTCTTCTTTATCATTGTAAAGAGGAGATATAGTATAGTGGAAAGAGCCTTGTACTTGGGTTTAGATTGCTTTGGCTCAAGTTCTGGCCCTGGCAATTAGTGACCCTGTTTATATAAACAAATTAACTAATCTCTCCAAATATTAGCTTCTTCGTTACCTGTATGACCTTGAGTATATTCCTTACAGGCCTCATTTTGTTCAACTGTAACATGAAGTTAAATTACATGATCCTGAAGTTCCTTCCTAGATGTTCATCCTATTCCTCTTAAAAGGAGAATGATGATATCTCTACTGTATACATTACAGGCATGGTGAGAGGAAGGAGGTATGGTGGTATAGTGAAAAGAGTTAGCTGCAGAGTCAGCAGACTTAGGTGTGAGCACTATTGCTAATGCTTACCATCTGTGTGACCTTGAGCAAATCATTTGATCTCTCTGGTTCTCAATTTCCTCGTTTGTAAAATGAGGGAGTTGGACCGGATGGCCTCTCAAGTCCCTTTCAGCATTAGGTCTATGATCCTTTGTAAAGTGTAAAACATAGAAATGGAAATTATTATTTGATCTTCACTAGCACTCAGGACAGTGCATTAACTGTGCGAGGATTTTGTTGAATGGATCAATGGATGAGTAGCATAAATGGGGAACCTGAGGCTTCAAGGCCACATTCGGCCTTCCAGGACCTCAAGTGAAGCCCTTTGACTGAATCCAAACTTCATAGAACAATGTGACCCTCTAAGTCCTCAAATGCAGCCCTTTGACTGAATCCAAACTTCATTGAACAGTTTGGATTCAGTCAAAGGGCCATACTTGAGGACCTAGAAGGCTGCAAACGCTTCCTCGAGGCTGCAGGTTCCCCACCCCTGACAAGGCAAAGGAAAGTGTCTCCTGCCTCCTCTAATCACCAGCTAGCAATCTTTCTCCAGCAACAGGCATCCTGTATTTTTTCTTCCTGAAAAGATAGTCTCTTGGTTGAGGCATCTGGAGGTGGGAGTGGGAGGGAGGGAGAGCTGAAATGAACGGAAATGGACTCTTCTCCTCTGGGAAACAGTGGCCTTTTACAGAGGACGGTTTAATCTTTTAGAGACAGATGAATATAGGACTCAGTAATCCTGTAATACCATCAAGAGATGAAGGGAGACGGAGAGAATTTCAATAGGGGTACCGAGAATCTCATGATGTCTCAACAATTGCACTTTATCTGGGACTGGAGGTTCCTTCGAGACGCATACATGGAAATAACTGCTAGGGTTAATGATGAGGGAATTTGATAGAGAGCAGGATGAGGATCATGTCTATCTCACAATCATGTCCATTAGACAAGTGCCTGGAGGTTGGCAGGCCAGCAAGGAGCACAGAGAAATAGTTACTAGTTGACGGATGGGGAGGACAGCAGTTAATACTAACTGCATAAACATGGGCATGGCAGGCATGGATGCAGCCTTCCTCCTGGGCCCCTGCAGCTCTCAGACATGTGCTCTCATGTGAAAAGTTTCTTCCATTTCCTGACTCCCTTGCACAAGGCTATCCATGGAGTAAACCCAGTGATGATTGAGCCCTAGTCAGGTCGTGGAGGCACGACAGGTACTTTCTCCAACCAAGCATCTGGAGGAATATTAAATCCTTTAGCATCAAATGCAGGCCAGTCAGAGCCTATACCCTCCTAGTTCTATCTCCTGCTCAAGGCATCCAAGGTTCCAAAAACCCCCAAGGGCAGGAAATGAGGACAGGAGTGACTATGTGGAGGCACTATGGATGAAATCTACTATTTCCTGAATTAGCTTGAGTATCCTAGCAATAAATATATATTCTGCAGTTACCTAAAAGAGGTATGCGTGTATGTGTCTGGGGGGTTGGGAACAGGTGCAGAATGCTCTATATATATGTCAGATGCAGTGGTATCAAGTTATTTCTGAATAACTGTTTTTGTTACAAGGGAGGGTTTTACTGGGGAGGGGAGGGCACATTGAAAAATGATTGCGATGCAAGATACAAAAACCACCAATTGAGCTAAAAAAAAACCCCTATGCTATTTCTAACCATTAGTGGTTTGTGTGTTTTTCTTCCAGAGGACCCCCTCCCTTCTCCCCAGATCATTAATGCCTATACAGCTGGTCTGAGGGCTGAGGCAATGGAATCTAGCCCAGATTTGGTGTCTGGGTCTATATCCTGAATTTGGCCACTGAGACACTGAGAAGTCCTGATGGAAACACCTCTAAACTGGAAATCAGGAGACTTGGGACCTAGCTTCAGGTCTACCATCAACTTGCATAGTGTGACTATGAGCAAATCATTTGGCTTCTCAGTGACTGGGTTTCCACATACACAAAATGGGAATAATATGAGTTCTGCCTACCCATAAGATTATTTAGGAGAATAAAATGAAGCTGACACTGAGGTAACACTAAATGGTTTACAAGGCAAAGATTAGGAGGCAGGTAGGTAGCTCAGTGGATAGAGCAGTGGGACTGGAGTTAAAAAGACCTGAGTTCAAATGTAACTCAGACACTTACTAGCTATGTGACCCTGGGCAAGTCACTTAACCCCTGTTTGCCTAGAAGGCAGCTAAGCAGCTCAGTGGATAGAGCTTTGGGCCTGGAGTCAGGAAGACCTGAGTTAAAATCTGACCTCAGACACTTATTAGCTGTCTCTGAGCAAGTCACTTAACCTCTGTTTACTTTAATCCACTAGAAAAGGAAATGACAAACCACTCTAGTACATTTTCCAAGAAAACTCCATGGTTCACAGGATCATGAAGAGTTGTGTCTGACTGAACAACAATGGTTTACCAAGCCATTTCCCAACAACGTCCTTGTGAAGTAGGTACTTTTTTTTTCTGTAACTAGTCCTGTGATTTCATTGATTTAGGAGGTTCTTTGAAGGAGCTTCCTCTATCAAAGCAGGACCACACCTGTTCTACAACTTGCAGTCATAAGGAGTTTCGGGGGATATTAAGACATTAAGCAATCTGCCCAGGATCATATATTAAATGTATGTTGGAGGTGTCAGTTTAATTCAGATCCACCTAATTCTGAGACCAGCCCTCTATCCACTATGCCATTCTGCCTTTCACATTTCTTTATAGGTATAGAAAGAAACACATACATGTATATATATAAATATATCAAAATATACACACATTTACATACTTATGTGTATAAACATATACGTAAATTTATATATTTCATATTTATGTAGTACTTTATAGTTATGTAGTCTACAAACCATGTTCCCTATGACAACTTTGTGAAGTACATGACATAAATATTATTATCCACATTTTATAGATGAGGAGATTGACATTCAGAAGTGTTGAGTGGCTTGCTCATCACAGGGAATGGTGCAAGGGAAACTGCTAGATTTGAATTTGGAGTCAGAAGACTTGAGTCCCAGCTTTGCTATTTATTATGTGTGACCTTCTGCAATTTACCCAACCTTTTTCAGACTTATCTTAAAAAGGAGGGAGTTGGGCTCAATCACCTCTAACATGGAAGAAAAATGGATTAATTAAACTTTGAGAATCTTTCAAACTCTAAATCTATGTTTCTATTCTGATTCTAAGTAACTACATACAGGATTTGAACCCACATCTTCAAGTGCCAAGTTCATTACTATTTCCACTGTACCAGAGCAGCTAGAAAATATAAAAAAAGTTTTAGATAATAATAAGAATCATGATGGGCATGGTGGTGTAGGACTGGAATCCTTGGTCCTGAAGAGGCTGAGGCTGGTGGATTGTTTGAGCTTGGGAGTTCTGACTGCTTTTTGCCTTTAGTTCCTTTCTTCTCCAACAGAGGTAAGACAACCGTGCAAATGAACACAGTGCTGCTCTTAGACCCTTAGAAAAGGGAGACTGGTGAGATTTAAAATTAAAAAGGAACATATTCAACATAGCAATGGTCTTATTCAGGGAATTAGGTACTCGCCACTCTTATTTCCTGCAAGTTAACATTATAACTTGAGGTGTCAGAGGACATAAGGAAAACTAGGGGCCAAGACCTGAATTTCACAATTTAATCCCAGGATTCCACTAGGTTATCAGATGATAACATAGAACAGGGGCTGTCAACCAAGGATAGCAGAGAACAGATATTGACAACCAATGATACCATAAGGTGTAGCATACAGCAGAAAGTGAACCATATAATTTTGAGGGCAACAAAACCAGCCAGAACAAAGTGATAAAGTCAGAAACATTTGCGTTAGACCCCCTTCTACCTTTCTTCTCAGTTTCTCTCCCATTTCCCTCCTGCTGCTTCCCCACTTCCCCAGAGATTTCCTCGGTAAGCTCCTCACTCTCCAGAGGTGCTGATCCGCTAGACCATTACTGTTCTCAGTTAGTTGTTGGCTAATCCTTGTTCTTGAGGCAGGTAGATCATGATACCATAATGAATTTAAGTTGAAACCTCCCCTGAAGCTGAGATAATATAATTTGCCTTCTTCTTAGCTAGAGATGAACAAAGAAAGAGATATACAGTCTAGACTCTCTTCTGAGATAGCAGTGTGATAGAACAGTAGGGAGCATAGTATGAATGAGAGGATACGCAATGAGAAGCCCCAGTACCAGCTTTGCCATTAACTAGCCATGTGAATGTGGGCAAATTATTTCCCCTCTCTGGCCCTCAGTTTTCTCATTTGAAAATGTCATTATGGCACTAGATCAAGGGTTCTTAACTTTTTTATGTGTTAGACTCTTTCACAGTCTGGTGAAGCCTATGGACTTTTTCTCAGTATAATGTATTATTTTTTAAATTGTAATGGAAAGAAATGTTAAATTCCAGTTAGAAGTAAGTGAAAATAAAGATGTAATTTTTTTCCCCACACAACTTTACAGCTCTTCTGAAATCTATCCATAGACCTCCCCAGTTAAGAACCCCTGGACTAGATGATCTCTTAGTCTCACCCAGCTCTAATATATTTTGTTGCCCTTTTGAGTTCTAACATTCTAAGGTATGTTCTAACTCAAGGATTCTATGATTCTATAAGAAGCTCTGTGGTGTCATATTAATAACCTTGCAAAAATTATGGCACTTGAAAGTTTGCAAAGTTCTTTAGAGATATTACATAATTTGAGCATCACAACAATCCCAAGAATTATGTATTATGTATATCACTAATTCTGTTTTAGAGATAAGGAAACAGGGGCTCAGAAGGCAACACAAAGCACTAGGAAGAATGCAAGCTTTCAACTTAGAGGATCTGGGTTCAAATTCCACCTGATACTTTGCATTTGTGTGACCTTGGACACAAGTCCACTGGTTTTCAATTTCCTCAACTGTAAAATGCAAGGGGGGGTTGGGGGGGGGTTGGACAAGATGTCCTCTGAGATTCATTCTAGCTTCAGAATTATGATTGCATGACTTGCCCGTGGGGATACTCAGAGATAGTAAACAAACCCAGGTTGTCTTGACTCCAAGTTGGGCACTGTATAAGTTAAAACAGATGCCTCTTTATTTTCTGAGTTTGAATGTTGGCTCCGTTACTTTTATGACCTTTGGTAAGCTTTTGCTTTCACTGCAGCTTTGGTGGAAAGTTGCTAATCAAAGGTGAATAAGCAAACTCCAAATTTAGGAAGAAAAAGCAGGAAGTACATTGTTCCTCATTTGTTTCAGTCATGTCTGACTCTTCATGACTCCATTTGGAGTTTTCTTGGCAGAGATACCGGAAGGTTTGCATTTCCTTCTCCAGGTCATTTTATAGATGAGGAAACTGAGACAGGGTGAAGTGACTAGCCCAGGGTCACATAGCTAGTAAGTATCTGAGGCTGGATTTGATCTCAGAAAGGTGAGTCCTCCTGACTTCAGGCATAGTTCTCTATCTGCTGTGCCACCTAGTGCCCCAAGTCTTAGTTAGGAACTGCCAATAGCCAAGTCCCTCAGTGAGGTAAACAAACATGGTATAAAGCCAGTTTGCTACAAGTGTTAGCCACAAGAGCTACCAAGAAGGAAGATAAGGACCTGTGGATATTATTTCCAGCAAGTATGGAGGGCAAGGATAATTTTCAGTGACCTGAGCTAAGGTTGTGTTTCTGGTAACGACAAGTAGTAACTTGTTTGTCAATAACAAATAATAGTTATATAAAAATTATAGTGATAAATATAATGGTCTCTCTACTAAAGAAAAAAGATAGCCAGAGTAAAACTTTTCTGGTCTACAGGTGATAAGAAAAAATAAAATCTTCCTTGAAAAATGGAAGGAATGCTTTGAAGAGAAAACAAAGATTTATTTTATATTAAGAAGATAAATTCCTATGAGAATATTGGAGCCACAGTGGGGAAACATTAATAAGGGAGGCAGAAATGATAATCCCATGGAAATGTACTATAGACCACCTGGACAGCAGGAAGAATTCTAGAAAGAATTTGGTAAACAAATCATAATATGTTTACAGGGTAAGGATGTAATAGGGATGGGGAGCTTTGGTTATGAAATCTGTCACTACTGAATGAATGTCACTATGAAATCAGGCAGCTGCTGCCACCTTTCTTCCTACCTGGAAGCTTAGAGCATCTAATGCTTCACTCATCACCAGGGAAGAGAGAGATTATCTGTTGGAGGCTTTTGAATGTACACTCAGTACTAGCTCAGGAGCAAATGAAAATGCTTTTTGTCATCACACAGTAAGCTGACTGGAAATAGAAAATACTCATCTGTGCTCTAAAGTGTGGAGAGAAAAGGCTGTTCATCAGGCACTTCTGGAAGCAAGTTCAACATGCCTCCATATGGATTGATACCAGCAGAGGGTAGTGTACATTCTCTAAGGACTGGGCCTTTCTTGGACAGTTTCCTAATGGCCAAACAAAAAAAGATTGTTTTGTTTGTGTTCTTTTTGTTAGTGAAAGACATCTCTAGCTTGGAAGGGTCAGAGGGAAACAAGTTCATGAAATGGGCTAAGATGCTATAGTGTAACTAAAAGAACACTGGATTTGAAGTTAGAGGTCCTATTTTTTTATTGTATTTTTTTTCTTAATTTATTTTGATTTATCAACAATCACGTCCATATGCTTTTGAGTTTAAAATTTTTCTCCCCCTTCCTCCCCACCACCCTCATCAAGACAGCACACAATCTGATATAGGCTATACATATTAATATCCTATTAAACATATTTTCACATTAGTGATGTTGTAAGTCAGAATTAGAACCAACAGGAGGAACCACCAGAAAGAGGAAACAAAACACAACAGAAGAGAAAAAAAATAGCAAATAGTATGCTTCAATCTGCATTCAAATTCCATAGTTCTCTCTTTGGATGTGGATAGTATTTTCCATCACAAGGCCTTTGGAGATGTCTTACATCCTTGTATTGCTGAGAAGGGTTAAGTTTTATCAATATTAATCATCACACAACGTGGCTGTTATTGTGTAGAACGTTCTCTTGGTTCTGCTCACTTCACTCAGCATCAGACCATACAAGTCTTTCCAGGTTTTTCTGAAGTCAGCCTGTTCATCATTTCCTCCAGCACAATAGTATTCCATTACATTCATATACCACAACTTGTTCCCCCATTCCCCAATTGATGGGCATCCTCTCAATTTCCAATTCTGTGCCACCACAAAAAGAGCTGCTATAAATATTTTTGTACATGTGTATCCTTTCCCCATTTGTATGATCTCTTTGGGGTATAGTCCTAGAAGTGCTATTGCTGGGTCAAAGGGTATGCACATTTTTATAGCCCTTGGGCATAGTTCCAAATTGCTCTCCAGAATGGTTGGATCATTTCACAACTCCAACAACAATGCATTAGTGTTCCAATTTTCCCACATCTTCTCCAAAATTTATCATTTTTTTTGTTTTGTCATCTTGGCCAATCTGATTGATATGATGTGGTACCTCAGAGTTGTTTTGATTTACATTTCTCTGATCAATAGTAATTTAGAGCATTTTTTCATATGACTATGGATGGCTTTAATTTCTTCATCTGAGAACTGCCTGTTCATATCCTTTGACCATGTATCAATTGGAAAATGACTTGTAGTCTTATAAATTTGACTTAATTCTCTATATATTTGAGAAATGAGGCCTTTATGTGAGACACTGGTTGTAAAAATTCTTTCCCAATTTTCTTCCTTCCTTCTAATCTTAGTTGCATTGGCTTTATTTGTGCAAAAACTTTTCAATTTAATGTAATCAAAGTTATCCATTTTGCTTTTTGTATTGTTCTCTATCTCCTGTTTGGTCATGACTTCTTCTGTTCTCTATAAATCTGTTAGGTAAACTATTCCTTACTCTCCTAGTTTGCTTATAGTATCAGCCTTTATATCTAAATCATGAACCCATTTTGACTTTATTTTGGTATATGGTATGAGATTTTGGTCTATGCCTAGTTTCTGCCATATTCTTTTCCCGTTTTCCCAGCAGTTTTTTTTTTCAAAGAGTGGGTTCTTATCCCAGAAACTGGGGTCTTTGAATTTATCAAATAATAGATTACTATAGTCATTGACTACTGTGTCTTGAATACTTAACCTATTCCACTGATCCACCACTCTATTTCTTAGCCAGTACTAAGCAGTTTTGATGATTGCTGCTTTATAATCCAATTTAAGACCTGGAATGGCTAGGCCACCTTCCCCTGCATTTCTTTTCATTAGTTCCCTTGATATTCTGGACCTTTTGTTCTTCCAAATGAATCTTGTTGTTATTTTTTCTAACTCTATAAAATAATTTTTTGGTAGTTTGATTGGTATGGCACTGAATAAGTAAATTAGCTTTGACAGAATTGCCATTTTTATTATATTAGCTTGGCCTACCCATGAGCAACTGATGTTTTTCCAATTATTTAGATCTGACTTTATTTGTGTGAAAAGTGTTTTGTAATTGTGTTCATATAGTTCATGGGTTTGTTTTTGTAGGTAGACTCCTAAATATTTTATAATGTCTACAGAGTTTAAATAGAATTTCTCTTTCTATCTCTTGCTGTTGGGCTTTGTTGGTAATATATAGAAATGCCAATGATTTATGTAGGTTTATTTTATAGCCTGCAACTTTGCTAAAGTTGTTTATTATTTCAAGTAACTTTTTACTTGATTCTCTAGAGTTCTCTAAGTATATCATCATGTCATCTGCAAAGACTGATAGCTTTGTTTGTTCTTCGCCTATTCTAATACCTTCAATTTTTTTTTCTTCTCTTATAACTAAAGCTAACGTTTCCAGTATGATATTGAACAACAGTGGTGATAATGGACATCCTTGATTCACTCCTGATCTTATTGGAAATGCTTCTAGCTTGTCCCCATTGCATATGATGCTTGCTGAAGGTTTTAGGTAGATGCTATTTATTATTTTAAGGAAGACTCCATGAGGTCCTATTTTTAATGCATAGCTCTGCCGTGTACCTGTGTGACACTGGGTAATTAATTTCTACTGTCTGTACATTCCTTACTATAAAATAAGGCTTTGGACTAGATGATTTCTAAGGTAATTTCTGACTCTAAATTTTATAAATTCAAACCCAAGATAACTGAGGAGATAGCAAGAGAGAGCCTAAAATACCTGCTCTAAATTAGTTCAAGTCAAAACTATATTTAAGGAACTAAAAGAATTGGAAAATATGATTGTTGTGTGACTGTCAATGATTTCTGAAAAAAAAAGAAGAGAATGGGAGAGGAATATTAAGATTGGAGAGGGGAAAAATTTTTAGCTAGTATATAAGGAAATATTAAAGATAAGAGAGAGTGGGAGTGATAATTAGTACTGGTGATATGCCAGAGAAGATGGCAGGCATGATATTAAAAGGTTGAGCTTGGCAATCAGAAAAGTCACCTTTTTCATCTGAAAGAAGTGTGCAGGAAGAGATATTGGGGGAAGACATCTGAGAAATGTAGCAGGAGGAAGAAAAACTGAGGAGAGAGAACTCTCAGCAAATGATTTTAATATTTTAAGCAAAATATGAGCTGAGGTCCTCAGCTGAGAGTATGGAGGGAGGAGATGCTCTGGGAAGGTTGAGGAAAAACAAGAAGATATAGAGGAACAACCATGGAGAGTGGGATAATGAATAGATTAAGTAGAATGATGGCCTTGCTGCTGTGAGAGCCCGGTTGAGATTAGATAACATAAATTTGCAGTGGATTCAATCAATACAGTTTCATGATTTCTTCCAGCTTTTTTCAATAGTACATGAACAGGAGTGAAGGAGACAAATGGTATGAGTAATCTAGGGTTGAAGTTTGGCAAGGTGTTATCAACAGTAGGGTAAAGAGACAAGGGATTCAAGAGTAGAGGATAGTGTAACACTGAAGTCATTCACCAGGGAATCAAATTAGAGAAAGAAGGAGAGTATATTCAATGTAGGGATGGTAAATTGGGAAAAATTGAGGGATGAAGCAAATATAGTGAGGAGGAAGAACAAAATAGTGAAAGAGAATTATAAAAGATTATGATCAGATAAAGAGATTTGAGAATTCATGAACATGGAAATGGAACATTTGAGAATGATGACAAGATAAAGAGTATGACCATCTTTGTATGTAGGTAAAGTGGAAGAGTAAATCATGAGAATTGAATAGATTTAAGAATGGGAAAGTAGGACATTTGAGGGAATATTAATATGCATGCTGAAGTCCCCTAGTTTAAGGGCAGGAATTGTTGGGGAGAGAAAGACTGTGAACTAGGCACTGAACTAATTGGAGAAAGAAGGAGAACATCTAGGGGCAATATAATGTCTTAGACACCAGGATATGGAATTAACGATAAATTTGATAGTAGGAATGTCAAAGGAATGTTGCCTAGTGATGCTGATTGAGGAGAGAGTCTGGATAACAAGTCTCTTAACGCAGAGGTTGGCAAAGGGTGGCAAAGGAACCTGTGACATCAGGAAAGAGCCAGGTTCCAGTGAGTGACTGAAGATGGAACAAGTATGAAAAGAAGAGTTTTAAGATGAAAAGAAGGTTTTTGGTTATGGAGTATCCGTTCCAGAGAGCACAGTGGAAAGGGTGGGTAGATCTGTAGTGGAACATTGGAGATGTACCATTGAGTAAGATGGGAATAATGGAGCAGAGAATTGGGTCTGGAGAATGGGTTTGTATACCAATAGATGGAGGTTTAGAATCACTGAGACAAGGAGGGTTTAAGGGGGTGGTGATGTGCTAACCATTGAGGAATGAATTCAGAGGTGTATTGAAAGAGATGCATGTTTAGTCTGTTCAAGGTTCTCCTTCAATATGAAACCTTATGGTATGTGGTGATGTGTACTGAGAGGCCCTAAGAGACATGACTCACACAGGTAGGAGCAGGAGGAGGCATAGGAGCCAAGACAGAAGCTGCTGTGTTAGACCTGATTGAGAGAAAGACTTGTGGGAAATGTAGAGAGCATATAGAGAGAGTCTTATCTAGGATCAAGCTGACACTGATAAGGGGCCAGAAGACACAGAAATGGAAGGAAAGTTTGATGGCTGGATCTTTTCTGGAGCAGGCCACCTGGATAAAAGAATTTCAGGGTTGGGGAGGGAATTAGTAACTGAGGAAAAAAGGAAATGCTGCCTGAAGAAGGTAACACTTGAGCTGACTTTTGAAAAGAACTTTGGATCCAGAAGTGGAGGTGAGAATGGAGAAGATTCCAGTCATGGGGCAGAGACTGAGCAAAGACACAGAGGTAAGAGATTATATATTCATCATGGAGAACAGCAAGAAGGTTTGTTTGTCTGGAATGAGTTAAGAGCTTGAAATGTATAACCTTCCAGAAAAGATGGCCTGGAGTAAAGTTTTAAAGGGTTTTAAATGACAACCAGGAGTTTTCATTGTATCCCAGAGGCCACTGGTGGCTACTGACACTTCCTCAGCAGAGAACTGACTGTAGTCCTGCACCTTGGTATTATCAATTTGGCAGCTATTTGGAGAAGAGAATGCAGAGAAAATAGGAAGATTTTGTAATAACTCAAGTGAAATACAATGAAGGCCTGAACTAGAGAGAGGGACACATATTAAAGATGTTGGGCAGATTGAAATGACAAAACCTGGCCACTGATTGGATATAGGTGGTGAGTAAGAGTACAGAGCTGACAATGAATGACCCCTAGGTTGTAGACCTGGGTCTCTGGAAGAATGGTGGTGATCTCAGCTAAAAGAAAAAAGTTCAGAGGGAGAGGTAAACTTAGGGGAAAATATATTGAATTTAAAGTCTCGATTTTTAAAAAAAAATCTTCACAAATGACAGCTGGGAGAAGCATGGCTAGATAAGAATTCAAGTGAAAAAACATGGGATTTTTAATGGAATGCAAACTTAATATGAGTCAATAACCCAATCTGGCACACAAAAAGCTAATATAATCTTAGACTTCATTAAGAGAGGCACAGCAATAATAGCTAGAATTTAAATAGTATCTACTATATGTTAGTCACTGTGCTAAGTGCTTTTCTAAATATTATCTCATTTGATCCTCACAACAACCCTGAAAGGTAGGTAATATTACCAACCATATTTTATAGTTGAGGAAACTGAGGCAGACAAAGATTAAGTTACTTGCTTAAAGTCATACATCTAGTAAGTAATTGAGGTTGGATTTGAATTTAGGGCTATTGTGACTCCAGGCCCAGTGCTTTATTCACTAAACCACCTTGCTGTGTCTATGCAAAGTCTCCACACCAAGGGAGGTAATAGGCCTGCTGCTCCCTGCTCTGATCAGAATCCAACTGGAGTATTACTTCCTATTTTGGAACTATCTTTTAGGAAGGACAATGGTAATCCAAAAGAAGGGCTTCAGTATGGTGAGAAGTATCATTCAAGTACTCATGGAAAGAATTGAGGTCACCTTGATTGAAGAAAAGAGGATGTAGTGGGGGGGTACATGAAAGCTGCCTTCAAGTATTTGAAGGGTTGTCACATGGAAGAGCTATTAGACTTGTTTTGACTCATCACCAGGCTGTACCTTTTGGGAGAGGGGTGTGTGTGTGAGGAATTTTGAGCAGCCAGGTAGAGACTGAGAGCTTTTTTTTACATGTTGCCATCAAAAGGCATAAGCTTTTGGTTTGTGTCTTCCAGCCATATCTTTAATGCTTTTTTGTCTTTGCTAATGCCTCCCTCACTTTTAATTAGTTAGAAATGTCATTATGTTCTTATTTGGGTGGAATGTAACTTAAAGGGGAAATTTTTCCCTCACAACCTGAAGGCTACATTGGATAAGAATGAAGAGCTGAGTCAGAGAAGTAAATGGAGGGAAAGACTTACTTTCCATCCCTGAGGTTTTACCCTCCTCCCCAACAAAAACCAAAACCTTTATTTCTCTGTCCTAAGAAATGAAGTAGCAGTGCAGATCCTTCCCCATGGGGAGGATCCAGTTTGCCAGTAGAAATTGAGGCTGAAGTAATAGAATATTGAGCTTGTCCCTGCAGGGGAATTGGTGGAGGTTTTCCGCAGGAACTCAGACAGAGGAGAGGGCATTTCTGGAGATAGGGCCTGGGGGAAAAGATCGTTAAGAAAAAGTAAAATTGATAAACCAGGGACATAGAGAGCTCTGCGGAATTTTACAAATGAATTGGGTTCAAGGACTAGAACTTTTGTATCAGTTTACTAAGCTTGTCTGGGGGTGGGTGGTGGGAGAAGGGATGGTGGGATACTGATAACCTATTGGCCACTAGAGAAATCGCTTTGGCCTAGTGTATATAGTTGGACTTATGCAAATTAAATGCAAGTATATAAGACAGTGCTCTATTTGGCCTCAGAGAGTCAAAATACGAGCAATGGTCAGAAGTGTTAGAGAAATAGATTAGATGGCAAAATTTTCTAATAATTAGTGATATCTAAAAGTGCAATGCTGTCTTGGCAGACAGCAGGTTCCTTTTACCATTTACCTGGAAGTCTCAGCATGGAGGCTGTTTGTTTTTCCTTCACTCTCCAAGAGGACCATGACATCAGGAAGGTGATGCCATGATTTGCAAGTGAATTGCATTTAAGTGAGGGAGGGCTGTGCAAAGTCACCAGCCTCACTCTCTCCTCCAGAGCTATCTGGGACAACTAGAGATGGAACAGAATGCAGTGGGAAACCTTGGCTTTTTTAAGCTAAGGTCTTTCCCAGATCTCAGTTTGACTGAGGCAACACCCATTCAGTGATTTACGGCTAGGTTAGAAATGAGGCAAAGAATGTCCTCTTTTACCTAGTTTAAAGAAAAATCAATCTGAGCGGGGAAGACCTTCAGGGTTTCTGGCCAAAACAGAAACATTGCTATTTACACTCATTCTGAGCCATCAGAGCCTGAACAATGACCAAGTGAGGCTTGGGCTGGGACTTATTGTTGGCCAATCAGTGAGAGCCAGAGTGATCTGAGTTTAAGGCATGGTCCTTAAGAAAGAAATCTAGCTGGGAAACCCCAAGATATCTTATGAGGTTTCAGCAATTAAAATTTGTATTCCTTTGGGCAGAGCACCTGCTGGCAAGGGTATGATACCCTCTGTAGAGAGAGGGAGAGGAGGGACGGAAGGAAGGAAAGAAGGAAAAAAGGAAGGAAGGAAGGGAGGAAAGAGGGAAGGAAGGAAGAAAGGAGGGCTAGATAATCTTTTGTTGTATCAGGGATTCCAATTAAATTTGTTAATAATAATAATAATAATTTGTATAGTGCTTTAAGGTTTGCACAGCACTTTAAAAATACCCCATTTGATCCTCACAACCACCTGGGAGGTAGGTGCTATTATAATTCCCATTTTTCCTCATGAGGAAACTGAGGCAGAGGGAGGGTAAGTGACTACCTTCAAGGTTCTATGATTTTATGTAGTCACATCCCCCTATCTGATTCTCAGTTTTCTCAAATGTAAAATGAGGGCACTGACTAGATGATGTTTAAGGTTCTGGAACCTAGAATCTTATAAATGTTCTTTTGGTCCTTCCTTTACCCAAAGAGTGTTCATCCTTGTCTGATTCCCTAAAGCTCAATGAAGAGCTGTTTTTCATTGTTATCATTAGTAACAATCCTTAAGAAACTTACTGACTACCAAAGGCTGCCCATTTTGTTGGACAGCTTTAATTGTTAGTAGGCTTTTCCTGACCTCAAATCTACCTCTTTGCAGTTCCTATCATTGTTCCTAGTTCTGCCTGCTGAGATTAAACGGAACAATTATAATACCTTTTTGGAGTGAAGTTCAATGGATAGAGCACTGGATATTGAGTCAGGAAGACCTGAGTTGAAATCCAGCCTCAGAGACTTCCTAGCTATGTGGTCTTGGGAAAGCCACTTAACCTCTCTGCCTACCTCAATTTCTTCATCTATGAAATTGAGGTGGCACCCAACTCTCAATGTTGCTGTGAGAATAAAATGAGATCATATTTTTACTCTGAAAACCTTAAAGTTCTAAATAATGTTATTATTATTGTTATTATTTATTACAAGTGGTAGTAATATAGTATATCTCTTTTGAGAGACAGCCTATTACAATGGAAAGAGATCGGATTAGGAGCCAAAAGGTCTATATTCAAAACCCACCCCCGATTCTACTTGTATGACTTTGGGTAGGTAATTTAATATTTTTGGCTCTAGTTTTCTCATCCATAAAATGAGGGGATTGGACTGAATGACCTCTGAGGTCCCTTCTAGCTATAAATTTATAATTGTATGATAATGAACTAGTTGAAGATAGCTAACATGTCCCTTGCCCAAGTCTTCCTTTTTTTGGGTTCCACATTCCTAATTCCTTTGACCCAGCCTAATATGGCATGATGCTGTGGCTCTTCATCACCCTAATTGTGTTCCTCTCTCCAATATACCTGCCAAAAGGTGAGGCTTAAAGAAAAGCACCTGGCTTAAAATCCTGATTTCTTTTTATTGCTTGCTCGACCTTGGACAAATTACTTCTTTTCTCTGGTCCTCAGTATTGTCAGCTGTAAAATGGGGTGGTTGGACTAGAAAATCCTGTCTCTCTTCAAAATCTTATGATCCTATAATTCCATGCCCTTCCAAAGAATTAGAGGAGTGAGGAAAGTTTTGGGTGTCTAAGGCAAAGTTGTATAAAACAAGCCCACGAATCAAACTTTTTTAAAGAAAAATTCTGTAGTGGGACATCCTAAGCTGAAGACTCTGTGGTGGGGCGGAGACCCCAGGACAACATGTGGAAGTTGTTGAGGAGGCTTCTCTCAAAGGGAGGTGGGCAGGACTAGGCAGGGCCAGAATAGGGAGGAACTTACTTGGGGAAACAACAGAAAGGATAGATGGGAGGGAATATGTCATTAGGTAGCTTCTCATTTTAACTTGTTATTCTTACTAAACTCAGTTGTTTTTCTTGCTGCTAAAGGAATGAAAGTGCTGAGTACCCTCTAAATTTCAGTACTCTGTGGCAAAGCCTTGATAGCCCTGCCCTTGTTATGGCTTTTAGCAGAGCATCCAGCATCCAGGTGGATGGTTAAAGCATGTCAACCAGAAGACAGACAGCAGGTCAGTTCTTGGGGTTTGCAAAAGAGAAGAAAGGTTTCAGCAGGAGCTGGTTGGGGAACCAAGAAATGTCCAGAAGGACTTGTACTTGCAGAAGGACCCCAGACAGATGCTATAGTGGCCGCTTCACTCACACCTGCCTCCAAATCCAAATGATAGAGCATTGTTTTCCTCTGATGCATGGTAGTTGAAAACAGGGTATTTTTCCGCTCTTTTCAAGAGGATTCATGAGTCATGGAAACAGTATAATTATTTCTCAGACAAAGAAGCACAGAAGTATAAGGACTTTAACCATCATTTAATTTAACCTCATTCTGTTGATGAACCCCAGAGAAAGGCAATAACTTACCCAAGGTCACACAACTACACTGTGGCCCAAACATTGCCCTCATCGATCTAGCCCAGTATCTTCCCTTCAAAAGTAAGTACAGTGAGAAAGAGACGTGAAGCTCGAGGTTCAAGTACCATCCTTACCAATTCCTACCTATGCGAGCTTAGATGAGTCACTTAGGTAACTTCACTGGCCTTGGTTTCTTCATTTATAAATCAAGAGGATTAGATAAGGTGAGATCTCTTGTAGTCACAATTCTGTGAAACAATGACATTCTTCCTAAGTCACAAATCAAATCACTGAGAATCAGAAAGAAGGGTTGGTTAGGGATGCCAGGACTGTGCCCCGTGCCTGTAATGCTCTCCCTCTTCATCTCTGCCTACTGGCTTCCCTGGCTTCTTTTAAGTCTAATGAAAATCCCATCTTCTCCTGGAAGACTTTCCCAACTCCTCTTAATCCTCCTGCCTCCCCTCTTTTAATTATTTACTACTTATCCTTTATATAACTTGTTTGATTGTTGTTTACCCCATTAGATTATGAATTCCTTGAGGGCAGGGACTGTCTTTTGCCTCTTTTTGTATCCTTAGCACTTAGAAAAGTATCTGGCATATGATAGGCACTTAATAAATGTTTATCGATTGAGTAGCTAAGACATGACTTGCATTGGAACACAGATAATAAGACTTCAAGTCTCAAGCTCTTTCCATTGTACCATGGTCTTGTTCCCTCCCAAGTCTCCCAGAAAGAGAAGGCTCTGCTTTAAAAATAAGTAAATACATTTTATTTTGTATAATTTATTTTATATAACCTACTTTGCAGAAAAAAGAAATCCAGTTCATCATAACTAACCAACAAATAAAAAATCTGACATCTGTAGAATTGCACAGCCATATTGCTTCCCACCACCCCCTCCACATTTGCAGAGAAAGGAGGAAGAAGCCTTTTTCACATTTCTTCTTTGGGACCAAACATAGTTATTGTATTTTCACAGTATTCACTTTCAACTGTTTTCGTGTTGTTGTTGTTGTTTTCTATTCAAATTGATGTAGTCATTTTACATCCAGTTTTCCTGCTCCTGTTCACTTCACTATGCATCAGTTCATATAAATCTTTCCATATTTGTCTGCATTCATCATATTCAGCATTACTTAGAGCAGTGGTGTCAAACTAAAAAACAAAAGCCAGATCCCTGCTGGCTGCATATTAACTTAAAAAAAAACACACACAAACGAACATTATCTCTATATATATTTTCATTTATTTTGTTAAATATTTCCAATTACATTTTAATTTCATTTCCCAATCAGCTGTATGGGCCCAGAGTTTGACACCTCTGGCTTATAGCACGGTGATATTCCATAACCTTCATGTACCACAACTTGTTTAGCCAGGCCCCAACTGAGGGGCATCTCCTATGTTTCTAGTTGTTTGCAACTACAAACAGAGCAGCTATAAATATCTTACTGTATATAGAACCTTCCTTTTTATCATTGACCTCCTTGAAGCAGTAAAATCTCCGTGTCAAAGATGTTAATCTCTTTCTTTGAATAATTTCAAATTGCTTTTCAGAATGGTGGGGACAATTCACACCTCCTCCCACAATGCCTGGATGTGCCTATCTTTCCACAACCCCTCTCACATTAGCTTTTTCCATCATTTGTCATCTTTGACCACTTGCTGGGTATAAGAGCTGTTTTGATGTGCCCTTCCCTTATTACTGATGATTACTTTTTCTTATGGCTGTTAATAGTTTGCTATTTTTTTTCTTTGAGATTTTTGTGACCATGTTTATCTATTGGAAGGAGGACATACTTCTGATTATTTACAAAGCATAGATATGAGAGATCAGCTTGTTCAATGCCTTCATTTTATAGATTTGGAAACTGAGGCCCAGAGAGGAAAAATAACTTGCCATTTATATTCACATAAGGAGTTAATATCAGAGCTTGGATTAAACACCAGTCCTGCTGTCTTCTGGTCTAGAGCTCTCTCCACCACACAGTACTTATAGCCGGACTGTTCTCCTCCATCCCTAGCCACCCACCAAGTCCCACACTGTTATTAAGCAACTCTGTTATTAAGCAACTCTGCTGGGACATTGCCCCCAGTGACCTCCCATGTAGAAACTGCCAAATGTCACTGCCTTTATAATAAGCATAAAATTTTCCCCCTTTGGTATTTGAAGAACAGTGTCCAGACTTACTGTGGCTGTCCCCTCTGTAATTAAGGCCAGCAATCAGCCCAGACGTTTGATGGAATATGAGCCTGGGCTGATTAGCAAAGCGCACTTTGGCCTCAGGTTAATAGCTGATCTCACAGTATGGCAACAGAGTAATTATCAGTTAAAAGGTCTTCGTGCAGGACTCTGTAGTGTCTGAAAGACCTGGCTCCATTTAAATGCAGTATCAGGAAAATAATCTTATATCTGTGAGCACCAGGTAGCTGAGCGGACCCCACTGCTACTGTGACCCTGGCAGATCAGTCTCACCTCCAAATTGGTTGGATTGGCTTAACAGTCACTCTTCTATATAGATTTTCTTGTGGCTTTTATCAGTCAGGCCTGACTAAATATACTTATGCCTGGTTTAATAGAGAAAGCATGGTATAGCAGCAAGAGCACTGGATGGTGTGTGAGGAGACCTGGGTTTTAATCATGGATCTATTACTTACTAGCTAAGGGATATTAGAAGGGGATATGCTGGTAAGTGGGCAACTAGGTGGCACAGTGGATAGAGCATTAGGCTTGGAACCAGCAGGTCTCAGCTTCATGAGTTCAAATCTGGCCTCAGACACTTACTAGCTGTGTGACACTGTCACTTAACCCTCAGTTTCCTCATCTGTAAAATGAGCTGAAGAAGAAAACAACAAACTACTCTAGTAACTCTGTCAAGAAAACCCCTAAATGGGGTCATGAAGAGTTGGACATGATTAAAATGACCTAATAATAACAAAAATGCTAGTAAATGTTTAACAACCATATCTTTAAAATATATCCTTTACATTTTGGAGTTTAATCTGTATTTGTATTTTTGCCATCACTTTTGTAGTAGACATTAACAATTTAAGAAATTAACAAAACAATAAATCTGAGCAAGCTAGACAGATCTGGCTCCACTGTATTATTTTATTTCTCCATTATGGGCCTCATTTTCCTCCTTCGTTAAGTGAGAGGGACAGTTGGGGTAGATCAGCAATTTTTTTTTGTTTTTTTATTTTATTTATCTATATTTTTATTTTTTATTTTTAGTTTTCAACATTCACTCCACAAGATTTTGAGTTCCAAATTTTCTCCCCATCTCGTACCTCTCCCACCCCAACATGGCATGCATTCTGAATACTTCTTCCCCTAATCTGCCCTCCCTTCTATCTCTCCTCCCCTTCTCTTATCCCCTTCCCCTTCAATTTTCCTGTAGGGTAGGATAGATTTCAACACCCCATTTCCTGTATTTCTTATTTCCCAGTTGCATGTGAAAACAATTTTTTTTACCACTTGTTTTTAAAACTTTGGGTTCCAAATTTTCTCCCTTCCTCCCTCCCCACCCACTCTCATGGAGAAAACAAGCAACTCAATACAGGTTATACATGTGTAGTCATGCAAAACACACAGTAGTCATGTTTTGAAAAACTAAGTATATTTCCCTTAATCCTATCCTGTCCCCCATTTTTGCTATTCTCTCTTTTGACCCTGTCCCTCTTTAGAAGTGTTTGCTTCTAATTACCCCCTCCCTCAATCTGTCCTACCCTCTATCATCTCCCTGCTCTCTTGTCCCCTTCCCCCTCCCCTATTTTCCTGTAGGGTAAGATAGATTTCCATACCCAATTGAGTGTGTATGTTATTCTCTCCTTAAGCCAAATTCAATGAGAATAAGATTCACTCATTCCCTCTCACCTTCCCTCATTTCCCCTCCACTGTACCTTTTCTTGTCTGTTATGTGTAAGATAATTTACTGCATTCTACCTCTCCCTTTCTCCTTCTCCCAGCATAATCCTCTCTCACCCCTTAATTTTATTCTCTAGATATCACCCCTTCATCTTCAACTCACCCTGTGCCCTCTATCTATCTATCTATATCTATATCTATCTATCTATCTACCTATCTATCTATATAATACATATAATTTTTTCCCTCCAGCTACCTTAACACTGATAAAGGTCTCATGAGTTACAAATATCATCTTTCCATGCAGGAATGTAAACAATTCAACCTTAATAAGTCCCTTATGATTTCTCTTTCCTGTTTACCTCTTCATGTTTCTCTTGGGTCTTGTCTTTGAAAGTCAAATTTTCTATTCAGCTCTGGTCTTTTCATCAAGAATGTTTGAAAGTCCTCTATTTCACTGAATGACCATTTTTCTCCCTGAAGGATTATACTCAGTTTTGCTGGGTAGATCATTCTGGGTTGTGATCCTATCTCCTTTGCCTTCCAGAAAATTATATTCCAAGCCCTCTAGTCCCTTAATGTAGAAGCTGCTAAATCTTGTGTTATCCTGATTGTGTTTCCACAATACTTGAATTGTTTCTTTCTGGTTGCTTGTAATATTTTCTCCTTGACCTAGGAACTCTGGAATTTGGCTATAATATTCCTAGGAGTTTTCCTTTGGAGATCTCTTTCAGGAGGTGATAGATAGATTCTTAAATCAACAATTCTTAACCTGGAATATGTGAACATGTTGGGTTTAAAAAATCTTTAATAACTATATTTCATTATGATGATTTTCCTTTGTAATCATATGTATTTTATTTTATATATTTAAAAGTTTCATTCTGAGGAGGGGACCATAGGCTTTGCCAGGGTACAAAAAGGCCCATGACACAAACAAAAAGTTAAAGACCATTGAATAGACCATTTCTAAGGTTACTTTCTGCTATACATTTTTGAATTCCTTGTTACAATATTCTATATTTTAAGGGCTTTTCTAATCCTACTATTCTGTGAATGTTCTAATAACAAATGCTCTATGGTCTCATTTGGGTGTGACACATTCTTCATTCTAATGTCTCTGGTTTCTTAGTGAGAGGATGGATCTATAGCTGAGAGGTCCAAGGAGATGATCTAGAGTAGCAGTGCCTTGAAAATAAATAAGAAATGGGTGTCTTACCAAAATTTAACAAGCATTGACCTACTGGATACTAGGCACTGAGCTAGGTGCTATAGATACAAAGCAAAAATGAAATTGTCCCTACCCTCAAGAAGCTTATATTTTTCTGAGGGGACATGGTGTGCATACACATAAGTCAATATGAAGTCAATAGAAAGTAATTTTGGTAGAAATGTAATCAATCAATCAGCAAGTATTTATTAAGTGCTGACTCAAACACTGTGTTAGGCTTTGGGGATACTCATGAAGAATTTAATTCTATCTTGGGAGACATGTATATACATGTATATATACAGATTAAATATATCTCTACACATAGATATATTTAAGATAGTAATAATGATGCATATACATATGTATGAATATAAGAATAAATAAAATGTAGTTTGGGGGGAAAGGCAATGGTAATTGTGGGGATTGGGAGAGGTATCACATACAAGAGAGTGTTTGAGTTGAAGCTTGGAAGAAGTAAGAGATTCTGTGAGATACAGGTGAAGAGGAAGAGTGTTTCTGTTGTGAAGACCACCAGTGCAAAGGTATGGAGATGGTAAATGGAGTGCCATTTAAGGAACAGCAAAAAGGCCACTTTGGCAAGACTTTATGGCATAGGAAGGAAGGGAATTTATAATGAGGCCAAACTCATTGAGGCCAGCTTGTGAAGGACTTTAGAAGCCAAATAAAAGAGTTCATATTTTATCCTGGAGCCAACAGCGAGCCAGTGTGGTTTACTGAATAGGTGAGTGACATGGTTAGGTCCATGTTAATTAAGAGTTAATGCTGAGGGATCGTGGAAGGCCTTGTGTATGGTGAGAACTGAACTGAGTCAAGAAGGGAGCTAGGCATCTAAAAGTGGAGATGATGTAAGAAACTGAAGAAATCTATAAAAACTTGTTTTAAAAATAAAAATGAAAATATTCCATTTAGTAATTAATTTGAAGCTTTAAGAGGAAAGAAAGTCAAGCAGAGGAGTTTGTATTGTATTCTAGAGTCAAGAAGGAATATTGGGTGCTTTTTGAGCAAAGAAGTGACATGATTTGTGCTTTAGGAAAAACCCTCTGGAAGCTGTTTGGTAATGGGTAAGGGAAGAGACTGAAGACAAGAAAACAATCAGGAGGCTATTGCAATAGTTCAGGGGAGAAGTGATGAGAACCTTACAGATCTTACATCTAAAAGTGGAGGTGAGAAAGGAGAGCATAGCAAGCAAGCAGAACAGCCTGGGTCAGGGCCCAGGAAAGAAGATGGACAATCCTGTATGGGAAACAGCAATTGTGCCAATACAGCAGTAACATATGGTGTATGAAGGGGACTAAAATGAAATCAAATTACAAACCTAGGTGGGATCCAGAAGTTGATGGACTATAAATGCTTAACAAAGGAATGTATTCTTTGTACTAGAAGAAACAGGGAGCCATTAAAGCTTCTTCAGCAGGGGCATGAAGTGCTTAGAAATGTGTTTTAGGAATATCACTTTTGTGGTCACATGAAGATGGATTAGAATAATAACAGCTAACATTATATGGCACTTACTATGTGCAAGGCTCCTTATAATTATGGTCTCATTTGATCTTAACAACAACACTGGGAGATAGGTGCTATTATTATCCCCATTTTACAGATGAGGAAATGGAGGCAAACAGAGATTAAATGACTTGCCCAGGATCATACAACTAGGAAGTGTCTGGGGCTGGATTTAAACTCAGGCCTTCTTGACTTAATGCCCAGTGCTTTCTCTACTGTACCACCTAGGAAGGGTAAAGCTTAGAGGAAAGAAGACTGATTAGAAGGCTATTGTAATGGTCCAGATGGGAAGTGGTGAGATCCTAAGGTAGAGTACTGCTTATTGCCTTTTCATTCCTTATCCTTCTTGAGCTCTGTGCAGCACTTTACTCTGTTGACCACTATCTTCCTTGATACTTTCTCCTCCCTGGGTTTTCATGGATGGCTCATTCTCATTCTCCTACCTGGTTAGCTGCTTTTTCTCATTGTCCCTTGCTGGTTCATCATCCAGATCCTGTCTTGCTCATATCTTCCCCTCCTTTACTTCAATATACTTCAGATTTCTGTCCCAAATCTGCTTCTCTTTTGGTAGCTTCATGATCTCCCATCAGCACATCATTTCTAAGCAAATGACTCCCAGTTCTGTAGAGCCAGACCTAGTCCCTTTTTCTGAGTTCCAGTCCCATTTTACCACCTATTTATTAGACATTTCCAACTAGATTTCTTGTAGGAGTCTCAAACTTGACTTGTATAAAACGTAACTCATTATTTTATTTCAAATCCATTCCTTTTCCTTACTTCCCTATTTCTGTTAAGGGCACCATTTTCCTTCCACTCATACTGGTTTATAATCTCAGATTATCCTTGACTCTTCATTCTCATTTGCCCCTCATATCTGATCTATCATCAAGTTTTCCAATCTATCTCTAATATCTCTTGCATCTATTCCCTTTCATCTACTCACATGAATATCACACTGCTTTAGGTTCTCATCACTTCTCCCCTGAACTATTGCAATAGCCTCCTGATTGTTTTCTTGTCTTCGGTCTCTTCCCTTACCCATTACCAAACAGCTTCCAGAGGGTTTTTCCTAAAGCACAAATCATGTCACTTCTTTGCTCAAAAAGCACCCAATATTCCTTCTTGACTCTAGAATACAATACAAACTCCTCTGCTTGACTTTCTTTCCTCTTAAAGCTTCAAATTAATTACTAAATGGAATATTTTCATTTTTATTTTTAAAACAAGTTTTTATAGATATCTTCAGTTTCTTACATCATCAAGGTATCCCAAATATCCTTTCCTCAAAACCCATCCCATATAACAAAGGGTATTTTTTGGAGAGGGAGAAAATCAACACAACTAATTAATGCATTACAAAAGTCTGAACACACAAACAGTGTTTAATATCTGTGGACCTTCCACCTCTACAAAGGGATAAGTTGGGGGTGTCATCTCATATTTCCTTATTTGAGTCTTACTATCTTTGCAATTTTGTTGCATTCAGTTCTGATTTTTTGGTTTGCAGTTGTTCTTACCATTTACATTGTTGTAGTTACTACGTATGCTATTTCCTGGCTCTGCTTACTTCACTCTGCATCGGTCCATATACATCTTTCCATGGTTTTCTGGCTTCATCATATACATAATTTCTTTTACAATAGCAATATTCCATTACATTCATATGCCACAAGTTGTTTAGCCATTCTCTAATTGAAGAACATCTACTTTGATTCCAATTCTTTGCTATTACAAAAAAATGCTGCTATAAATATTTTTGTGTATATGGGGATTTTCTTCTTATCAATGACTTCCTTGAGGTATAAACCCAGTAAAAGAGTCCCTGATTCAAAGTATATAAACATTTTATTCACTTTATTGGCCTAATTCCAAACTACTTTCCAAAGTCGTTATACCACTTCATAGCTCCACCAACTGTATGTATCTGTCATTCTACAACCTCTCCAACATTGAGGATTGCCATTTTTAGCCATTTTTTTCCAATTTTTAGAGTGTGAGGTAAAACCACAAGCTTGTCTTGATTTGCATTTCTCTTATTATTGTGATTTGGAGCATTATTTCATATGGTTGTGAATACTTTGCAATTTTTCTGAAAACTTTGTTCATATTCTTTGTCTACTTATCTATTGGGAAATGGCTATTGGTCCCTTCTTATCTTAGGTGCATTAATTTTGTCTGTGCAGAAGCTTTTTAGTTATTTCAAAGTTATTTATTTTATCTTTTGTAATTAGCACTATCCTTTGTTTGGTTAAGAATATATTTCCTACCCATAATTGTGAAAGGTGTATGATCTGTTTCTCTTCTATTTTTTATAGTATGATCTTTAATGTTAAGATTGTGTATCCATTTAGAATATATTGTGGAACATGGTGTTAGCTATTGATTTAAGCCTACTTTCTATCAGGCTGTCTTCTCTGCTTGAATTTGAAATCTTTTACAATCTGGTTCCAGTCTACTGTTCCAGGTTTATTACACTTAGACCTCTTTTAAACACTCTCCATTCTGGTCAAACAGTCTTATTTGCTGCTCACCATATAGGACACCACATTTTCTGTCATCATGCCTTTGCTTTGAGCATACTCCCTTCTAACCTCTGCCATTTAGATCCCCAAATTTTCTTTAAAAGTCAGCCCAAGTACCACCTCTTGCAGGAATCTGATCCTGAACCTCAAAGTGTTTATCTTCTCCCCAATTTATTTGTATATACTTTCCATATATTTTGTATTTACTTACATATGCAAATGTTGTTTCTCTGAAAAAAATATAAGCTTTGTGGGGCAAGGTATTTCAAGTTCATCTTTGCATTTCTAGTGACTGGAACATAGTAAGCATTTAATAAATACTTGTTATTATTAAACATTCAACATGACTCTCTAACTGATTGGATATGTTGTACGAAAGAGGGTAGAGAGTCAATGATGACTCAGAGGTTGTGAACCTGAGTGACCAGAAGGAGGGCAGTGCCATCCACAGAAAACGGGAAGTTACAGAGGAGGTTGAATTTAGAGGGAAAGATAACTCTTAGGTTGTGAACCCAATGAATGAATGAGGAAAAGGATGAATGTTCAAAGACCTGAAAAAAAAATTTAAGGTCATAATTTTATAGGATTTAGAGCTAGATGGAACCTTCCAGATCCCCAGTCTAATATCTCATTTTATCAATAAAGAACATGAGGCCTAGAGGTTAAACGTGAAGTTGCAGAGGCAAAGTTTGAATCTTGATCCTCTTACTCCAAATCATAAGATCATAGATCTGGAGCTGGAAGAGATCTTAGAGGCTATCAAGTTAACACCCCTTTTACATTTTACAATTTTACAATTGAGGAAACTGAGGCACAGAGAAATTAGTGTTTTGTCTAGAGTTGTATAGTTGCCAAGTATTTGAGGTAAGATTTGAACTCAGGTCTTCCAGACTCCAGAGCAGGTAGGTGGCTTGGGGTCAGGAATACTCATCTTCCTGAGTTCAAATCCAGCCTCAGATACTTACTAGCTGTGGGACCCTGGGTAAGTCACTTAACTCTGTTTGCCTCAGTTTCCTCATCTGTAAAATGAGCTGGAAAAGGAAATGGCAAACCACTGCAGTACCTTTGGCAAGAAAACCCCAAATGGGGTCCCAGAGAATCTGACAAGACTGAAACAACTCAGCAACAACTTCTGGATTCTCAGTCCAGTGCTCTGTGCACTATGTCAGGCTGCCTCTGCAGCGGCCTCCCCTCTAGTCCTGTTGCATAGGCAAGGGAACCATTTGCTAATTTATACAACTTCTTTTACAAATAGCCTGGCCTCAGAAGGATCTGGCCTCTGAGAGTTGGAAACTGAACCTATTGCACGATCCGAAGTCTGGGCTGCTGTTGAGAGGCAGATCTTCTGACAGCAGACAGCTTCAACTGGGAGGGAAGCAGGAGTTGCTTACGAAAGTAATTCTGTCTCCTCCAGAAATCTCAGCAGTAGCCACTTGTCAGAAGACGAAGAAGGGGGGAAAAAGCCAATTTATCACCTTCAATTCATGTTGAACAAGACACTGCAGCTTCTGTAGTTTGAAGAGCCCCCTTCTTTTCCCCTCCCCTCCCCACACACGCACTGAACAAACACACCTAAATGCCTCCTTCACCTGCAGTGATGCTGGGCTTATGGAATGTTTTGGCCAATTAAAGAGCTCCCTGCTGCTGGAGTTGATCCACACAGGCAGGAAGAGAGAAGAGGCGGGGAGAGTGGAATCATTAAAATGGGAGAACAAAGGAAGGAGGATGAGTTCAAAAGAGATTAAAGCATGAATAAGAACCTTGAAATAGACCAATCTGTTTCCTGGCAGCCCTTCATTCCCTGTGCATCTCCCAACCCCTCACAAAGAATCCCATTACTTATAAGAAAGTGGCAGACAAGCAAGGCTACCCTTACATGGTACCACAATCAGAGTGGTTGCCCTTATCAATGTCAACAGTCAAGAAAAAAAAATTTCCTCCAAGGCCCCTTCTTTCAGATTCTTTGATCCTAGTCACTGAGTCAAAAAAAAAACAACAACAACAACACCTTGGTTCTGGCCTAGTCTTTGCTACTAAGTCCCTGTGTGACCTACAAGTCTCCACATTTTTCTGGGCCTTAGTTTTCTCATCTGTAAAATGAGGGATTTCAGTAAGTGGTCTCTAAGGTACCATCTGGCTCTAAAATTGTATGATTAACGAGCTGTCTGACCTCTTACTGTAAAGAATTTCACAAAAATAATCCCCACAATGTATTTCAGGGCTTCATGTGCATGCCAGCTTCTGTGTCAAGTATTATAGAAATGTGGAGACAATTTTCGTCAGTTGCAGGCAGGGATGGGAAGCAGTAGGCTCCCCACTCACTTGCCCTTGTCACATGCAATGTGGGCAAGGAAAGGAATCAGTCAGTATAGTTGGTGATTCTCGGAAATGAGTCCTGGAATTTTGGTTCAGACAAAGGGCAGGAATTAGTTTTTGAACATTAAATGAGGGTGTAGCAGGAAAGACTGCTGATGGTTAGGGAGCTTGCTAAAGCTGGACTGTTGTGGTTGAGTGGGGTGCAACTTGTTCCAGAGCAAGGCCTACTAAGGGTTGGAACAGTCTCCCAAATAACAAGCTGACTTGCTTGGCCTTACTGGTTTGAGGTCCTTCTTGGTTCCCTTTAGTTTTCTGTGGCTATCTCATGAGTTGGTTTATTTCAAGTGTTCAATGTAGGATTGTATGCCATGTTCACATTCCCTTGAAAAGTGGTCTTTGAAGTTCTATTTCTTTTATGTCCCTGAAAGAAGTAAGTAGCCCAGAGATGCAGTAATAGTGATGGAGAGATTCATGACTAAGTATATGTAGATTAGCTTCTGGCCTTTTTCAATGACACTCAAGTTACCACTTTTTCTCCCACCAGCTGCCTCCCTGAGTGGTATCAACTACCACTTCCTACATCAGAGGCCCCTCTTCCATTCAACAAATCACAGGATAGGAGCAATCACCCGCAATAGGATATATGCTAAGGACAAGTTAAGCAAGAGTTAAGAAGATCCATTCCCAGGGATAAGGCTAGCTGGCTTTGGCTTCCGGTGCCAGGAAAACCTACTTCTTTTAGGCAGCTTCTAAGCATTCGTCATCATTCCTGCCTCCCAGCTAATGAGCACCTAAAGTGATTTTCTATTGCTTGCTATTCTCCAAAATTGTTCTAACATTTGGAAGGGCCCGGAAATTGACAGCCTAATACCCCTGCTTGCCTCTCTGTCTCGATGACTTGTCGAAGGCTGAGCTGATTGCTTCTCTGGCAACAATTATCCTGGGAGCTTCAGACAACACTGTGGGAGATAAACAACACATAATTTCAGAGGTGGGAGCCATGGGGAAAAATGTCCTGGTCCGTTTAGACAAGGATCAGGATCTGGGGTTGATACTAGCTCTGTGTTATTGTATTGGGATTGGGATTGGGAAGGGAAGTATCCTCACTATGTAACTTCGCTGAAGCTGAAGTCTGTCAAAAGTTCTTAAGCATTTATTAAAGGCATATTGAATGCCCAGCTGCAGGCTACATGTTGAGGGGGAATAAAGAAAAGGAGATCGTTTCTTTGAGTTTCAGGTCCTTAAAATCCATATTTGCTGAACTTCTTATATAATAGGAAGAGGCAAGGAGTGACTTGTTGATGTTTCTCAATGTTGCTATTCCTTCCTATCTGTTCCCACAGCTACCATTCTATATAGGGTCTCATCACAAAATCATAGGATGAGGGCTGAAAAGGACTTTGGAGTTCACCCAACCCAATGTCCCCTTTCTCTGTTTTATAGAATCTCCAATTTAAGAAGGAGGTCTAGGCCAAAGATGTCTTCATCTCTTTCCAGGTTCCAAAGCTCACTCAGTTCCACAGAATTTTGTCTGCCATGTCATAGAAATCTCTTCACCATGGAGGCTCACTCCATCCATGGGCTACTTTTCACATTGGAAGTATTCTCTGACCCTGAGGCTTCACCTTCTGATTGGTTGATTCCCCCCCCTTCCCTGCCCCAACTTCTAATTTAAGGAGGATGTCCAGGCTCAAGATGTTTTCAAACTCTCCAGACTTCCTTGATAACTCATCTCCACAGAACTTTCCTTCTCCCTCTTCCCCTTCCCCTCTTTCCAGCTTTTTTATGTGCTGTCTTCTTTTAAAGAATGTAAACTCCTAGAGGGCAGGGACTGTCTTTCTGTTTCTGTTTGTATTTCCAACATTTAACATACTACCTGGCAAAAACACTTGTTCACTGTCTGATTGATAAAGAAAACTGAGACCCACAAAAAAATGAAGTGAATTGGTTGACATCACATAAAGTTAGTAAGTAGATAGAACAGGATTTGAACCTAAGGCCTCTCACATCAAATAGAGTTCCTTCAATTATATTATGCCACCTTTTCTTCTAAAGTTTGGACCATTGCATCAACCTTTCAAGTGATCATTTCCTTCAGTGCTTTCCTACTCCAACCTATCTTTCTAAACGACAGTTTATTACACATTTAGCTACTCCAAAACCTCATGTGCTTCCATACTGCCAGTGGAAGGAACTCACAACTCTGTCAGGAGCCTTTCATTAGACCTTCCAATTCTTAGACCTTCATCAATTGGTCCCACTCTGCTTTGCTCCCATGTCTTCCCATTATGCTCTTAGCTGCTATCGGGCCATATTTCTTGTGGACATCTGAACACATTTTATTTACTCCCATATTCATTCATTGGCTCATGTTATTCCTTTTTTGAATATTAACAGCAGTACTGAGATCCTTGTGATTCCAGGAGCATTTGGGGGAAGGTTGTAAGGGTGGAGGTACAGAGCAGAGCACCAAAGAATAAGAGGTAGAAAGATTGGACATTCAGTGGAAGTTCTTTTCTTTAATGTGCGGGGGATGAGCTTGCTCCAAGACAGAGATACAGAGGAGAGATCAAAAGAAGCCAGAGAAAGACACTATTTTTCAGTAACTAGGTAAGAGAGATCATAAAGCTAAAAAACAGGGGAAGTGAGGAAGAGGGTTAGGACTCAGTGTGGAGAAAGCTTAGGTGAAGGCTTCAGGATAAGGAGCAGAGACAGATGGAGAATGGCCATCTATGTTTGCTTCAGTCATTTTTCTATGATCTTTAGTTGTTTCTATAGACTATAATTTGTATGCCATCTAAAATGGCCCCAGTACTGATTTGATCTTTGACATTTCCTACCTCTTGGAAGGTCAACCCTCTTCTCTCCACTAAACAACTATGCTACATAGGTGCCTAGAGCACTGAAGGTGGAATCAGGAAGATCTGAATTCAAATCCAACCTCAGAGATTTACTAGCTAACTTAACCTCTCAGTCTCTGTTTCCTCATTTGTGAGACAGAGCTAATCATAACACATATCTCCCAGGGTTGTTGTGGGAATCCAGTGAGATAATCTATGCAAAGTGCTTTGCAAACTTGGAAACACTATAACAATTCTATTAACAGTGTCTGGAGAGCGAAGTTAAATGAACAAAATGAAATAAATGTATATATTATATCAATATACCATTAGAATAGTGGTAGAATGGATAAAGTGATGAATTTGAAGTCAAGGAAGACCTGGGCTCAAATTCCATCAAAGTTACATATTAGCTGCATGACCCTATGCAAGTCATTCCATCTTTCTGGGACCCTCTTTGCTTTAATATTCTCTTCTATCTAGGTTTCTATGATATTGTTCTAGCCTGGTTCTCCCCCTACCTATCTGGCCTCTCCTCTCTCTTGTGCTGAATCTTCACCCAGGTTATCTAGGGTAACTATGTATCCCCTAAGACTCTGTCTTGGACCCTCTTCTCCCTAGGCTAGACTCTTTTTCTTGGTGTTCATATCATCACTCATTATTATGTATTATCCTAGTATTATATCTGTGTAGATGACTCTCAGATCTACTTGTCTAGCTCTATCTTTCTCCTAACCATGTAACCCCAAGTTCCTTTTAAATATCTCACTCTGGATGTTGGGCAGACATCTTAAACTTAGTATATCCAAAACTAAACTAATCGTCTTTTCCCTAAAATCCTCCCTTCTTTCTAACTTTCTTGTTACTATTGAATGTTCTGTTCTCCCAGGCACCCAGGCTTGCAACCTAGGTGTCATCCTTGGCTCTTCACTTTCTCTCACCCCCATATATCCCATGTGTTGTTAAGTCCTATCATTCCTACCTTTGTCACCTCTCTCATGTACTCCACTTTTTTCCCCTCTGACACTGCCAACACCCCAGGCCAGACCCGGCCCTAATTTCCTCACAACTTGACTATTGCCATAGCTTGCTAGTTGGTCTGCCTGCCAAAAGTCTCTCCTCACTCCAGTCCATTCCCCAGTCCACTCAGCTATCAACGTGATCTTCCCAAAATGCTAATCTGAACACATCATCCCCATCCCCCATTCAGTAAACTCCAATAGATTTCTATTATCTCCAGGATCAAATACAAAATCCTCTGTTTGGCTTTTAAGTCTCTTATAAGCTGGGCCCCTACTGACCTTTCCAATTTTCTTATGTTTTACTCCCTTCCATTTACTCTGTGATCAAGTAATACTTGCCTCCTTGCTGTTCCTTGCATTAGTCATTCCATCTCCTAACTCCAGGCATTTTCACTGACTGTACCTCTTGCCTGAAATATTCTCCTTACTCATCCTAGCCTCCTACCTTCCCCTGCTAAAGTCCTCCCTTCTTCATGAAGCCTTTCCCAGTCTCCCTTAGTGCCTTCCTTCTGAGATTATCCTTAATTTATTCTACATATATCTGTTCATACAGTTGTCTGGATGCTGTCTTCCTCACTACACTGTGAGCTCCTTGAAGGCAGGAACTATTTTTTTTTGTTTTTGTTTTTGCTTTTCTTTATATACCAAGTGTTTAGCATAGTGCCAGGCCCATAGTAGGTGATTAATAAATTTTACAGATTAATTTGTAAAATCAGAGGGTTGAACTTGATGACCTCTAAGTTTCCTTGAAGCTTTGAATCTTAATCTACAATGAAATATTTTGTATTCTTGATTTGGAGACAAAATTAGCTGATTATGGTCCTGTCACCATTAGAAACCTTCCCAAGTCCTGTCCATGGCCTTCTCCTCCTGGATCTGCCTTCCTCACTATTTCTTGCCCCAAATTATCTATACCTTCTCTAATGAATAGTCTATGTGATATTGGGCAACAGCGGATAGAGTGTTAGCTTTGGAGTCAGGAAGACTCATTTTCATGAGTTTAAATCTGGCCTCAGACACTTACTAGCTGTGCAACTCTGGGTAAGTCACTTAACCCTGCTTACCTCAGTTTCCTCATCTCTAAAGTGAGCTGGAGAAGGTAATGGCAAACCGCTCCAATATTTTTGCCAAGAAAACCCCAAATGGGGTCACACAGAATCAGACACTACTGAACAACAGTGACATGTGATGTGGAAAAAGCACTGATTCAAAATTATGGTATCTAGGATCAAATTGTGACTCTATTCCTCACTAGGTGGGCCATTTTGGCCAAGTCGTTTAACCTCTCTGATTCTCAATCTCCTTATCTGTTAAATGAGCAGGATACAGCAGATGATTTCTAATTTCCCTTCTAACACTCCAATCCAACAAACACTTTTAAGCACTTACTATATGCAAGGAACTCTACCAGGTGCTTAGCATGCAAAGCAAAATGAAAACTGTTATCTGAAACAACAACAACAACAGAAAACCTTGAATTCTATGATGTAGATAGGCTAAGGATAAGGACTGGACCTGTAATTTCACTGGTGTAGGGAACACCTGGGTGGAGGAACTCCATTTTCTAATGCAGGTCAGCACTGTATTTACAATTTGTAGTCTTAGAGAATTGCCTAGATTATTCTGAAGTTAAATGACCTGCTTAGGGTCCTACAGTCAATATCTCTCAGAGGGGAGACTTGAACCCAGATCTTCCCAGTATCATTGCTAACTCTCAGTCTGCTATGATCCATCCATGCTATATTATAAACATAAATAAATACATGATCATTTGAGGAAGAAGGAGAGAGTTGTAATAACTAGGGGCATTATAATAAGGCTTCCTATGGGAGGTGGCACACAGACTAAGTCTTGAAGGAAGCTAGGGGTTCTATGAAGTGGAGGAGGTGAGGATGAAGCACATTCTAGGAATGAAGGATAGCTTATACAATGCCATAAAGGTCATAGATGGAATGTTGAGTTTAGTGAACAACAAGTGGGTTAATTTGGCTAGACTGCATGGATTGGAGTAATGTATAGTCAGCTTGGAAAGGTGACCCAGAGCCAGATTATGAAAGACTTTAAATAACAAGCTTAGGAGTTTGTATTTTAACCTCCTAGAGACAATAGGGAGTGACTGAAAGTTCTTGAGTAAGGGAGTGGCATCATCAGAATTGTGCTTTAGAAATATTAATTTGTTGTTATTCTAGTCATGTTGACTCTTTGAGACCCCATTTGGGATTTTCTTGGCAAAGATGCTGGAATAGTTTGCAATTTCCTTCTCCGGCTCATTTTTACAAATGAGGACACTGAGGCAAACAGGGTTAAGTTACTTGCTCAGAGTCACACAGCTGCTAAGTGTCTGAGGGCACATTTGAACTCAGGAAGGTGAGTCTTCCTAACTCCAGGCAGGGCACTGGTTCTAACCTCTGTACCACCCAGCTGCCTCAGGAATATTAATTAGATAGTTATATAGAAGAGGAACTGGAGGGAGAATAACTGAAAGCCTAGGTAAAAAGTGATAAGGGCTTGAGCTGGAATAGTGACCATGTGAGTGGAGATGAACAGGACATTGTTAAGATAAAATCAAGATTTGGCAACTGATTGAGTGTGATTGGAGAAGAAGAGGGAAGAGTCAAGAATGAGCCCATGTTTGCAAACTTGGGTGACTGGAAGGGTGGTGGTAACTCTCAAGAGCAATTTGGAGCAGGGGTGGGTTTAAGGGTGAAATACATATGGGGATAGTCTCTAACTTAAAGTCCCTCCTGCAGTTTGTAAGGAAACTGCAGGAGATCAGGTCAAATGGGTTAGCAGAATACTACTACTATTAATTTTAAAAATACAAATGTGATTTTGCAGGTGTGGGTATTAATTCCTTCCACTGATGCTTTTTGGAACCCCTTGAGACTTAATATACTAATTAAGAATTATTTTGTCTGAAAAAACACACTACTTCCATGATCAGCTTGGTACTGAACCTTGGAAAACTTAGCTACACTGGCCCCACAGAAAATAGACACCCAGTTGTCAGTGGATCTCTGTTGCAAAGAGACCATTCAGTTTGGTGCTATCTTGCAGATCTCATATTTCACTGATACTGCCTTCAAAAATACAGGGTCATCACCAGGCCACAATGAGGCACCAGAGAAGGATTTTAGTGGAATTCAAAGACCGGAGTTCTAATCCTTCCTCTGATGCATGATAATTGTGTGATCTGGGGCACTTCCCTGGACATCAGATTCCTCACCTCTAAAATGAAGGGGTTGGACTAGAAGGCTTCTGAGGTCCCTTCCAGCTTTAACTCTATGGTCCTAATAATTGCTTCCTTTATGTAGTACTTTGCACTTTATAGTAATGTTCAGAGAGCAAGGGAGTATTACCACATTTTACAAATAAAGAAATTTAGGTTAAAAGAGGGGAAGTGATTTTCCTAAGGTCACACAGCAATTCAGTGTCTGTGCTTGAACTCAACCCCAGGTCTTCCAGCATCCTTGAAGATGTGATTCTCAAGCAGAGGCTGCATGACATCTCATCTGTGATGTCAACAGAATTCATGATTTGGGAGAAGGGTACTTTTAAACTCTAAGGTGCTCTCTGAGAGTTATTTGTTGTCTTAATTTGACTGACTCCCTAGCTGTTGGAATGCATTTCTGGCTAGCTTTTTACTTACATTGAATACTAACAGCTTCATTATCCCTGGTTCCTAGATGCTGACTTGTACTGACCGCTGATAGCCATAGTATCCTTGACCCTCAGCTTGCCTATCTACTGTATGAACTACTGAAAGACTTTTTGTGTTTGCGCCCTTGGCATGTGACTAGAGCTAGTTGGCTGCTTCTCATCCCCTCTCCTGTATGACATAGCAGGTATTCAATAAATACTTGCTGACATGATTTGGTCCTTAGATTCTACTTTCCCTTCTGAATCATCTTGATTGATTATCTAACCTGTTCCCACTTCTCCAGATAATTACTAACCTTTCATTTTGTGTTCTCCTGGAAAGGCTTGAACGATTAGAAGATTGTATGTATGAAAGTTCACTAGGACCTAATATCTAGGTAAATGTAATTTCCCAAAGCCTAGTAAATTAACCAGATGTCCAAAGCCATTCAAGAATCTATACCCTCTTCCAAGTGGCCGAAGTACATTGTTATAGATAAAGCGATGACAGGTAGATGAACTTAAGAAGAAGAGAGATTGGATCAACTTCTCTTTCCCTGAAAAATTGACAATTATACTCTGACAGCTATTGCTTGCAATGGATTTCTTTGGCCATAGCCTTTAGTCTAGGAAGGCAAATCTATTACAGAATCACAGAATTTCAAAGTTGGAAGAAATCTTAGAAGCCATCTAATCCAACCTATACTTGAAAAGGAATCCTTACTACACTGTATCTGACAAGTGATTATGCAGCCTTTCTTTGTAAACCTCTAGTAAGGGGATGCTATTTCTAAGAGAGCTCATTCCACTTCATTATAGTGTTAATTATTAGAATTGTTTTCCCTGACATCAGGGCTTTGTTAGCTTTCTGATAACTTCCATCCATTACACCTAATTCTACACTCTGGAGTGAATTCTAATCTGTCTTCCATATGACATTCTTTCAGGTACTTGATGATTATTATCATGTCCCCAGAACATTTTTTCTCCAGGTTAAAATACATAGTACCTTTAACTAATGTCCATGTGACATGGACTCAATGACCTTCAACATTCCGGTAGCATCTCTGGATGTTCTCTTGCTTATCATTGTACTCAAAATATGGTACCTAAACTGAACATTTTATTCCAAATGTGGTTGGATTAGGGCAGAATAGAGTAAAGTTATAACCTCCTCCTTATTTCTCCTCTTATTCTTCCTCTTTTATTGCCACATTAGCTTCTTTGATTTCCATACCACACTGCTGACTCATATTGAGCTTGTAGTCCACCTAAAAACTTCTAGCTCTTATTTTAGACAAACTAATGTCTAATTGTATCTCCCCAATCTCATACTTGTGAAGTTTATTTTTGGAAACCATCTAAGACTTTACATTTATCCTTATTATAATTCATCTCATTAGCTATATCCCAATGTTCTAGCCTGTCAAAATAGGTGCTACTTTTAGTTTTCAAAGCTGTCCTACTTGTCTGTGTTTCTTACTGGCCTTCCTTCTGTTTTCTTCTCTGCATTAAAAAAGATGCTTCAGTGATCCTTTTTTCTTTCATTTTTGGTTACCCTATTCCTCCTCCTTTTCACCCTCCCACTCCCCTCTACCCTATAGAGGGTGTATGGAACAAACCCTTATAAGAAATATGAATAGCTAAGCAAATCCAATAGCCACATTGACTGTAGCTGGAAATCTATGTCTCATTTTGCATCTTGAGTACAATACTTCTCTTTTAAGAGCTGTGTAGCATGCTTTATCATCAGTCCTCTAGATTGATCAGAGATCAATTTGATTGATTCTTAAGTCTTTCAAAGTTGTTTCCCCTTATGTTATCATTGAATGACTTGTTTTACTGGCTTTTCTCACTTTCCTCTTTATCTCCTATCTTCATGCCTTTGCATTGTCCATCCTCCATACTTGTAATGCTCTGCACCCTGACTTCTGCCTTTTAGTTTCTCTGGCTTCCTTCAAGACTCAGCTCAAAGCCTACATTTTACAGCAGGTATTTTCCAGTCTCCCAGTTGTTAATGTATTCCTCTTTTAAATGAACTTTTATCTACTTTGGATGTTTTCTTGCATGTACCTAAATATTTACATGTTGTTTCTTGCATTAGAATGTATGTTCCTTGAAGGAAGGGATCACTTTTTGTTTGTTTACCTTTCTTTGTATCCACGTAGTTTAGCATAGTTCCTGGCACACAGTGACAAAAATGCTTCTCGACTGACTAAATCTATGCTTTTAAAGAAGCCATTGAGAAACATGTTAAACAGTAGAGGATTATTTGGAACACTCAACAGGACACAAACTGCCAAGGTGACATCAACCATTAATGACTATTTTTGACTATAACCATTCACCTAAACTTTCAAAGATTACTGAAAATGGATCAACAATCACATCTGCCACTTCTTTCAGCACCATGGATAGAATTCATCTGGGCCAAGTGTCTTGAATTCATGAAGAGTTGCTAGGTGCTCTTTTATTTTCTTTTTACTTATCTTGGACATCAAATTCTCATCAGCCATTTTGTTCTGTTCTTCCTAGTCCAAAGATCATGGTAGAGAAAACTGAAGCAAAATTATAATGGAACAGGTTGGCCTTCTCTCTTTTGTCAGATATCATCATACTATACACCTCAAACAGCAATCCTATCCCTTCTTTGATCCTCCTCTCTTCATCAAGAGTTAAAAACAAAACAAAACAAAATTCCTTCTTTTGTCCTTTAGCAGCCTCATCTCACTCAGTGCATCAGTACTTCTGACACTTTTATTATAGGACTGTGCCCACTTTTGTGCTCATTTGTAGTTTCTTGCTAGATCTTGTTTTCATCTACTATATATGCCTTAAAAAAATAAAACAAAATAAAACTAAGGTGGTTGGCAAGTTGCATGTGCATTCATATCAGTCAATGCCAACAACTTATTTTTAATCCTCCTTGGAGTTGTTTCCCTTTGTATTTTCAGAATATCTCCTCAGCTTCCTTTCTCTAGAGAATTTTACTCTATAGTATCCCGCCTATCCTTCCTCTGAACTTCTTGAAATCTGGTCTGCTAAAATTTAGGATCATGTTAGATTATGCCTGTTGGTTTCCTCTTCTTCTCCTCCATAAGCTCTAAAAGAGAGTGGCCACTTCCCCCTAAGGTTCTCATTATTTCTACCTCAACAATCAATTTTTCCATATTAGTGAGAATGAGATTCAGAATACAATTCCCCTTGTTTGTTCCTCCTTTTGAAGATGAAATTATCATTAAGTTGAAATAATTATTAGCTCTGCTTTTAGGAAGCAGGGAGGAACAGAGAGGAAAGAGAGAGAGAGAGAGAGAGAGAGAGAGAGAGAGAGAGACAGAGAGAGAGAGGTGTATATGATTGAAATCCCCCAATTACTACCACAACACACTTCTGTGCCAAGCTTATGATTTTCCAAACTCATCTATTTCCTGTTTCTGTCTAGATGTTATGTCATGCTAAACTAATGACAAAATCACTTCTTTTCATCCCTCCAATAATCTTCATCCAAATGCTTTCCATCATGCTTCTCCAACTTTAGATTTCACCATATAAATATATCTCCTTCATATGCAATAGTACCTATCCCTACTTCTACTTATCTTGTTTCCTCTGAAAAAGGTATGCAGAGTCATACTACAGTCTTAGGTCTCATCTCACTAAATCTTAATCATACTTCTGATATTAAATGTTCTTTGTGTTAGGACCCCTAATTCCTCTTTCTTGTTGCCTGAACAAGTGCATTTGTATATAGACATTTAGGCCATGGCTCCTTTCTTGTGTTTTGTTTCCTGTGAATTTCTAGTTATCTCAACAACTATCCTTCCAACATTGTAGCTTTTCTCTATGCTACTTAATGTGGTAGATATTGGTAGGCAGTTTTCTTCCTCTCTGATCCTTATGTGTTTAAAACTCTTTTGGATAGATTTAAAAAGACACTAAAGGAATACATTCTAGGTAGCCTTTGTTGGGGACACTCCATCCCTGACCAGGGGCCTGTGATTCCTATAATTTAAGCTATAGTACAGAAATAGAAATCTTTGGACCCTATCTCCTTTTTTTTGAACATTAACTTTTTTATTGCATCTATATAGATATGTTTTAGAGTTTACAATGTAAGGTAGCTGGTAGAGACTCAGTTCAAGGTACAGACTACAAGAATTGCCATGTACCTTGTCTCCAGCCCTCCAACAGTTTCCCCCAGCCATAAATAAAATATTCCTCAGTATCAATAATAAATACTTATTTATTGGTTAATTCTATTGATTGTTCAATTTCTGTAACAGGAAATTAAACTTTTCAAATGGACAATTTGTCATCAATTCTTTGTTTCATTTTTGCCACTTTATTATCACTGATATAGATATCTTTAGTCTGAGAATACTTTGAAAAAGTTCTTTTTTAAAAAATTAATTATTTTTAGTTTTCAACATTCACTTCCATAAGTTTTGAGTTTTAAATTTTCTCCTCTCCCTCCTCTCCTCCTAAGATGACATGCAATCTGATATAGGTTCTATCTATACATTCATATTAAACATATTTTCACATTAGTCATGTGGTAAAGAAAAATAGAACCAATAGGAGGAACCACAAGAAAGAAGAAACAAACAAAAAAAAAGAGAGCAAATAGTATGCTTTGATCTGCATTCAGACTCCATAATTTTTTTTCCTGGATGTGGATAGCATTTTCCATCATGAGTCTTTTGGAGATGTCTTAGATCCTAGCATTGCTGAGAAGAGCAAAGTCTATCAAAGTTAGTCATTGCACAATGTTGCTGTTACTGTGTACAATGTTCTCCTGGTCCTGCTCACTTCATTTAGCATTAGTCTATACAAGTCTTTCCAGGTTTTTCTGAAGTCTGCCTGTTCATCATTTCTTATGGAACAATAGTATTCCATCACATCCATATACCACAACTTGTTCAGCCATTCCCCAACTGATGGGCATCCCGTTAAATTTCAATTCTTGACCACCACAAAAAGGGCTGCTAGAAATATTTTTGTATATGTGGGTCCTTTTTCCATTTTTATGATCTCTTTGGAATACAGACCTAGAAGTATAGACTGTATATTCTTAACCTCCTCTAATTTGTTTTTGAGAGGTTGTTCACTTTTAAATCAACATTTTTTTCCTTTGTATTTTTTTGCCTTCAATCAGAAGTAATGATGAAAATATCATCTATCCCTTCCCCTTTATGGTCAACAATTTCTTGCACAAGATTTTGAAAACTTTGGCAATGTTTTCTAGTTTCCTTCTGGTAGTCTCATTTGTGCTCATGTGATTAATCAGAAGTAGTAGTAATTTTTAGTATTGACAAGTCTTAGGAGATTATGATATTTTGGATATATTTTTCTGAAAAAAAAACCAAACCTTTGCATTATTAGCTCACAAAACATTAAGTGGTATAAGAAGCAGAATGGCATACTAGGAAAAAATGTTGGACCAGAAGTCAACATGTTGGCTGCAAGTCATTTTTCTGTAACTTACTAATATCATGACCCCAAGGAGATCATCATTTGACCTTTCTGAGTTAAATTCCCAGGTCCCAAGTCTATTGCTTTTTCTACCATACAACATTGGCTCAGGTATTAGATCTTTGCCTTCAAGTGGCTCATAGTCTTGCTGGAGACACAGTATATTTTTCTTGTATATGTGGATATGATGGGGTGCTTGTGCTTGTACTTGGACCCCAATTTCTCCCTAGTCTCAGAAACACTGTCTCTGACAACCACTCCCCAGCACAAGGACACTGTGCCTAGCAGTTATTCATGTGTGGGCCCCAGCATGACCCTTATCTCTGTCCCTGGTGCAGCCACACAAAGCTGGGTGAGAGAGTGCTGGGCTGCTCAAGCCCCAGCCCTCAGATCATGTCTCTGGAAGCCTCTTAATTTCTTAGTAAGTTCCTGTCTTGTGAGAAAACTTTCCCTTGTTGCAGAGCATTCTCTCATCAAGACAGAGGGAGAGGGGTGCCTTGCCCAGCCCAAGGAGTTTTGTCCTTGGCCGGCCCAAGGACTCTTCCTCCTGCCAGACTCCAAAGATCCATACCTCTGTCATCTCCCTCCCTGTCTGGTATACTCCCTGTACTTTCTCATCCATAGCTCCCAAAGACACCTGGAACTTTAGATTACCTCATCAGTGTTCCTGGCATTCCTTTCCCATGCCCTTTTCCATATAAACCCTAGCTCCATCCTCAGTTTCTTCCAAGTTCCTTAAGAATCCTTGCCCACTGAAAAGTGTAATAATAAACTTTTTGCAACTTAACTTAAAGATTGCTTGAGTTTGTGAATTCCTTCCAGACTACCCTGTCTTGTACTTCGGTCTTTGAGTGGTCTCAACCTCCCAGATCGCAACAGATACTCTGGCAAATGGCCTTAGTAAAACACAAATGCTTACAATCATATAATAAACAGAGAGAAAATATAGATGTAAAATTTGTGTTTGGTGGAAAAAGCCTATCCATTTCTAGGAGAATGTGCCTGGGTGGGGCATCAGAAGTGAAGTCTATTGAATCTGATTTGGGTTCCCTACACAAAGGTTGAAGCATAATACTTCCTTCTAAATCCTTAATTCAGTGTCCTGAATCCTCTCCTCAGTGCCATAAATCATTGCCCTAGAGCTAGACTCCTGCCCCCTAAGGACTTATTCTCAGGTTCTGGTATTTCAGAGTAGTTTGGGTCAAAAGTTCCTGCATCATTTCACATCTCCCAACTAGTCGTTCCCTAGCCAGAGTCCTCATATAATCACAGACTCTCTTAGGAATGGGTGTTCAGCAATTTTGCTATATAACTTCTTAGTTCCTCCCCATTTTACCTAGTAGAAGGAAGAAACTGCTATTAGGAATGAGACAGTCTTTTTTCTCTGATTTCTAGCTGTTATGCTTCATCTCTGGGCAGAAGCAAAAAGTAAAAAAAAAAAAACAACAACAAAAAAAACCAAAAACTCAATATAATGAGTCATTGTAAGCAGCATAAGTGAGCCCTGCCTCTTCTCCCCAAAGTGTTTGCTCCAATCAGAGTAGAGTAATTTTATTGTCTTCCTTCTGAACAGTAATACCTCTGTTGGGTCTATTGTTGGGTGATCATTTGAATACAGTTGTCTCCTTAGCAACAACTGCTTTTGCAGTTGACTTTCTGATATAGCCTAGGGAGGAAGGTACTCTCATTTGGCATCAAAAACTTTTCTAAAAGGGCCACACTTTATTTCAGAGCAAGCCACTTTAAAAACCACATTTACATAGTAAACTTCACAAAGATTTAAAATGTTGCCTTTGGCTGGTTCTGTGTAAGGAATGGTAGGAAGGCAATTGATGGGCAGAACTCACCAAACTGTCTTTTCTCTTTGAATGAAAAACTCTGGAGGCCCATTAACCAGAAAGAGGTTATAGACCAGCTCAGAAACCAGAATTATGATTCTTTTCCAGGCTGGCTAAGATCAGGAAAGCCAGAGGGAATAGACTGCTTTGGATAACAGTTTCAGAAGGTCTAATATCATCTAACATAACCCTTGGAGAATAATCCCCAAATGCCACTGACAATAGAAAAGGGAAAAATTAGCTTCTCTGCTGCTTCCAACTGCTTCAATTAATCATTTGGTAACAAGACAGTCAAAGCATAACTATTTATCTGCGTTTGATCAGGAAGATTACAGGATATAACATTTTAATAAATTGGCTGGGCCTATAGATATATGTTAGCATGATGAATAGTTTAAGCTGAAATAGATGTTTTAGTTTCAATAAAGTTATTTTTAGGACATATTTACATGATGAAATAACCTATTATTTATCTGCCTACATTTTTATGAACTAATTCTTCTTTTTGTGCAGACCTGGAACGTTGATTCATCATTGCCTTACCCCTCAATTTTTCTTCTCTCATAAATAGTTTCTTGTTTATTATTTTCAAGTAAAGGTCTCTCTTCAGATCCATCTCCCACCTTCACGTAAGTGCTTGGTTGAAGAGCAAACTGACACCAAGAAAAAGGAGAAACCAAGGGGGCTGAGGAACATTTATCCTAATTGTTCCCTTGGTTCAACATGGGTGTTCTGTTTTGATTGAAACATCTAACATTTTATCTACAAGGGGGAAAGGAGGGAGGGAATCATGGTTCCTCAACTTGGTCATAGATGAGGCAACTCTTACAGTGACATGGGTATCTAGTTTTTTCCCTCTAAGCAATCTAAACCACCATTTTCAGAGTAGTCTGCCTAAAAAGCACAGCTCTGATGGAATAGAAAAGCATTTATTATGCATTACTTTATGCTAAGATTGTGTTAAATGAGAGGAATACAAATAAAAAATTCTTATTCCCAAAGAACTCACATTCTAATGTGGAGAGATAACACATATAGGAGAATTTGGAATCAGGGTGGAATGGAAAGGTCCAGTAATCCTTTGGGTGCAGCAGAAGTATTGATGACAAATTCTGATGGTTTTTATGGGGCACTTTTGGAAAGAAGATACTATGATGGGATAAGGGTGGGTGAGGTTCAGTGTGAGCCACTGGGTGAAAGTCTCATGCCTGTCTGGTTGGCTCTGCTATATACTTCCCTGTGGTATTCCACAGTGAGTAGAATTTTGCCTGGAATTGTTGAGAAACTCACAGGTTGGTCCAGTTTACTCTACCCTCTGGCATTCTGTGGTGGTCTCTAGGTGGGCAGGGATCAGGTTGGGGAAGTTGGAGAAAGACTTGATCCTGTGCCAATCTGGTGGTCTCTGCCATCTGATCATGCTGCTCCCCTATTCAAAATCCTTCAGTGGTTACTACATCCAGTCTTTTTAGATTTGTTCTCTATTGTTTGCTTTAAGGTGCTCTGCAAGCCTCATCTCATGTCTCCCCTTCGTGTACCCTACAACCATCCTAAATTGAATAACTTACTCTGCCTGAATAGATCTTTCACTTTTCCTCCCCCAGGACTTTGTTCTTTCCTTCATGTCTTCAAGATATAGAAGGTAAGAAAGAGTACTGAATCTGGAATCAGAAGATATGGGTAAAAATCCTGGCTCTGTCACTTATTTTTTGTATGATCTTGGAACAAGTAACTTAACGCTTCTACACCCTAGTTTACTCATATGTAAGAAAAAGAAGTTGAACTCAATGACCCATAAGACTCCTTCTAACTCAACATTTATAGCCTTCCTTTGTCCATGTTGCTAACTCCTCCTAAAATGTCCTGCCTACCCCCACTTCCCAGCTTTTGACCTGTCTCCACATATTTTCTGTTTCATTAAAGATCCTACTCTGTCTAACTCTTCTTTATTCATCCAAATCCTTCTTGTACTTTAGGTACAAACTTAAATTTTCCCTTCCAAGGAGGATTATTTTGATTGGAAAGGACAAAATAAAACTGGTTAACAGAGCACTGCAACAAAAAAGTGAGAAGAAAGCAAGAGAGTACCTCACTGCCCTCAATATTTTCACTTCTCATAGAATCAAAGAATCTCCAAGTTGGAAGAGATCCTAGAGGCCACTTAGTCCAAACTGTACCTGAATAATAATCAACTCTAAAACATACTCAACAGGTGGCCATTAAACCTTTGTTTGAAGATTTCTATTGAGGAAGAATCAATTACTTTCCTTAGCAGCTCATTCAACTTTTGGATAACTATAAGTGTTAGGAAGTTTTTCCTGATATAAAATATAAATTTGATTTTTGAAATGCTCACCCTTTTTATCTAGTTCTAACCTCAGTAACCAAACAGGACAAGTCTAATCCCTTTCCTACCTGGTAACCCTTCAAGAATTTGAAGATAGCTGTCAAGTTTCCCTCCAAGTCTTCTGTTCTTCAAACAAAACTTCATCAATCGGAGCAGCTAGGTGGCACAATAGATAGAGCACTGGCCCTAGATTCAGGAGGACCTGAGTTCAAATCTGGCCTCAGACACATTACACTCACAAGCTGTGTGACCCTGGGCAAGTCACTTAACCCCATTGCCTCGCCCCCCCCCCCAAAAAAAATACAACACTTCATCAATCTCTTCAATCAATTCTCATGTAACACAAACTTGAAATCTTCCTGTTTGCTCCTCTATGGACAAACTTCTAGCTTGTCTAAACCTCTTTATATGTATCATTTGGTTGGTTGTTGTCCTTTGTTCTTGAAGAGGACCAAAATGATATTACTATATTGGAGTCAAGGCATAGTGTGTCCCATTGTGGCTGATCAGGCCAATGCGAGTTCAGTGCAGTAGAATTTAAATGCTTGGCAGTTCAGGTTGAGAAAGGATCTCATCTTGCCAGGTGATCTTAAGAATCTTCTTAAGATGATTCAAATGGAAGTGATTCACTTTCCTGGCATGTTGCTGGTATATTGTCCAGATTTCACAGGCACACATCAATGAGATCAGCACAATGACACTGTAGACCTTCATTTTGATAGACAGTCTAATACCTCTTCTTTCCCACACTTTCTTTCAGAGCTTCCCAAACAATGAGCTAGCTCTGGCAATGCATGTGTCAATCTCATCATCTATGTGTATATCCCTGGGAAGTATACTGCCAAGGTAAGTTAACTTATCCACAGTATTCAATATTTCTCCATTTGTTATAACCAATGGTTCCACATATGGAAGGTATGGTGCTGACTGGTGTTTTCTTGGTATTAATTATTAGGACAAAACTAACACAAGCATCAGAAAATCGATTCATATTTTGTTGCATCTTGGCCTCAGAAGCTGAATTGAGTGCGCAATCATTTGTGAACAAAAAAAGTCATGCACCAATTCTCCCTCTACTTTAGTCCTGGCTAGTAGCCTTTTCAAGTTAAACAATTTACTGTCATTGTGGTAGCAGCCTTTGTTGTTGTTTTCTTCCTTGTTGAAGGCAGTCTGACAAAATTGCAAAAACACCGTGCTAAAAAACATGGGAGCAAGCACACAACCCTGCATCATTCCACTGGTGACTAGGAAAGCACAAAAGCATCATCCATTATCCAGAAGTCATGAAAGCATGCTGTCATGAAACTGATCTACAATCCTGATGAACTTCTCTAGGCACCCAAATTATGCCATAATTTTCCACATGACTGAAAGTATCATGACCGAAAGTATCAAAGGCCTTGGTCAGATTGATGAATGTTGTGTACAGACCTCTGTTCTCCTCCTGCCATTTCTTCTGGGGCTGTCAGGCAGCAAACATCAACATTCATCAGTCCTTTCTGAAGCTACATTGGCTGTCAGGTAGATTATGATCCTCCAGGTGAAGGATCATCCTAGTAAAGAGACTCTGGTAAGAATCTTGCCAGCAATAACTGAGAGGGACACCCCACCCAGTGATTGTCACAGGACAATCTATTTCCTTTACATTTATAGAGATGGACAATGGAGACATCCTTGAACTCCTCCTCTTGCCATATAACCCAAAAAATTTCAGTCAGCTTTTGTATGAGCATTGGACCCCCTGCCTTGTAAATCTCATCTGGAGTAGAATCAGCATCAGGTGCTTTGCCACACAAGATGAGTTGGATGGCATTCAAAATCTCTTTTTCAGTTGGAAGTTCAGCTAGAGAAGGATTGACTTCAACCTGAGGCAAATGGTCAATGGCTTCAGCACTGATTGATGACAGATGTTGATAGCACCATAGAAGTGTTCAGCCCATCTATCCAGGATCATACCCTTATCACTAAACATTGTGGCTCCACTAGCATTGAGTAGTTGAAGCACACCATAGGTTTTTGGTCCCTAAATAGCCCTCTGGGCATAATAAAAGTGCTTTGGATTTTTACTATCAACATAAAACTGAATTTTCTCTGTCTTCTAACTGAGCCAAGGATCCTGCATCTCTCTAAGTTTTGCTTGTACTTTACTTTTGATGGAGTTAAATGTTGCCTTCTTAGAGATGGATGAATTATCCTGCAGGTAAACCCTGTAGAGTTCTTGTTTTTCATGTAGCAGCTTCTGAATTTCCTCAATCATTTTCATCAAACCAATCTTGATGTTTGTGAGTGTTCTGGTCCGGATGAACCAGATGCAGTACTATACACCAAATATCTGAAAATTGCCCGCTCATTTTCTGCTCCCCTTTTGCCAGTTGTGTTCTCTCAGCTTTGTCTTCATGTTAGCAATGAACAGTTCCCACTTGCAGAAGTGTTCTAATCTGTTGACATTAAGTCTTTGGTAATCATCTTGCATTGGGTCTGCTACTTTTCTCGAAAGCAAATTTTTAGCATCAGTCCAGCACTCTGTACCACACTCTCATATTTTGTCTGTATCTTTTCCCTTCAATGGCATAGTCTATTAAATGACAATGTTTGCTGTGAGGATGCATCCATGAAGTTTTATTGAATTTAGGTAAACAGAAGACAGTGCTGGTGAGGAGGTCATGAGGTTCACAAGTCTTCAGTAGTAAGTGAATATTGCTGTTGCTGTTTCTTACTCTATTCCTCCCAAGGACTCCCTACCATGTCTGGTAGTCTCTGTCTACCCATCCATTAAAGTCTACTGGATTTCATGTTGTTCATAAGCAAGGACACATTCCATGTACTGATGGTGAGCGGAATCATCTTTGCAAAAGGTTTTGTACATTTTTTTATGTTTTGACTGCAGGGTGGGATCCCTACCTGCTGTGGTAATCAAGCCAGGGTTGGGTGAAGCAGATTAAGGCACTTTTTCTAGCCCCTTCATCATGCCAGTAGGTGAGCAATGTGGTCCTTTAAAAAGGCTGCTTAGATACCCAGGAGGCTGCCAACTCCCACTGCTGCTTCAGTGCAGTGAGAAGATGCCCCAAGACCTGGACCACCTGTATGTAGAATTGTATTTGCACCTGCTGCTTTGTCACTTGCCTGTTGCCACAGGACTTTGAGCTAGGCAAAAATAGTAAAATGGTAGTAAAATAATAAAATGGTACTGTGATTTGTGCACAAATTGTATTTAAGTGAGGCAGAGTTGCACTAGGTCATTAGCCTCAATCTCTCTTCCAAAGTCATCAAAGTTCAGTGATAAGACAGAAGTCAAGATAACTGGTGATGGTTCAAGATACAGTGGATTACCTTGGTTTTTTCAATGTCTGACTAACCTCTAAGTACTCCACAGAACCTGCTTCAGCTGCCTTCAACGCCACTGAAACAAATTATTCTCACCCTCCCATTCCACCAGAGGAAGTCTTCACATGCTTGGGGTAGACTCCCTGCTAACCGACCAATGGGTTTGAGATCCCTAAGTTACTCCCAGCCTTGGTTAGCAGTGTGCTGAAATGGTTTACCAGGTTGTGGCCACTGCACATACTACAGCTTCTTGGAGCCACAGGTGAAAATTGGGTGAATCAGGTAGACACCAAAGGTCTAAAGAAGCCCTGAAAAGGGCTTGGCAGTCCTCACACCACAGGTACCAATCTTCACTGAACACACTCTACACTCCAAGTATCATTTAAGATAAATACAATTATATCTACAAGTTACTTTGACACCTCTTGGTATGGAACTTGTGTAAGCAGTGCAGATCTGCCCATGTGGTGCAAGTATATATTTCCTTATGTTCACAGAATGTCACAATATTAATTATCCAGTGAGAAAATACAATCTCTGAGTTGCTTACCAAGTGGCATTTTACTTGGGCCATCAGCTCTACAGTCTTGTCAATTCCACTCAGGGACATGTGAGAAACAACTTAAAAGGCTGCAGTATCCCCACTGACAACTAAAGGGTGCTCAGCCTGAAGATACATAGACTGTTCCTCAACCTACCCCAACACTTCCACTCCCTGCAAAATCTAGGCTTTCAGTAGCACCACAAAATAATTTAGTTCAACCCCTCACTGACCAGACCTAGAACTAAACTAGGAGATGAAATAGTGAAATTATTACACTATAAATTCTATGATCTTTTCAAACTCACAACCCCCTACTTCATCTAGTTTCCTACCTCACTTGTCTCCCCTCCTACTGAACTGTTGCTGTTCAGTCATTTCAGTGGTGTTGACTCTCTGTGACCCTATTTGGGGTTTTCTTGGCAAAGATACTAGAGCAGTTTGCCATTTCTTTCTATAGCTTATTTTTACAGATGAGGAACTGAGGCAAACAGGGTCAAGTGACTTGTCCACAGTCATACAGCTGGTAAGTGTCTGGGGCCAGATTTGAATCCAGGAAGATGAATCTTTCTGATTTCAAGCCCAGTGCTCTATCCACTGCACCGCCTGGCTATCCTTTTATATATCCTTACAACCATTTTAAACTAAATAACTTACCCTACCCAAATACATCACTCACTTTTCCACCTCCAGGCTCCTTATATTCAAATATTTAAAAGCGTAACATATTGTGATCAAATTGTTCATTGTATATGGTATAATGTGAAAGAAAATCTATCAAGTGATTCTATATGGTGATATTTGCCTCCAACTACCTCCCAAACCTCCTCCTACTTGCTTGCTCAGATTTGCAGGTGGTAAGGGGGATTCACACCCACAGCTTATGGAAAGAAATGATGGAAAGGAGTGTTCACAGATGATCTCAGGATCATGAACTATCAAGAGTGGAAAGTGGGGAAGGTAGTGAAAGAAACAAATCTCCCCCTCCAGTTTATAAGCCCAATGGGATTCTAAATAGATGGGAGTTGTTAAATTGGGATCCATTTTCCTTGTGTCTCCCATTTCCATTTCTATGCCAGGATCAGGATTTCTTCTGAAGTTCTGGTCTCTCAGTTGTCTCATTCACTAATTGTACATCTCTAGCCATAATAGTGGCCACTGAAGCTACAGGTCTGGTTGCTTCCACATACTTCATGGAACACTGGAAGTCTGGAGCCAAGAGAAGTGACTTTTTGCTCTTATTGTCCTTGTGGAAACCATCCAAATTTAATATCAGAAGTAGATAGGTCAATGTGCCAAACATTAGCGCTGAGTATACAAATACAAAGAAAAAGAAAGAAAGAAAGAAAGAAAGAGTCCTGGCCTTCATGGAGCTTGCAGTCTAATGGGGGAAGACAATACACAAAAGAAAGTCATAAGGAGAAGGGAAGTAGAATGTACTCTGCGTGAGGGATGATAAAGAAGACCAAAGGAGTACAGCTGAGTGGGAAATGAAAAGATGGATGGCCTGAGTGCTCTCATGAAATGGAGCTTCTGCGAGGCCCTCTGCGTTCTGCTTTGTAATCAGAGGGGCCCTAGGAGGCAGAAGGTACTGATGAGGTGTGAATATCAAGGTGGATATGCAGGATGAAGAGATTCCTGGGGCATGATAGAGAAGTCATGTCCTCCTCTATGATATTGCAAGATTCTGGTCTCAGAATGTATGCAGGTCAGGGCAGTTTCCACTATCCTCTCTCTGTTCTAGAGATTATCAAAGTAATCACATCTGGTAGGTTGTTTCACAAATTCTGTTCTGTCCATGTCCCTCTAAGTAAATTTCCTGGGCCTGTGGGTTTTCACAGGGTTGAAAAGGCAATGAGGGAGTACTAGCTACATTGGGATATAATTGATATTGGCTTTGTGACTTGAACTCATTAAGGACAGCTAGGTATTCTTACTACCTTTCTATTGCTCGAATCTTATTTTGCTACTCCTTTCTCTAACAAAGTGAGCAGTCCTTGTACTGAAAAGGACAGAATAAACTGGGCTAATAGGGTGTTCATCTAAAGCCAGGTACTGAGATAGTAAGATAGTAATCTAGTTGCCATTGATGAATCCAAGTCATCAGGCCTTACATGCCTGTATCTGAAAGCTTTGGCAGATGTGATTGATGTTCTACTGTCCATGATCTTTGAAAGATTGTGGAAAGTAAGAGAGGTATTGCAGGACTTTAAAGGGACAAATGTCCCAATTTTTTTTTTAAAAAAAGGAAAATAAAGAGAATAGTCTTAGAGCAACTTAACTTTGATTTTGGCAACATTTTAGGATGTATTATTATACTGTTAAAGGGATGTTAATGGGCATAAAAATAATCCTGGATGCCTTTTATTCAAACCAGGTTATTTTAGACCAACCACATTTCTTTTTGTGATAGGGTTACAAGACTGGTGGATCTGGGTGATACTACAGATGTAGTTTACTAGACTTTGGGGAAATATTCAACAAAATCTCTCGTGCTGTTTTTTTTTTTTGTTTGTTTTTGGAAAAGAGAAGAGATGAGGTCTATATAGTAGTGCAATTAGGTAGATATGGAATTGGTTGAATGGTCAAACACAAAGAACAGTTATTAATGTCAGTTTTGGAAGGAGGTTTCCAGTGGAGTGCCCCAGGAAACTGTGCATGGCCTTATTTAATATTTTTGTTAGCAACTTGGATAAAGGCATAAATGGCATGGTTGACAAGTTTACAAATGACACAGAGCTGGGAGAGACGATGAACATGGTGGATGACAATCAAAATTTTTAAATATTTTCATAGGCTAGGCCATTGGACCAAATCTAATAAAATTAAATCCAATAGGGGTGAGTACAAAGTTTTATTCTTAGGTTAAAAAAAATCTTCACATATATAGAATGGGGGAAGAATGGATGGCTAGTCAGCAGTCAATCCAAAAAAGAGCTGAAGATTTTAGTAAACTTTAAGTTTAATATAAGTCAATGTTATACAATAGCAAAAAAAAGAGAAAAAGGGAAAAAAAAGCTAATTCAGTCTTAGGCTATATATTGAGCAGTATAGTGTCCTGGACCAGAGAGGTGATAAACTCCTTTATACACCAACCAGATCCTCCCTGGAGTACTATATTACATTCCAGATGTTGAATATTAGAAGGACAATGATAAGCTGAAGAGTGTTCAGGGGAGAGCAACCACAGTGGTGAAGGGTGAAATGAGAATTGACTTAAGATTCTGGGGATATTTAACTCAGAGAAGAGAAGACTTAATTTGGCTGGGGAGGTGAAGAAGGATTTGGTGAAAGGTGTTTTTAAGTATTTTAAAGGCTAGTCTATGGAAGAAGAAATAGATTTATTCTGCTTGGGCCCAGAGGACAGAACCAGGAGCAATGGTTGTATGTTGTAAAGACACAGATTTAGATGTGATATGAGGAAGAATCTATTAAAGATTAGAGTTAACCAAAGGGGTCATGGGCCACCACAGGGAGTAGTAGATTCCCCTTTATTAGCAGTACCTTTCACAGAGTAAACACTTAATAAATGCTTCTTGACAGTCTGGAAGTCTTCAAGCAAAGGTTGAATAATCATTTTTGGGGAACATTATAGATGATTTTTTTTCTAGTCCAGGTAAAGATTAACCTAGATGGCCTCTATGGTCCCTTTCAGCTTTGTGATTCTGTGATCCAATCTGTGGTTTCAAGGGACTATTAGTGATTTTGGTCTATCCATTCTAGTACAAAGAATATTCTCCTTGATAGTACAAACTAAAGCAAAATAAAAATTGAATAGCCCTTCCACCCCTTCCACTCCATCAACACCCATTATCATCATTTCATCTACTACGAACCAAGGTTTTATCTCTTCATTAGTACTCCTTTTTTCCTTATTGTAGATTTAAAAATAAAGTAAAAATAAAATTTTTATTGGTCTTGGTTTTCTTTTTTATATATAATCTTATTTTATTGTAAATGTCATATCTCAACAAAACAAATCAAGCATAAAGAGAAATAATGGAGTTTAAATCTTAGGGCTAAATCTTTAACAAGGTAGAACCAAATGAATTAATTAACCAACAAGCATCCATCACATATTTACTGCATGCTAAAGACTATGTTAAGCTCTTCTATTATAGGTGTGGAAGGACAAACAAAAATCAGACTTCTGTAATCCCATAATATCTGGTCTTTTTAACTATCTATGATCCCTAATTATTATTTGTATATATATATATATATATATATATATATAGTTTTGTTTATTAGGATTTTGAAACAGCAAATTTTATCCTGTTGGATAGGTTTGACAAAGAAGGGAAAAACCTTCCTGGCTGATTGAAATCTTAGTTTTCTTTTCCATCCTTAGTTTATTCTGAAGTTTACCAGATATTAGTCTTATGGGAGAATACCACCCACACTCTTGTATTTATCCTTGGTTACCTGTACTTCCAACCTGTTTACATTTATTTTTTTAAAAAATGTTATTTATTTTAAATACTTTTGATGTCTTTTGTCTATATGTTTGTTCTTATATTTCCCATCCTTCTCCAAACTGAACCTTCCTTCATAACAAAGAAAAATAATTAAACAAAAATATACAATACAGAAGCTATATCTGTGAATGCATATCATATGACTGTTTCCCATGTCTCTGACATAGGGTTGAAGATAAGTCCCATCATCTCTTCTCTGGGACCTTCATTGGTTTTTCTATTACTCAGAGTTCAGCTCAGAGATCATATTTTAGTGATATTTTCATTTACTTTTTTGTAGTCTCTTAGTTCTGTTTATTGTATTCTTCATTAGTTCATACAAATCTGTATTTCCTTGAATTCTTCAAATTCATCATTTATTACTGCACAATAATCTTCTATTAAACTCATGTAATAGAAGCTTAGCACAGTTCCTGGCACATAGTGGGTGCTTAATAAATATTTACTGATTGATTATTGATCAATTCACATTCTATGCTTTTTTTCAGACATTCCCCAATTGATGAGAACCCATTTTGTTTTCAATTCTTTACTATCACAAATAATGGTGCTCTGAATATTTGTGTATAAATTGTACCTTCACTTCTATCCTTGATTTCCTTGGGGTATATATTCAGTAGTGGGTTGCTGGGTCAAAAAAGTATAGACAATTTAGTAAACGTTATTGAATAATTCCAAATTGAGATAATGAATGGTTGGATCACATCACAGTCCTACCAAAGGTATCTCAGCATGCCCATTTCCCCACTACTACTTTAATAGAGGTCCCATTTTAAAAAATCTGTCAATTTATATATTGTGAAAGGTAATCTCAGAGTTCTGTTATTTAATTTGTATTTCTTTTACTATTTGTGATTTGGAACACATTTATATGTGGTCATTTAGTTTGTAACTATTTTTTTTTGAAAACTGTTTTTATTTTTCATATCCTTTCACTCCTCAGACCACTAGGGAATGACTCTTTGTATTATATATTTCTGCCAACTGACTGTGTTGTTTGGATATCAGACTTTTATTGGTGATATTGAATGCAAACAATGTTTTTCACTCTACTGTTTCCCTTCTAATTCTGTCTTCATTGATTTTATTCATACAAAAGCTTTTTAATTTTATGTAGTCAAAATTGACTATTTTTACTTTTATTATACCTCCTATTCCTTACTTGGTTGAGAAATCTTCCTTTAATCATACTTATGAAAAAATACTTGATTTCATTCTCTTCTAATTTGTTCATGGCATGACCTTTTATATTTAGGTTGAGTATCTACTTTGAAGGGTGGCTAGGTGGCATAATGGAGAAGGTGCCAGGCCTAGAGTCAGGAAGACTCCTCTTTCTGAGTTCAAATTTGTCCTAAGACACTTGCTAGCTGTGTGACCTTGGGCAACTCATTTAACCCTGTTTGCCTCAGTTTCTCGTCTGTAAAATGAACTGGAGACAGAAATAGCAAATCATTCCAGTATCTTTGCCAAGAAAACCCCAAGTGGGGTCATGATGAATTGAACACTACTGAAAAATGACTCAATAACAAATCCTATATGTCTTTAAAAAATCTAACCTGATGGATTGATGAAGTTCATTTTCATCCAGATCATTTTTTTTCTCCCCTAGACAACCCTTACCCTTTTCATTGGACCTGGGTCTAATTTGATCTTCAAAATTTAATTCTTGATTGCTTCTCATCCAATGTTTTTCCCCTGGATCATACTGTCAAAGCTTGTAATTCATTGATGCAGACTTTGAGAATACTGGGTTGCCTCTCTTCTTAACCACTCCCCTAACCTAGCCCCTCCCCAAGAGACATTGTAGTAGGACTTTAGTGGAATAATGGACTTCCACTGAGAAAAAATATCCTGCAGGATACGGTAGTAGAAAGAGTGTTGAATTTGGAGTCTGAATATTTGGGTTTCACTCCAGATCTGCCACTAATTAGCTGTGTAACTTTATACAGGCCACTTCATCTCTCCAAATCTGTCCCCATCTGTTAAATGATAATACTGATAATATTTGCATTGTCTCACCAAATTGTTGAGGAAATCACCTGATAAACTTTAAAGAATGACATTCATTCATCTCTTATTCATTCATTCAACAAGCATTAATTAAGCACTGACTCCATAATCAGGCACTATTCTAGGTGCTGGGAACACAAAGACAAAAAACAAATAATCTTGCCTCTCAAAGAGCTCACATTATATTGGGGGGGGGTAGGGATGTAAAAAAGATGAACAAATGCAAAAATATGCAAAGTCAATACAAAATAATTTTCTTAGATGTAAACTAACAATAAGGGGATTAGATTCAATTTCATGTAGGATCTGGCCTTGAGCTGAGCCTTGAAGGAAGCTAAGGATTCAATAAAATGGAGGTGAAAAGGAAATGAATTCTGAGTATGAGTGACAGCCTTTGTAAAGTCATGGAGGCTGAAGAAGGAATGACTTGTACTAAGAATGGCAAATAGACAAGTGTGACTGAAATATAGATTATATAATGGGGAATAAAGTATAATAAGCCTGGAAGGTAAACTGAAGCTTGGTTGTGATGAACTTTACAAGATAGCAGAAGAGCTTGCATTTTACCAAAGAGGAACATGTGAAAGTTTGGGGGGAGTGGAGACCCAGAGAAGAGCAATGTCACAAAAACCCAGGGAGACCAGAATAGACAAAGAAGTCAGAAAGGATAAGGACTATGAAAAAGTCATCAAATTTGGCAAATAAGAGATCACTGGTAACCATGGTTTCAACTGAGTGATGAGGTCATAAGCCATTTCTCCTGGGCAACCCATTTGGATTTTGTCAGATAAGTCCAACAGACAATCTCAAAACACTTTTGTATGTTTTTCCCCAAAGACTTTTTAGAAACCCATCAAAGGAAGATATTGTCATAAATAAGTTATCAAAAAAGAGTTTACTTAAACTGAGGCTATAATAAAGTCACAAAGAAATTATTCTTATGAGCTGTTCTCCTTGTGGACCTGATTCTCTTACATGAAATATCTCATTCTCCAACCCCATCCCTTGGGTGCTGTCCCACCACATGAATCTCTCTTCCTTCATCTCCATCAAATGGAACAATCTAAGTAATCCCCAGGAAGACTTCTGCTATGAAGCTGACAAATCAATGTAGTGCTGAGCTGGCCTGGCATCTGCATAAGGTTATTTAGTGGAAGCCATTTGGATTAGACCTCTGAACTGTTCTTCTTTCCTGTTGCTCTGTGTTCCTGAGTCTGGTACCTACGTATGATTTGAGAAAATGTGTGTATGTGTTTCCTTTTGGAAAAAAAAACAAACCAAAACCAAAAACAAACAAATGATAAAAAAAAAAAAACCTCCCAGCCAACTTCTTGGTTGTGCACTGATATTATAAATAATTGATCATAAAGATAGAACACTTCAGCTGGATAGAGGCCAGGGCTGCCTTCAATACCACCAGAATAAATCTTTCTGCACAGGAGGCCAGTGCCATAGTAGATTTTGCAAGGCCGTTAAACTATCACTGCAGTTCAGGCATTAGTTGGAATAAATTGTTTCTGTTTGTGTTTGTTACCATTGCTTAGTAAAACTAATTAAGGAACTAATTGATTGTTTTGTTGTTCTACTAATTAACTCCATATGGTGCACATTTCCATGGAGATACAGTATGAGTTATAGGAAGTTCTCTGATTTAAAGTGTCGTTTCTGGGTTAGGGGACAGTTTTTTAAAATTAAGTATCCTTTGGACTTGCATTTCTCTTCATCCTTTTTGTGCACAGCTCCTCTATTGTTGCCTTCCCCTATATCTTCAAAAGAAGGATTTGGGGACATTGGTGCCAAGCAAGGAGGACCAACAGGTGGCCAGGCAGAGGCATCAAGACAGATGCCCTCAAAGATCTGGAAAATGGAGATTTGAGAAGTCTGGACGCTGACGCCCCCATACCTCTGGGAGCAACCAGACGTGCTTCACTAGTTTTAGACTAATTACTCTGCTAATGAGCACAAGCCAGTGGTTGCTATGGCAATGCCTGTGGACGTAAGGCCTCACACTAGACTGCTGTAATGGACACCATGGGAAGGGGGCTTTTCTAAGCTTGTGAACAGTTTTAAAACTTTCCCATTCTCCTCCCTACAAATGGCTTCAGCACTTTTCCCTTAAGGCAAGTCACTTTGAGGAGAAATTTTCTGAAGGACTTGTTCTGGGGCAGAGCCAAGCAACTCAAGTTGACCAAGCCCTCAATTTAGAACAGTTACTTTAAAGGCCTGTGGACTGAGATCATAAAATATGGAGTATTAGAACAGAAGAGACCTTAGAATAGAGAATATTAGAACACACAATTATAAAGTACTAGAACAGCAACGGGTCTTAAACAAAGGTCAAAAGTTGCCAGAGAAAGAGTAGACTTTAGCAATCCTCTATTCAGACACTTTCACCTTATTGAAGAGGGAACCTCCTGGCCTGCAGAACTGACTTGCCTAAAGGTACACAACTAATTAGAGAAAGAGCTAGGTCTTGAATCCAGGTCTCCAAGGCTCCTTCATTATTTTGATGTCTTAGTTCACTTGTTTCAGACAATATATAGCTTCTGTTTTACATTGAACTATCACTGAACTCGATTATTCAGTGAAATATATTTTGGTTCAGTTCAGGGCTCAGCAAATTAGTACCATTAGTTCCAGTTTGGGTTCACAGTTGGAAGTTCATTCACATCCCTGGTTTGGAGGGATATAGACCTTCCCTGATGACGGCCAAACAGTCAAGACCTGACACTAACTCACAAATAGGTTATGAGTTAGAATGTAAATGTTCAAACCCCAAAGAAGTGACCTGTGTTAAGTGGTTTAATATAGACCATTTCCAGCAGCTCATGAATTCTGTATTACAGCGAGTTGTTCCATGACACTGCAATTGTCTTCCTAATAATACAGTCCCCAAAGTATTTATCACCACAACTCAGGCAGAGAGAGCTGATAAATCTTGGATGGCTAAGGACTAAGCCTCTTGCATTTTACCTTTCCTTAACCCTTCCTAGACCAGCCAGTCTTCTTTCTACTTGGGGAGGAAAAATACTGAGGTTTCTACAAAATTCACAGAATGTTAGAGCTGTGAGGGACCTAAAAATATACGAGTTAGAAAAGGATTTTAGAGTATAGCATATTAGAGCAAGGGACATAGAACTGAATACCAGAACACAGAATGTTAGTAATGGAAAGAACGTCAGAGAGGACCTAGTCTATCTTTTCACTGCTGTCCTCATTTAACAGAGGAGAAAACAGATCTAGATGGGTTTAATGACTTGCTCCAGGAAAGTGGCTAAAAGGCAATAGAATCAAATTTATGCCCAGTCCTTTTGACTCCAAGTCAAGTCCTCCTAAAGCTACAAGATCTCAGTAAGATGATTTTGGCTTTTTTTGCTTTTCCTTTTCTCTCTCTTTTTCTTCTTCTTCTCCATATCAATGAGACAAGATGCCAAGAAGAGCTGAGGTTTCCATTAAGTTCAACAGCTATACATTGAGCACCTACTGTGGGCAAAACATAGTGCCAGGTATTCTGGGGGTATGTGAAGAAACATAAAATATGTCCTTAAGGAACTTAAAATGTATAGGAGAAACAAGGGACATGATTGTATGTCGTTAAATAGCAAACCAGAGCAGTATGAGATAAGGGTGAAACAAAGACAAAAAGTGCTTGAGGAATTTCTGAGGAGAAAGGGATTAGTGAGGAACTGATGGGGCCAGGAAAGTCTTCTAGGGAGAGATGGACTTTGATCACAGGAGTATCATGGTACAGCTGGGAGGGACCTCAGAGTTCGTTTAGTCCAAACCACTCATTGTAGAGATGAGGAAACAGGGCAATGTAGGTTTAAACGATTTGTCTAAAGTCACATAAGTCATATCAATTTGTAGGTAGACTTGAAATCATGTCCTTTGACTGCAGAACCAGTGTTCTTTGCACTGTACTATGCTGGGATTTGAATGGTCAATAAGAATCTATGATCTTATCCATGCAGATACTCCTTCCAATCATACAGATCTCATCCTGTGAACCTCTCTTCTATGTCTTCCCCCCTCTAAAGAAGGTCACCCAAAATATTAGAGGCAATCCCCTTGTTCTCTTGATACTGAGGATTCTAATGGAGACACACAGAGTCCGTTGATTCTCTTTCTTTTTCCATGACCAGCTTACCTTCTTTTCAGGTCATATAGCTCTCTGATGACATTCTTTATGCTGCTACTGTTTCACAATTCCTGCTTCTAGCCTCTACTCTCTCCAGTCCACCTTCTATACAGCTGCCAAACTAATATTCTTAAGACACAGTTCCTGCTAAAAACAAAAACAAAACAAAAGGTGAAAGTGAAGAGGAATTAAATATCTTCTTGATGAGGGTGAAAGAAGAGATTATAAAAGCCAGCTTGCAGCTTAATATTAAAAAACAACAACAACAACAACTAAGATCCTGACAACTGGTCCCATTACTTCCTGGCAAATAGAGGGAGAAGAAATGGAAGCAGTGTCAGATTTTCTATTCTTGGGCTCAAAGAGCATTGCAGACAGTGACTGTAGCCATGAAATTAAAAGATGCTTGCTCCTTGGAAGGAAAGCTATGGCAAGTCTGGACAGCATACTAAAAAGCAGAGACATCACTTTGCTGACAAAGGTCCATATAGTCAAAGCTATGGTTTTTCCAGTAGCATTGTATGACTGTGAGATTTGGACTATCAGGAAAGCTGAGAGCTGAAGAATCAACATTTTTAAATTGTGATGTTGCAGCAGACTTTTGAGAGTCCCTTGGACAGCAAGGAGATCAAATCAGTCAATACTTAAAGAAATTAATTCAGACTATTCATTGGAAGCTCAAATATTTGGCCACATAATGAGAAGTTGGGACTCATTGGAAAAGACCCTGATGTTGGGAAAGATTGAAGGCAAAAGGAAGCGAGTACAGGAGAGGATGAGTTGGATATATATTGTCATGGAAACAATGAACATGAACTTCAATGGACTTTGAGAGATAGCGGAGGATGGAAGGAGCTGGTGTGCCATGGTGTCACAAATAGCTGGACATGACTATTGGACTGAACAACAAAATGTGCCATAGCCTAGTTATTCTTACCGTATAACTCTCTATTGCTCCATGTTATAGTTGGATTAGTAGAGAAAAAGGGAAAGGGAATAGCAGGTTGGGAGAAAAGTACAGGCAAAGGTTTGAAGGTGAGGGTGAGTACAGAATGTTTTCTGGAAGATAAAAAGAAGATCTTGGCTATAAGAGAAGAGCTGATGTTGAAGAGTTATGGAAAATAAACTTGGCTAGGTCATTTGGGAGCAGATTGTAGAAGGCATAGAATTCCAGGTTAAAGAATTCAATATCCTAAGGATATATAGAAGACACTGTAAGATCAAGCTTTGGGAACTATTGTCCATGCTGGATTCTAACACTTAGCTCATTGCATGACCTTGGGCAGACCATGTTCTTCTTTTGGGCCTCAGTTTCCTACTTTGTAAAAGGAGAATGTTAAATTGGAGTATTTCTAAGGCCTTTAAAACTCTAACTTGATTCTACCTCTTCAACATATTTCATATCTTTCCCATTTTCTTTCCTCAAGTAGTCACTACCCTGTTTGAGAATGCTACCACCTCTTAATGGAAATCTCTCAATTGGTCCTTCTGCTTCTAGCCTCTACTTTCTCCAGTCCACCTTCTATACAGCTGCCCAACTAATATTCTTAAGACACAGTTCCTGCTAAAAACAAAAACAAAACAAAAATAAAAACCTTCTGGTAGCTCCCTATACCCTTTAGGATAAAGTATGAAATTCTCAGCGTGACATATAAAATCTTCCACAATAAGGCATCCATCTGCCTTTCAATTTTTATTTCATATTGTATCCCTTCATGGGCCTTCTATTTCAGTCAAACTGACCTAAGTGTCAGTCCTGAAATTCTGCTCTATTTCCTGTGTCTATGCCTTTGTACAGGTTGTTGCTCCTAAATGGAGATCATTCTTTCCACACTAATAATATGAAGAATCCCCCCTTCCTATCTCAGGTACCTCCTCCCATACAAAGCTATCCTTGACTCCCTTTGTATTAATCTTGGCTCCCTTCTCCAGTTATGTTGTATTTATTTATCTACGTACATATTATATTCCTCCAAGTAAAATATATACTCCTTGAGGGTGGCAACTATTTAGTTTTTTGTTTTTGTGTCTCCAATATTTAGCACAGTGCTGGACACATAGTAGGTACTTAATAAGTATTTTTTTGGGGGTTGAATGAAATTCATTCTTATGATCCTCTGACGTTTTCTCTCTATGGCTAGATTATTTGTCTCTATAGCTGGGTAGAGTTTTTCCCCCATAGTTTTAATGGTTGGACTAAGTAATCATGTAGGCCCTTTGGAACCCTGAGATTCTACAATTTGATAAAGTAGGTGAAAGTCTCTAAACCTCAGTTTCGTTATCTGTAAAACAAAAACAACTCTTGCCTTGCTGATCTCATGGGTCCGTTGTGAGACTCAGATGATGATGTATGGAAAGCATTTCTTAATTAGAAAGCACCATACGCATCATCTATTATTAATTATATAATCAGCCCATTCCCCCCAGTCTACTGGACTAGCTCAGTTGTGGTCATATTGTCACAGCTGGGCTGTAACGCTAAGTGCCAAGCTGTAGTCTCACTCACTGTTCAACAAGGCCATTGAGTTTGGCTATTTTAAGGCTTTTTTCTCCTCTGAGTTCCTTATGTCTGTTGTTTTTATATTATTATATTTTAATTTTTTATAACCCTACCTGGAGTGCCCACATGGGCCCAGAAAGAGCTTAATACATATTTAGCAGTGTCGATATTATTATTATCAATAATAATAGGTGGGAAGTGGCCTTCAGCAACCAGCTTGAACTACCTTTTAGTGTTTAACCCAAAACATGTTTTGCTAAGCAATTTCTCCTTAATCTTTAAACCTTTGCATCTTTCAAGGGAAATTTAATCCTTGTGTTTCTGATTCATTTACACTTAACTCATCAAAATGTTGCTTTGTAAGATCTGTTTGATGTACAGGAGGGCTCATAAGCCTTTTTATAAGCCTTCCCAATGCGTTTTTCCTTTGAAGAGAGAGTCTGGACTCTTCTAGCACTAAATAGAGTGAAAAAACTGGAGAGTTGTCAAATGTGTTCCCACCCTAGAGGCTCCAAATTACAGCAGTTTGTACATTTCAACCATACCCGGCCTCCAAGAGGGAGGGAAGATAGGAGCAGGAAGAGGTGGAGCTCTCAGGGCTCTGTGGAGAGACTATTGAATTTTAAGTCAGCTTAAAATCTGAGTCTGCCACTTACTTCCTGTGTGACCTTGGGCAAGTCATTCCATTTCTCTGGGCCTCAGTTTCTTCATTGCAAAATGAGGTGATAGAATTAAATAATCTCTAAAGTCCTTTTATGGTTCAGATACCCTGAAACTATGCATTCTAATAATCTATGTTCTAAGGTCCCTTCCAGTTCTAGTATTCTGTGCTCTAAAGTCTCCTCCCATTCTGATAGTAGAGGTCCTATTATTCTTTTTTTGTAAGCCTATTTCACATTGTGTTGTAGGATTCTAAATTTCTGGTCTTTCTTTCACCTGAAATATTAGCCATCTGCCCATAGAAGAGAAGGTCAATGGAGTAGAGGCAGACACAGAAAGAGTCAGGAAAGTTCAGATTGCTTTTTATTATTTCTGGGATGCTGTATAACTTCAATAATGTGTCTGTTCTTGATACAAGCAATTTGATGTGGGTCCTTCCTCCCCACCCCATACTATGTTCCTAAGATGAGTGTATTACATTGCTTATTGTGATATATTCATAGAATGTTAGGACCTTGAGTTGTTTTTAGTGAAAATTTCAGAATCTGAAGTCTGGAAGGGACCTTGGAGGTCATCTAATCCAGCTTCCTCATTTTAGAGAGAAAGTAAACTGAAGTCCAGAGAGGGGAGTAATTTGCCCAAGGTCACACAGTTGAGTGGAGATAGCACTATATCCTGGGTCTTTTTGATAACCTAGTTATTTCTAATGCACCAGCCTATCTCTCACCAAAGAAGCATGCATGTAGAGTGTGGAGTTCACAAGTCTCTCATTTTACTAAGAGAGTCATGGCTAGAGTGGGGTGGGGAGAAGGTGGGGAGGGATAGAGACAGAACATGGGAAAAATTACCTTCTAGTTTGATTCTGAAAGTTGGGGGCAGTGAGGAAAGGGCAGGGTAGCCATTGGGAATGTCAGAAGACATCAAAATAGTTTTGTCTTGGGAAAGAGATGCGGTAAATCTGATCCCACCCACGTCAAAATTCATACCATTTCTCTGTGGTTCAAAGCCACTCAAAAGGAAGTAGGGTGACTGAGCAAAAGGGCGCCTATTCCCCTACACAGCAGAAGAGATAGTGCTACCAATCTTGTCTTCCTTACTTGTTTTCACGACTCTGAATATAGAAAATTGCCTCCCAAATAAACTCTAAACTCCTTAGCCTAGCATGCAAGGTCCTTGAGAATCTGGAAACAACTTCATGAATACTTTTCCGCCCTTATCTCATAGGGTTTTCAATCATGTACTTTATATTTCAACCAAATGCTCTACGTGCTGATCCTTACACACATTTCTTGAGCCTCTGTACCTTTGCTCACTGGTTCCTATACTTGAAATGCACAAATCTGCCTACTGACACCCTACCCACTCTGCAAGACTCTATTCAAATATCACCTTCTTTCATGCAGTTTTCCCTAAACTTCCTCATCTGTCACCTTAGAACGTTCCGTAACATTATTTAAGAAAAAAACCCAATAACTGCATTTGTGATTTCTTTGGCATGGGCACCTCCTAATGAGCAAACTCCTTTTATAAATGCAGATATGTATCTGCTCTGCAATTTATAATCTTAGAAATTTGCCAAACACACTATGAATAAATGATTTGTTCAGAGAGACATCACTAGTTTATGGTACAGGCAGAACTTCTACAGAGGTCTTTTTAAGTCCAAGGCTTTCTTTCAATTACACCATCTTGTTGCCTCAAAGTTTTGATCCTTTTATGTCATAAGAGCAAAAAGTAAGGACAATCAGATTGTCACTCAGCATTGGTGTCCTAATCCCATAAGGGGGACGCTTACTCTGAATACAAGCAAATCAAGTTCGGTCCTGTGGGAAACTGATCTGTAAGAGAAGATCTGGCTTTTCTCACATTCATTCAAAGAAAAATCTGTTAAAGCTTAAGTTTGGCTCATATCTAGGAAATCTCCAAAAGGGATTAACGGGGTCAATTCTAGAAAAGTAACTCAATGTACCAAGTAGCAGATTTCAGGTATAGGACAGCTATTTATTTCCCCTACCACAGAAGAAATACTTGAAACACAAAAGACTCATAAGTGTGTATTGATAAATACTTAAAACATGAAAGAGTAACCTCAGAGCATCATGTAAGAAATTCAGAAAATATACAAGACACTCAAAGGAATAATGAAAGCCCACAAACAGGTACAGAAACATATGTTATCATTATTTTTTTATATCTTGCAGCAGGTAAAAATTTTCCATGAAGACTTATGGGATTGCTAGAGATTTCACCTTCACCTTGGTCTGCACTGCTGAAACAGCAAGTCTAGGTCCATATCTTCTAGCCAGCCAGGTCATAACTCATTCTTCCAGCAGTGGTCATTTCATATGAGAAAAATATAATGGTTGAAAAAAAATTCCCACTGTTAGCCAGAACTGAGGATATTCCAACCTTGAACTCATGAAGGAGCTGCCAAGATAAGAAGCTTGCATCTCAGTGTTGCTATTTGGTCACCAAGTGAAGGAGAAATAGACAGTAAGATACTTGACATTGAGGCTCAGAGTTAGTTAGGCAAGCACATGTGCTCACTACCATGTGTAAGCAATTGCTATTAATCCTGGGGGTGGGAGAGAAAGGAAGAAGAGAGATATTACCTCCCTCTTTCTCACTGAAAGTCTGAGGGAAAGGTTGCTTCAGTATGAAGTAACACCCTCCAAGAATAGAAGAGAGAGAGAAGGGCAGGGAATTGAACCTCTTCTTTTAAATCTTTGAGTCAGTAGCTCTGCTCTGTTACTAATCCTCTTTAGAACATCACTTCCATCACAGAGACCAAAGGGATAACTGTAAGCTACTAGTTTTGTCATATGTTGGTTAGATGTCATAACCAGATCACATGTGTCACCAAAAGTGGCCTGAGCATGAGGTCTACTGAAAAGAGGCCATAGAGCCATCTCATCTCCAGGGAAAGGGCAGCAGTCCAGAAGATTGGTACTGATTACTCCTTTTACACTACAATAGTGATTTGACTAAGAGCTATTTTTATCATGAAATTTGTCATCATCATCATCCATTGACAAAGATGATGATGATGATGATGATGATGATAATTGATATTTACATACACACAGCTCTTCAAAGTTTTCAAAATGCTTCACATAAACTATTTCACCTGAGCCTCACAAAAACCCAGCTGCTACTACCATCCTCTCTAAGTTACCTTTGCGTATTTTGTATCATTTACATTCTGATGCACACAAAATATACAATGTACGTGTGTATATGGTCAATACATACATATGTGTGTATGTGTGTATATATGTGTGTGTGTGTGTGTGTACCTTTCCCTTTCTCCCCTCCTCTCCATTATCTGACATGGTCAGATCTATGCTTTAGGAAGATCGTTTTGGCAGTTGTGTGGAGGTTGGATTAGAGAAGGGAGAGATTTGAGGTAGGAAGATCAACGAACAGTCTCTTGTGATAGTCCAGGTAAGAGATCATGAGCACCTTCTCTAGGGTGGTGAATGTGTTAGAGGAGAGAAAAGAATGTATATGAGAGTTATAGTGGAGAAAGAAATTACAAGATCTGACAGCTGGTGTGTGGTGATGGAGAGAGATGAGTTAAGGATGAAATTAATATTTTGAAACTGGATGGCTGGAAGGATAGTGGTGCCCTTGACAGAAATAGGGAAATTCAGAAAATAGGAGGGATTTGGGGGTAAAGATAATGATTCTGTTTTGGACATGTTAAGTTTGAGATGCATATGGTGCATCTAGTTTGAAATGTTGGACAGGTTATTGATAATGCGGGATATTAGAATCAGTAGAGAAACTAGGGCTAGATAAATAGATCCAATCATCTACATAGAGATGATAATTGAACTCATGGGAGCTGATGAGATCACTATTGTGAGAATAGAGAGGAAAAAGAGAAGTCCCAGGACAAAGTCTTAGGGGACATTCACAGTTAGTAGCTATGACTCTTATAAAGGCCCAGAAAAACATACCAAGAAAGAGTGGTCAGACAGGTAGGAGGAGAAGAAAGTGACTGCTGTCACAAAAACCCAAACAGTGAAGACCATATAAGAGGAGAGGGTGATCAATGTATTAAATGCTGTTGAAAAATGAAGATTAAGAAGGGGCCACTGGAATTGGCAATTAAGAGATCATTGGTAACTTTAGAGACAGCAGATTCAGTTGAATGATGAGGTTAATTCAGATTTTAGAGTGTTTAGAAAAGAATGAGAGAAGGGAAGAAGAAGGGAAGATATCTAGAGATGACTTTTGCAAGGCCTTTAGTTGAGAAGGGAAAGAGATAAATGATAACAGCTAGTGAGTGTGGTATAATTTAGTGAGGATTTCTTAAGAATGGTCAAGACTTGGGTGTGTTTGTATGCAGCTGGGAAGGAGAAACCTTTAGACAAGGAGAGACTGAAGACTAGGGAGAGAGTGGGAATTGATGGTAGTGATATCTGCTGGAAAAGAGAAGAAAGGATATCATAAAGGATACATGTAGAGTATTTGGTCTTGGAAAGCAGAAAAGCCTCCTAATTATGAGAGACAGACAGAAGTGGAAAAGGAAATGGTGGCGGATTATGTCAGAAGGATGAGAACTGGAGAGGAGAGAAGAGGAAACTCATAGCAAATATCCTCCATTGTTGTCTCATTTTTTTTGATGAGGTATGAGGTCATCAGCTGGGAGGTCAAGGGGAGCTAGTATCATGAGAGGCTTCAGGAGAGAAGAAAAGATCTGGAATGGTTGATATGATAAGTAGGATAGAGAATCAACCATGACCTATAGTACTAGAAAGTACCCAACCTTTCAGTGTTATCTCTAGAAGTCTGCTGGGAGAAATAGCCAGCTTTCCTCTGAGCCCTAACAAGTTAACGTGGGAAGGGGTTTGGGATAATGAATCCAAAACCTGTACTATGCACTACAACCCCCTCGTTTCTTAAGAGAGGAAAATGAGGTTCGGAGAATCTATGTGGCAGAACCAGAAATACCCAGACCCTCAGAGCTGGAAAGGACTCAACAGATCCCTTTTCACTTACACTCAAACAGAAATCTCCTCTACTACATTCCTAACAAGTCATCACCCAGCCTCTATTTAAAGACCTCTAATGATGGGGAACCAGTACCCTCCTGAGGCATCTCATTCCACTTTAGGATAACTTTTTATTGCTAGAAAAATTTTTCACTCACATCAAGCTTAAACCTGCCACTTGGTGAACTTCTATTCCTTGCTCCCACATCTAGCCTCTGGGTCCAAGCAGAACAAGTCTAACGACTCTCACCCATGACAGACAGGAAACATGTACCCCACCCTCAACCCTCACCCCTTCAAAATCTTTTCTCCAAGCAAAAACATCTTCAAGATTCCCTAACTGCTTCTTATTTGGCCCAGTTTCTAGACTCCTCATCATTCCAGGTATCCTTCTCTGTCTGCACCCCAGCTTGTCAATGTCCTTTCTAAAAAGTTGTGTCTGGGATCACACAGCCCTTTCCCAAACTGGGTCTTTCCCTTTGGACAATGCTGTGTCTTGCTATAAACTGGGTAAGATGATGTGTTATCTCATGTCAAGCCTGTCCTTGTTTTAGTACTCTATGAAAGTGAACATATTAAAATACATATCACTAAGCACACACCATTTTTCCTGTTGGCCTGCAAACACTTTGTCACAAGTGCTATGGAAATATTCAGAACCTGCTGTGTGCTGCTGGTGAGGTCTACGCTGGAAGTACTGAGACTGTGAAGTAACTACCGGGAGGAAAAACAAAACAAAACAAAACAAAACAAAAACAAAAACAAAGCAAAACCCTAAATAGTCTAGTAAGTTTGTAAAGACAGGAAGGGAGAGTCAAGTCTTTCTCAATGTCCTAATGAGAGTTTACCACTTTCTGGTGATTTGCTTCCTTGCTAGCAATGTACTGAGAAATTTCTCCCAGTGCCCAGGCCTCCCTGTAACTCTCATTTAGACTTCCTTGCTCAATGCAGCCATTTAAATGCATATCAACAGCAATTGTGCCACCAGATTCCTCTTAGATTAGTTCCAAAAATGACTTCTTCTAGTTTTGTGAGCTTGGAATGGAAAACCTGGCTGCATGTACTGTTCTGCTTAGTGATATCACCTGTTTTTTGCCTGGGTTAGCAGAGGGAATGTCATTAAGTGTTCATGGAACTTTCACAGCAAATCTGTGTAATGGAAGTAATTTATGTGTATGTTTCCATGTCATAGGTGTGTATATATATGTGGGCAGATGAACAAATATAAAATGTGTATTCTTGCCTGTGTGTGGGGTATATGTGTGCATGTGTGAGTGGAGGGGGTTGTGTACATGGAATATATGTTTATATGTATATGGGGTTATATGTGAAGCCTGTGTGAGGGGTTGGAAGTTGTGGATATTTGTGATATGAGTGGAAAGAGAAGTGTATGAAGCTGGAGTGTGAATGATGTGTATCTAGAGCATGTGTATCATCTTTCTAATTGTTTTGTTTCCTTATTATCTATCCAATTTCAACTCTACCCACTTGGGCCTTCTTTACTTCTCTTCCTTATCTATTTTATCATCAATCTCCATTTTCTTTCTTCCTGTTCCCTGTTCCTCTTTTTCACCTGACCTTATTTTCTTTCTTTTTCTTAGATCATCATAAACATTACAGAATAAAGCGTGCCTGAGGAGAACATTGTTAGGTAACAAATCTGTACCTATCACTTGTCCATTCATTCAATAAACATTAATTAAGTGCCTACTGTTTGTGGAATAGACTTAGTGTCTGAAGAGATGGAAAGTTTACATAAGCTGGGTCTCCACCCTCATTGACTTTACTGGTTGTCAGGGGATAAAACAAATACAAGACTACAATATGTAATATTACCTGATTAGTGCCCAGGAGACTTGCAAAACAAAGTGCCATATGGCTAATGAGAGCTAAGATTGTGAGCAACTGGAGTAATAACTTTCATGCAAGTAGGAGATGTGGGTAGGACTAAACAATCACTAATTCCCTTCTAATCACCTACCTGTAAGAAGTCCTTTTAACTATAATTTTCTGATCATGTCCCCAGTCAGGGACAACAATATTCCCATTCACATGTCCATGCTCAGGCTTGTCCAAACCCAGATAAGAAGCTCTTGGATAAGGTAGAACTCACTTCAAGATTAGGTTTATTTCTCAAGACTCTGATTGCTGGTTCTTTGACCTGACATATTTATTTTCCTATTACTTCTCTCCAATAACTAGATATTTCTCTGTTCTTTTGATTACTTGCATTCCTTTCCACCTTCCTATCTGACCTCTGATAACTAACTGCACATTCCTTAATTCTTGTCTGACCTGTTTATATTCCTGAAATAATCTTTTTCATGACACTTGATGACAATGTTTCCCCCTCTTATGCTGGCTCCCACAACCCTAACACCCACTTGATGTTGCCCAATCATGGCATCATTCAGTAAACCAGGGAGTTGTTTTTGGTCCTTATGGAATTACTTTTGAATACGTTGATGCCATAGAAATTCTTCAATGCCATAGGAAAAAAACCCACATATTTCTAGGGCAGGAGAGTTAAGGATATCCCTCAGTATCATAGGGCAATAGAACATTAGTAAGGGCGATCTGGTCTCCTTCCAACCCCACTGATAACAAGCATAACATCTTAGTGGATAATGGCCAGACTAAGTAATTGAGACTTCTTATACTCATGTAATCACATAATTTTAGACCACAGACATCATCTATTCCAATCCTTTTATTTGAAAGACAAGGAAACTGAGTCTCAAGAGGGATGGGAAAAAAACAAAACAAAACAATAACCTTCCAATAGGATTTGGGTTCTGGAGTAGGAACAAGTTGATTTATTAGATATTCAACACCAGGCTGGTTACCAGATGATGAGATTTTTGGTCACAGAATTCTTGAAGACTATCTAAGTCATGCAAAGGTTTTGGTGGGAATTAGTGGAATAAGCATCTCTACAGATCAAGTTTAGCAGATCACTTCCCTCTTTGAGAGGAGGGATCTGGGAATTGGTAAGAGAGTACAGAAAAAGTAACTGTCCATGGTTAGAACCAAAGGCTCGATGTTGATCTTACTTTGGTTCAATCTTGAGGGTTTCTCATTTAAATCTCTCCTTGGCTCCTGCCTCCACAAAAGTTTCATGTTACAACTTCAGAATGTGGCTCATATTTAGGTCTTCTTTAAAAAAAAAAAAAGGAAAAGAAGCTCAGCTCCCTTGCAAGCTCACAGTTTAACAATTCATTAACAAATTTGACAAGTTTTATTTAACTTGAGAAAAAAGGGCAAAGAGAACAAGAGCTGGGCCCATACATAGTCAGCAAACTCTCTCCTTCCCTTAGGCAACCTACTTCCTGAGTGCCACCTCCTTCCCCTCCCTCACCATGGACTTACACTGTTCTTCAGAGATATTGTTCTACCCTGCTTACTTTAACAGTGGAAATGCACTTGGAGTGGTGTTAAGGTGCTCACAGGGATGTGGAGGGGTGGGGTGGGTTATACTCAAGTGATGCGGTAGATAAAAATGTTATGACTTGGTATTTGATTGGACTCATGAGGGGAGTGAGAGAGTCAAGCAATAAACCTAATGTAATAGGAAGTCCCATCACCTCTGAAGATCTACAAAGGCTTCTAGCTATATAATACTACTCATGGGTGGATGTTTCCCAACACCACCACTCCCCCCCTCCCCCCAGGGAGAATGCCTAGGGATTGCTTAAGAGTCAACTTTGCCAAAGATTAGTACTTCTTGGAACTTGCCACCACAAAGTTTCCTGAAACCATGTGAAAGCTCAGAATCAGGTTCTGGAACTCTGGATCAATGTGGATTGTACTGGGCAACTATAGCCTAGATTCATACTCTCTATATAATCAAGAGTATCCCAAACTGACTCAAGCTTTATGCAGCTATATCAGAGAAAAGCATATCAAATAAAATCAATAAATGTTTATTAAGTACAAAATAGAATCATCAAACATGGAGCAATGAACATTAAGTTTCATTCTCTTCAACTCTAGGGTCAGAATGAACTTCAGACCTCAAAAAATCTGAATCTCTTTCCAGTGGATTCCTAGACTACTGCGTGTTTGACAGCTCTTTGCTTGAATGCTTCCAGTGACAGGAGGCTCACTACTTTATGAAGCAGCGTGTTCTATTTTTGAAA